>NC_090926.1:965354331-965662997 GCF_040938575.1 Ambystoma mexicanum
CAGCCAAGAGGAGGCAGGTGGACGTGTGCGGACCATGGGGAAGACGGACAAGACGCAGAAAAAACTGAACTTTGAGGCCAGCTCCTCCACCAGGCCAACAGATCCGAGCGGCAGACCTGCATCCCCGGCTTAAGACACGGAACTTACCGAGGACCCGACCCTTGGCCTCGACATTAAGGAGATTCTCCTGGACCTGAAAGCCGGAATTGGCAACCTGGGGAGTAAACTGGACAATCTGTCTTCCAAAGTAGATCGTATTCAGCACCGCCTCGACCAACATGCCGAAAGACTAGACAACGTGGAGCAACGTGTGTCAGACCTCGATGATGGTGCGGCGGCCCTAACCACCAGGGTCTCCGCGCTAGAATCCCAACTGAAAGCCGTCTCTGCGAAGAATGAAGATTTGGAGGGCCGCTCCCGGAGAAACAACATCAGAATTGTCGGGGTCCGGGAGCAACAAATCCAGACCAAAATGGAAGACCATATCGAACACATGTGTACCGAATTGTTCGGATCGGAGGTCCTCTCCTCGCTATTTATAGTCGAGAGAGCGCACAGGATTCCTGCGACCAGACCTATCCCTGGAGCGAACCCACGTCCGATCATAGCTAGGATACTCAATTATAAAGACCGAGATGCAATACTTAAAGCAGCCAGAGAAAGGGGGAAACTCCAATTTGACGTCGAACCTATTCAAATTTTTCCCGATTTCTCATCAGTACAAGCACAGAGGCGCTCCTTCACGTCAATTAAGCGAAGACTGCAAGATAACCACATCCTTTACTCCATGCTGTATCCTGCCAAACTCCGTATCCAGCATGACGGAAGGGCGCATTTCTTCACCACACCTGAGGAGGCTGCCGAGTACCTGGACAGGGCCGGATGCAGACCTGCAGCCAATGTTCCGAATCTACAACGGGATGAACGGAGGAGGAGAAACCCGTCATAAGCCCCCTTCCTTGACACCGCACAGCGGAGCAACCATTTTCGAAACCTTCACGACATATACTACTCACCACAGAACCCCATACTTAACGATTTCGTGGCCATGCCGCCTCCGGCTCGGCAACCAGCGCCCTAAGCACAGCAATGGCTGTAGTTTTATGGTTGCGGGTGGGCACATCGTGGGCGTGTTGGGGGTTGCCCACACAAGGGAGGGAAGTTGACGTTTTTCAATTCCGGTCTCACCCTCACATCCTGTCGAACAGGAACCTACCTGACACCCTAGATGACAGTAACAACATTTAAAATAGCCACCTGGATAATCCGTGGCGGTAACCAACCAGCGAAGAATAGGAAAATGTTCCAGTATCTACGCAGACACAAAATCAATATTGCCATACTCCAAGAGACCCATCTCCAGCGACGGAACTTCAGTGGGCAAAATCCTGGGGGTGCCATAGATATTTCTCGTCGTACTCGTCCTATGCCAGAGGGGTTGCAATCCTGATTGACAGAAAGACGAACTTTAGCCTAATTGAATCACAGAAAGACTCTGAGGGAAGGCCCCTACTGGTGAGAGGGATAATCGCAGGGAGGGAAGTGGTGATTGTGAACTCCTACGCTCCAAATACTGATGGTCCTGACAATTTCAACTGGGTGATGTCCCAACTTGGAAAGATCAATACAGCAACCATTGTATGGGGAGCTGACCTCAATACGCCAATTGACCCCAAACTCGATAAATCCCACAACACAACTGGGAACCCGTCCAAAGCCAGCATGCAAGTCCGAGAGATATGTCATGCGTTTGATCTATCGGACACATGGAGACAGCATAACCGCAATGCGAGAGACTTCACATTTCACTCACCTGTCCACAACACCAGCTCCCGGATTGATTATATCATGGCATCCACCCACTGTCCGTTCTCATGGGGAACGAGTCAAATCCTACCACGCACTCTCTCCGACCACTCGATGGTCACGCTTGAGGCCTCCCTAGCAGGCACAACAGTTCCCGGACTAAGATGGAGATTCAAGCCGGGCTCACTTTCGGATGCTGGCTTCGCAGCTGAACTACGTCAAGAAATGATAGCCTTCATAGAGATTAATCAAGGATCTGTCAATTCGTCCAGCACCATATGGGAAGCGCTGAAGTGCTTCGTTCGAGGAATATGCCTAGCTAAAGAAAACGGAATGTTAAAGCTAATCCGTAGAGAGCTCTCTGACAGCGAACGACGTCTAAAGGAGATAGAGTTGAGAGCCTCCACAGCACCAAACCCTCAACTCCAAGCAGAATTGAAAAAAGAACTCCTGAAGAACAGGGAAACAGCCGAAAGGGAACTAAAATTCCTCAGCCGCGGCCATCAAATCCGTCAATACGGAGAAGGACAGAAACCTGGCGCACTACTGGCCCGGCTGCTCTCAATAGACAAAACCCCAACCCGGGTGGAATGCATTAAAGACACACATGGGCAGCTGGCATACACGGAAGAGGACATCGCCAATACATTCCGGGACTTCTATCAGAACCTGTACAGTTCCAGGGGTAACTCGAGCTCGAAATCGCTACAAGAGTATCTCAACGACACCGAGTTGTACTGGGTGGAGGCAGCCCTACGAGAACCACTGAACGCACCAATAACCGAAGCAGAAATATTGGACGCAATAAAATCCCTCCCGAGCTCCAAAGCGCCGGGACCAGACGGGCTCACTGGAGAGTTCTATAAGGCACACGCGGCTATCCTGGCGCCTAGCCTGCTCCACGTCTATGAGGAATCTATTGAGCGAGGCAGCCTTCCCCCTACGATGCGTGAAGCTAATATAATAGTGCTGCACAAAACCGGCAAACCCGCAGATGAATGTGCTTCATACAGGCCGATTTCTTTGATCAACCTGGACAATAAAATTCTTGCAAAAATTCTCGCATCACGGCTTCTCCCTCTTATGCCGGCTCTAGTAATTGGAGACCAAGCCGGATTCATTCCGGGTCGCAGCACTACCTTCGGCATAAGACGGCTGTTCGGTGTTATCGAAGCCCTGGACCCGACACAACAGGCAATAGCAGTGCTTCTTGATGCTGAGAAAGCGTTTGACTCTGTGGAGTGGCCTTTCATGCTAGCAACGCTCACACAAATGGGCTTTGGCAAATTCTTCATTAAGTTAGTATTACTGTTGTATAACGACCCCCGGTCTTACATCACTCTGGGTAACACTAGGTCCTCGAGCATAGCACTGGAGCGTGGAACAAGAGATGAGATTCTCTCGGGACATAGTCAGATTGAGGACCTGCGTCAGTCCCTGCACGACGCCAGTGGTCTGGATACCTCTCCGGAAGTGGAGTTTTGTAGGCCTGGCACCAATGCCGACTCCTCATACCGGCGCCTTATGTCTAGGGTCACCGAGTACTTGGGGTGGTCTGCTCCCCCAGGGGATTTTCTTCAGGATGACCTCACGGATATCCTCGACCAAGGTCCACCAACTGACCCGGTTCTGCCGTTCCATATGGCTCTACAGAGGAGGGTGGCAGCGGCGGCTTGGACTGCTCCGGAGAGTCTCCCGGCAGTGGGCAAGTCTTTGCCACGAAAATACCGCCCAGCCAGTAGCGACCCCTGCTACTTGACCAAGCACCCCACTCCGGAGAGTTTGGTGATGCAGACGGCTGCTACGGCCCCAGCAAAGCAGGCGTCGTGTCCTACCATCCCTCCTGATAGGGACGACAAGCGTTTTGATGGTTGGGCGAAGAAAGTGTTTTCTTCAGGGCGTATGGCTCTTCAGGCTGCCAACTCCATATGTGCCTTGTCACGTTTCACGCACACTCTGTGGAACTGTGTTTCCTTAGCAGCTGAACATATTCCCGAAGGGGACGAACGGGATGGTTTTCTTGCTATGGTCCAGGATGGCAAGGATGCCATGTGTGAGGCTGTTCAGTCGGGTTTGGACATGGCAGATTGCGTCAGCCGGTCCATGGCGGCAAGCACCGTAATATGCAGGGTTTGCTCCTGATGTGCAGGCCCGGCTCCTCAACATGCCCTTTGATGGTGTCCATCTTTTTGGCAGCAAGGCTGACGAGAACCTTGACAGGTTGCAGACCTCCAAAGCTGCAGCAAAGTCGTTGGGCGCTGCAGTTCGCCAACCTCCGCCTTTTCGTCCTAGGGGACAGCAATGGAGGGTAGGTACCTTTCGTTATTACTCATCCTTTGGTAAAGCGAGAGGAGCTGCCAGTCAAAGGGGCCACCGTAGGAGTGCCAGAGGTGGAAAGCAAGGTACTCGAGGTGCCAAGGCCGCTCGGGCAGTTGCCTCTTTGCCCTCATGCAACGCCGCAGCCGCTTCAGCTCAGTCATGAGGCCATGTCCCATGGTTCGCCGGTTGGGGGAAGGCTGGCGCAGCATCTTGTCTAATGGCGTGCCATTACTTCAGATGTGTGGGTTCTGGAGATCATAGCCCACGGCTACTGTCTTCCCTTTCGGCAGAGGCCTCGCAACAATCCACCGGGGAATCTCTCGTTGAAGAGTCTGGATCCGCTTCTTGTGCAGGAGGTTCAAGCCCTGCTAGTGAAAGGCGCCATAGAACTGGTGCCTGTAGCGGAGAGGAACAAGGGATGGTATTCCCCTTATTTTTTTGATTTCCAAGAAAGACGGGTGATTGAGACCCATCATGGACTTGCGCGGTTTGAACAAACTCCTCAGGAAGCACAAGAACAAGATGGTTACTCTCTCTAAAGTCCTCCAGGCCCTTCAACTTCAGGATTGGTTGGTGTCTCTCGACCTCAAGGACGCTCATTTTCATGTGCTGATCCATCCGAAGCACAAGAAGAACCTGAGGTTCGCGGTTGGCGACTCGCACTTTCAGTTTCGGGTCCTGCCGTTCGGATTGACCTCCGCCCCGAGGGTCTTCACCAAGCTCATGGTAGTGGTGGCAGCGCATCTCAGGAAAGGGGGGATTCACGTCTACCCCTACCTGGACGATTGGTTGATCAGGGCGCGCTCTCCCAAGCAAGTCCTGGATCATCTGTCCATCACCTGCCACTCCCTCCACAAGCTGGGCTTCTCCCTCAACTTAAAGAAGTCCCATTTGACACCAACTCGGAGGCTCCAGTACATCGGAGCAGTGCTCGACACGTCCCTGGGGCAGTGTTTTCCTCCCCAGGTGAGGGCTCATCACATTCAGCATATGGTGCTAAAGTTTCAACATGCCCAGAGTCTCCCTGCGTTTGAGTTCTTGAGATTGCTCGGCCTCATGGCATCCTGCATTCTTCTGGTGCCAGAGGCCAGGTTGCGGATGAGATCTTTGCAATGGGCACTCAAGCTCCAGTGGTCTCAGTCCTCCGGCAGGATGTCGGACTCCGTTCAGGTGCCGCCATCGGTCGCCCAGGACCTTCTGTGGTGGGCCGTCGAAGGCAATCTGATGAAGGGGGCTCCATTTTGGCTACCCTGGCCGGAGGTGACAATCGTGACGGACGCATCCCTCATGGGATGGGGAGCTCATGCCAACGAGTTGACAGTCAGCAGTCGTTGGTCTCCGTCGGAGTCCAGACTCCATATCAATCTGTTGAAGCTGAGGGCCGTCAGGCTTGCCCTGAAGGCTTTTCTGCCGACTGTGCGAGGAAAGAATGTCCTGATCCTGACGGACAACACAGTGGCCATGCACTACCTCAACAAAAAGGGGGGGGCAGGGTCACTTCCTCTGTGCAGGGAGGTGATGCAGCTCTGGGTCTGGGCAATCCAGCAGGAAGTTTCGATCTCGGCAGTTCATCTAGCCGGAGACGAAAACGAGACGGCGGACGCTCTGAGCAGGTAGAGCGCGATCTCTCATGAGTGGGAGTTGGCTCAGGAGATTCTCCTGGAGATCTTTGCCCTTCGGGACCCCTCAAGGGGATCTCTTCGCCTCCAGTGTCAACGGGAAGTGCGAAAGGTTCTGGAATTTCCTCCAAGAGGAGCCTTAGGAGACGCGTTTGTGGTGGAGTGGTCATTCCCACTGCTGTACGGGTTTCCTCCAGTCCTCGTCATCCCGCAAGTGCTGCAGAGGTTACGGATGTTCGGTTCCCGGATGATCCTCATTGCTCCGGCATGGGCCCGGGATGTGGTACCCGGACCTTCTCGACTTGTCCATCTGCCCTCCACGTCGTCTTCCCTACCGAGGTGATCTGCTCTCACGGGAGGGGGGGTCAGGTTCTCCATCCCTCAACCTTCACGCTTGGTTTCTGAAAGTTTGAGGTATAAGGATTGGGACCTCCCTGAAGACATGATGGAGGTGTTGCTTTCGGTCAGAAGGCCCGCAACAAAGTCCCTGTACCGTTGCCGTTGGAGAAAGTTCTGCGACTGGTGCAGGGTTAAGAATGTGGATCCGTTTTCATGTGACATTCCTGTGGTTCTGTCTTTTTCGCTTTCTTAAGCCCACAGAGGCTTGCAAGTGGGTACCGTTAAAGGTTACCTGGCGGCGCTGTCCATATTTAAGCACTCGTCTGAAGAGTGTTCTTATTTTAAAATCCCTTTAATTTCTCAGTTTCTAAAAGGGCTCACTAATGTGTTCTCTCTGTCACCTTTCCAGATGCCCGGTTGGGATTTGAACCTTGTCCTCAAGTTTCTGATGGGTGCTCCGTTTGAGCCTTTGCATTCTTGCCCTTTGAGACTGTTGACTCTTAAAACTGTATTTTTGGTTGCGGTCACTTCCGCTTGCAGAGTGAGTGAGTTACAGGCACTTTCAGTTAAGCCACCCTTCACTGTATTTCAGAAGGACAGGGTTGTCCTTAGAGTTCGTCCTTCCTTTCTTCCGAAGGTGGTGTCGGAATTTCATTTAGGCCAGAAGGTTATTCATCGGCATTTTATCCTCCTCCGCATCGTGGTAAGGAAGAGGAGAGGCTCCATAGGCTGGATCCTAGGAGAGCTTTAAGCTTTTATATTTCACGCATGTCCCGGGTCAGAGTGGACGATAAACTCTTTATTGGTTACGCTGGAAGGCGTTTGGGACAAGCAGTTACTAAGCAGACTTTGTCTCGCTGGATTATTCTGGGAATTTCTGAATGTTACCGCTTGGCGGGTAAGGACCCGCCGATCGGCTTGCGGGCCCCTTCTACCAGGGGTATGGCTGCCTCTACTGCCCTACAGAGGGGTGTTCCTATTCGTAACATCTGTGATGCAGCCACCTGGGCTTCGGTCCATATTTTTGTACGTCGCTACTCCCTCGATTCTATCCGTGGGCAGGATCTGGCCTTTGGCAAGGCGGTCCTTTACTCCACAATTTGATTGGGCATTCTACATTTCTGTATTCTAAATTCTTTTCCCACCTCCTTGCGTTGGTACTGCTTTGGGAGTCTGACATAGATATGGAATACGTCGGAGGACCCAATTCCCCTCGAACAAGTTACTCTCTTACCTGATAACGTTCTTTCGATGGGATTGTCCGACGACGTATTCCATATCGCTCCCTCCCTGCCTTCCCGGCTACAGAATTTCTTATGCGATTGCAGCTTACGTCTCCGCAAGGCTTTGTGTGGTCAGACTGGCAGAAGACTGGGGCCACACGTTCTGGGGAAAAAACTACAACTGAGGCTACGGGCGTCGAGCGTCCTACTTATAATAACATTCAGTGACGTCGGCCGCCGGAGGAGGTACTCTAGGGCGGCGTATTGACGTCATCGACGCAGACGCCGAAAGATTTTCCGAAGCAGCACAACTATGGTGATTACTGTCATAGATATGGAATACGTCGTCGGACCATCCCATTGAAAGAAAGTTACCAGGTAAGAGAGTAACTTGTTATTCTGTATACTGTACAATAAGTTGCCAAAGTCCGAGCTGTGTCACGACCCTCGCCCAAAACCCCCTCTGGCAAACCGATTGACCAGGTGGAGTCAGGACTCTGGCCTCTCGAGCCTGGCATCCTCTTCAAAAGCCTTCATGGCGCCAGGCTTATACACTATGAAAAAACAATGTGCTTGGGAACTACTTTATTGTATTGTCAGCCAACATGGAGGCATCCACATAGCTTGGGTCCTAAGAACCAAGCTATGCGGTCTAGTGTTTTGGGTTTGGTAGCCTAGGGACTACTTTACCTAGACTATTTTGTTGGGGCTATTTAAACCACATCCGAGCAAGACAACCCGCTTTGCGTTACTTTGCAGCTTGCAACGTGACGCTCACCGTGTCCAGCTATTGCCTCGAACCTCGCAGAAGCAGAACCTGCAAAGGAGACAAAAGGAACATCATTAGGAGCAGTACCTGCTGTCTTCATCTTTAAACACTCTCAGCTACTGAGAAAAGCTTCCTCGAATCTGCACGCCTCCCGGACAGAACACCTGAAAGAGGAAGATCGAGGCAACATTAAAGAAAGCAGTAGAGACATTTACAAATTACAAACTGCTCAAAAGGCTTCCCTGGCTGGTCGCCTCTCAGCTGGCACCACTCCGTACATTCCATTCGTGCTGAAGAACACCGCGACCTACAAGGAAGAAAAACACAGGTTAGCAAAGGCAGGACTTTGCAGCGCTGCGCATAGCGCGTACTTACCGCATCATAGTGCTCTTAATGCGCCATCATTTACCAGCGGGGCTCAACCAAGCCAGTTCGCTGCGCTGAAGCTCTGCATACCCAAGGGAGAAAAAAAGACATTTTAAACAAAGAAAGGCATGCAGGATAGCAACAAAACTAAAGAACAGCAATAAGACCTACCTGAACAATATCAAACGGGCCGGTGTCAGTGAAGTAACTGGACCGCACTCGCCCATGAAAGACAGCGTGCCCCTGCAAAGAAGGCAGGACGGAGAGCACGCCTAATTCTACCAGAAGGCAGAACCTTCCCCGCAGACCACATCGGGGCAAAGCAGAGAAGCATACCAGCGAGTAACCCGGCTGGGTGGCGTCCCTGTGGATACCAGGTGAGCCTAACAGCCGCCCCCCTGTCCTCCACACCCTGCTGAGAGGACTGTCTGCTCTTCAGGCCACTCATCACAAGGCTCAGACATGCCGGAGGCCCCCAGCTCTAACAAGCCTTTAATAATCTTGCAGCAAAGATAGTCCGTGTTTGTTTTCCCCCTCGCAGTAAATACTGCCCCCATTCCACATCTGACAACGACAAACCGTTCTCCCTCAGTTTATTGAAGAACCATGATCGCTTTTCAGTCAGCACCGGGCAGGAGATAAACAAGTGCGGTAAATCTTCTAACAATTCCTTATTTTTACAAAATCAAATCTACACATTGCATCGCTCCTGCCCCCACCAGCTCTTATGGATACAATCTCTGCTGCATTGCAAAGATTGAGCCTTATCCACTGCCTAACTAGTCAGCCTTTCTTGGAAGAGTGTTGCGTGGAGCTTCCCCACGAGGGCGATTGGGCAGTAGTTGCTTGGGTCCTCTCTGTCTCCTTTCTTGAAGATGGTTATAACGTTAGCAGTGTTCCATGAAGGTGGAATAGTGCGCGCTTTCATCACTTTTTTCCAAAACCAGCCTCAAGACTAAGGCCCATTGGTCTGGATTTTGTTTCATCATTACGTTGGATATGCCATTGGGTCCTGGGGCTACAGAAACCCTTGACTTCTTTATACATGCCACAAGGTCCTCCTGATCATGTGGCAGCAACCAGGGAGCTGATTTCACTTCAGGACTATCTTTAGGTGGTAACTCTGAGAACAAGGCTTTAAAAACGCAACCCATCTTTCCTCTGGGCCCGGAATTTTAACCATTGCCCAAATTTCCACCATGTTCTTCTTGGCTAAAGCTCTAAGCATCCTCTCGGCATCCTGCTTGGCCAGTTCATACCTATGGCCTTTTAACCAGTTCTTATAGTTGTTTCTTGCAGTCTTGATGGCCACAGCCGCTATCGATAATGAGTCCCCTTTCCAGCGTGCAATCTCCCTCCTCATAACTTGTCTCTTAGAGATAATCTGCTCATCAAAGGGGTGGTGTTGTTTTTTCCATGGGCTTCCTTGTGGCGATTACTAACTAAATAAGGCATCAATAAGAAAACGTAGTTCACACTATCCACCTTCGGGAAGCCCTACAGGATCTATGAGTTGACAAATAAGGCACTCGGTTCTGTCACGTCCGATATTTTGGCATCTTCAGCCTAGGGCCATTGTTGGCTTCAAATACCACTATACCTGCTTTTCTTTGACCCTCCGTTGTCCACATCATCTTCAATAAATTATGATTTCTTGTCTTGGTCGGAAATATTTCTAATGTGACCATAACTTCTAAGAAATCTCAGGAAGTGAAGATAAAATCAATCACTGAAAATTGCAAACCTCATCTACATGTGGGATGGCCCATTTTCAAAGCAACGTTTTAACATATGGGGGTCACGGGAGTCCATTTGATTGTTCCACTGGCGGCTCTCTGAGTCAAGTAGTTTTGAGATACTCCCTTTGGCGTTCTACTTCCCTTTACACAGTTAACCTTTAGGTCTCCACATATGATTATTGAAGGGATCTCCAAATTGCAAGCTTCGTCAATCGCCCTTGTGACTGTCGAGGATCTCCTCGGAGTTTAATCTTGCAGGGTTCCATTAGGACAGATGGTTGGCTCGATGATTAATCCGTGATTCATAGTCGTGGGCTGAGGCCAAAGTGGTTTGCTGCACATATGAGCCTCGATATATAGAGCTCACCACCTTGTACCCATTCCCCAACCTTATCAAGGTCAGGAGGCCCGTGATGGGTCGCCCAATACCTGTATGGACTGCCAGATTCAGAAATGACATAAATCCATCCATAACTGGCTGGGTTCTTAGCCAGACCTCCTGGAAACAGATAGTCTGCCACTTCCCACTGTGTCCCTCCACTTGCAAACAAGTGGGAAAAGCCTTGTGTGTTCCAAGAGGCTAAGGGCCACAGCTTATCCGTTCAGTGGTTATTCTGGTTTGTTGGTAGATTGAGTTAAATTTGACTTTTTAATTGCGTCTGAAGGCCCCTCCAGGGCCGGTCCTCACGGGCCTCTTGTGGATTGTGCAACACTAGCCACATCCCCACCAGACCTTATGTCTGGCTTGTGCTCTATTTTTGAGCGGGTGCTCGGCCCCATGATGCCCGATCATCCAAGGGCGCACAGGCGGCAGATGTAACTTGAGCCTCCGGCACCTCCAGTCCTTCCAGTAGCTCTCCATCTGTTAACTTCACAACCACAGTTTGAGTATCTGCAAAGGATCTCCCCTGATTCTTTACCACAGATGCTGACGCAGTTGACCGCTTACAGTTCGCAGAGTCCAATTGATCCGGTTTTTTTTTTATCCCCGCCCCAGACCACTTCCACCTCACTGTCTGGGGACCTGAGGTCTTTTCTGTCTTTTGGACCTTTAACTCTTCAAAAGAGGTTGTCTCCATTGGATAACAATATAGAGCTGCTTGTCACGGCTTCAGCAGCTCACTACACTACTCACCGATGTTCCCTGCGATGGCGGGTGCTGCTTCGCCGGCGCTCCATTCACGTCTAACCCGGATGCATAAAATGGATTGCTTTCCGCTTCTTATTGATGTTGCTCTCTGCTTCCTTGATCCTTCGTTATGTACAGTTTGCTGATTGATTACCGACTCCTTCTTCTGCTTCTGGATTGCCTCGCCTCCGACCATTCTCCTGTGTAATTGACCTTGGCTCTGGTCATTCGACCCTGTTTTACGTTTGTCACTGTCTTTTTTTGTTGGCTGGTTACCTGTTTTCTTGACAATGTTTTGTATATGGATTCCACTGGATATTCCTTGATCTAAGATTTTCTTTAATTCCACAGAGTGCTTTGAACTTTGCACGCCTTGCGGGGGATATCATTGTACTCATTTCCCATTAGAGTGCCCTTGTTCCGTACGGGAAACGGGTCCTCACTCCAAGGTGAAGGCGGTATTGGAGTGGCCCGTTCCTTCTTCAGTAGGATTTGCAAATTTTTATAGGAGGGTTTTTAATTCTTTTTCTTGTATTGTTGCTCCCTTCACCAGTTGGACGAGTCCTAAATCGCCTTTTAAATGGAACCTGGACGCTCAGGAAGCATTCAAACGTTTTAAATCGGCATTTACTTCTGCTCCGGTGTTACACCATCCTGACCCCATGCTACCGTTCATAGTGGAAGCCAATACCTCTGATTTAACAGTTGGGGCTGTCTTTTCCCAGACATGCCTTGATACTGGCGCTACCCATCCCGTGGCATTTTATCCACGTAAACTCACAGATCCCGAGCAGAACTATACCGTCACTGAACGCGAACTCCTGACCATCAAATACGCATTCAAGGAGTGGTGTCATCATTTGTTGGGCGCACTCCATAAGGTTACTGTATTCACTGACCACTGTAATTTGCTTGCCCTTAAAATCTGTGAAATGTTCATCCGCTAGGCAGGTATGTGGCATTTCTTTTTTTCCCTTTTTGATTTGTACTTACTCGTAGGCCTGTGGTTCTCCATACCAAGGCGGACGCTCTCTCTTGCCTGGGAATTGACGGTTCTTGTTCAAATACGGCACAACCATTTGTTACCCTACCAGGTGGCTTGCGGCTGCACTCCACACGGTTTGATAGGGACAAGATCTGCACCTGGGTACTTGATCATCATGCAGAAGTGCATAACCTTAAAGCCCATGTTGTCAATGGTTTACCGTATATTCAAGATAAAATATACGTCCCTGATGTCGAGTGCCGTCTACGTTCAATGGAATTGTCCCACTACTTACTAGTGCCAGTTCATCCAGGGAAGAATAAGACACTGGACTTGCTTTGCTGATAGTCTTGGTGGCCTACCATGGCAAGGGACGTTGTTGATTATATCACAACTTCTTCCGTTTGTGTCCAATGTAAAACTCTGAGACGGAAACCAGTAGGTCTCTTACAACCCCTTCCTGTCCCTCATAAGCCTTGGTATATGATCTCTATGGACTTCATAGTTGAGCTTCTGCCAATCCATGATTATGATACCATATAGGTTGTAATCAATTACTTCACTGAATTGGCGATTTTTGAACCTTGCATTGTTTGCTCCTGTTCTGGCAGCACTTTTCTTAAACATGTTTCTGATGTTCGTTAATCTGCTTAGAATCACATGCTGTGCATAGGTCCGACATCCAGTGGTCACTGCGGAGTATTGCATTTTGTTTTTCGTAGTCGAAAAGGGACGTCGACAAGGCGTGTCTGAAATACTATCCCTATAGTGACGTGCGTTGTACCCACAATCCCTCACGTGTCGAGGTCCCTCAGATTGTTTTTTTCCGCCCAGCTACTGGTCGCCTTTACGCGGAGCTCCTCGAGAGACATTGCAGATTTCATCTCCTCGACCTTTGGTCGTTTTACTATTTAATATATAACACATCGATCCCTCCCTCGACGCAGTTGTGAAGCTGTCTCCGCCGAGCAAGATCTTGGACGGAGGGGACGAGCGGAGGAGATCCTTCGGCGTTGCCGAACACGTGGCCTGGCCTCGCAGGCCAATTACGGTAGGGAGAGTGGGGTCGTGGGACATCTCTGGTTCTTTTCTGAGAATGCCTTTCCTTTTCACCTTCCTTTCCCTTGGGGTCGTTATAACGATTTATTGCCTCGGCTATGGAGAGGACACCCTTTAGGTTTTGCCCGCGTTGCAAGGGCAAGTTTACTTGGAAGGACAAGCATTCACGGTGTAACCGCTGCTTGCCTCTCGATCACAAAGAGGAGGGTTGCACGGCTTGTCGGCTTCTTAAGCCAAAGACTCTAAAAGACCGTAGGGTCAAGAGGTGGGCGGCCTACGCTATGTCGAAGGCCGATTCTTCACCCGCCGCTGCTACCACCGACAGTGACGAGGAACGTGATAACACGACCTCCGCTACGGAAGTCGTAGACCCCTCTAAAGAGCGCTCGCGCTCTTCGTCGTCTGTCCCCGGCCCCGACGGGCTCGGCTCACGCCCTGCTTATGGGGATGAACACCCCGGCAACACTGACGCACACGATACCACACATAAGCACACAACCCATGGCTCTTCTTCGTCGAAGACGAAGAAAGCATCAGCGCCCAAGGAGACGCAGGTTCCACCGGCAGCCTCCTCGGACCGTTCAGGTTCGAAGCCCCTCTCGCAACCGCAGCCGCGACCAGCGACTGGGCTTTCGGCAAATAAGGGCGCCGCCCCCAAACCATCGGCCGGCGCGCACCAGCAGAGAGCGCACGCCGCCGTAGAACGATCGACACCCGTAACGTCGAAACCACAGCCCTCCACTGACAAACGAGTCGCAGAGAGCTTGGCGAGGATCGTTGTAGCCGACGCCCAGAAGCGTACGCCGAAAGACACGTCAAGCGCTACACAAAGGTCGAAAGACACGCCGAAAAAGCCCAAAGAAAGACAGGGACTACCCCCTTCAGTCGGGGGGACCCCCAGCACACCGGAAGGCTTTTCAGAAGGCGACGGGACACTTTCCTCGACGTTATGGGAGAGGTCGAGCCGTTTTCATCTAGATGACACTAATTTTCTCCCGCTAGACCGCTCAGGGGTACCCCATGAAACCATGGAAAGGCTCCATCTCTGTATGGAGAGAATGGAGAGGTTTATGAAGACCCAGAACCCTCCCACTCCCAAGAGAACAAGAGAAGGGCCCCAGGAGGACCCCAGGGCCAAATATCCGAGACTATTCAATCCCCAGCAGGACACAGCCTCAGATTTCCATAATGTGTATGACCTCACTGGTGAGGAACAATACTTGGAAGAGGAGGATGAATTTGTGGACGATGAAGAGGGACAGAACCAGGAGGAAGGTCTGGAAGACAGCCCAGACATGGTAGGAGAAGGCTTCGGAGAAAATCCAGAAGAAGGACCTTCTCATCCCTGGCAATCCCCATCAGTATATTCGGACACTGATGTCCTGAAAATCCAAGAATTGAAAAACTTTTCACTCCTTCACCCTCAGACACGCTGTACATCAGGGGACATTCCATTCCGGATCCCCTTGTAGTAACTAATACAAGGAAGAGGGCAGGGGTGCCGCTGTCCACCAGCGAGGCACCACCTGACAAGGAGGGCAAGAGGTTATATGCCCTTGCAAAGAGAGTCACATCCTCGGCTGCCTTTTCGGCAAGAATTGCGAACAACAATTCTTTGCTAGCTAGCTACGCGGACGCGCAGTGGGCCAAACTGCGCAAAGACGCAGAAGAAGCGCCGGAACCACTACGTACACGCCTGCTATCAACTATTGGCGAAGGAACCCAGGTCAACCAGAGTATTGTAAAGAACTCTCTGGATGCTGCAGAGACAGCGGGACGTTCCCTGGTTCAGGGAATACTCCTAAAACGCCATGTATGGCTGCGCAACTCAGGGTTCAAACCGGAGACACAGGCATCTTTAATAAATAAACCTGTTGAAGACTCAAACCTCTTCGGGAAAGCGGTGGATGAGGCTCTGGAGATGGCTAAAAAAGAGTTCGATACTATCAAAACTCTTGACCAGATCTCTAAGCCCACTACCAGACGCGGCTATGGCAACAAACGCTTTTTTCGTGGCCAACGCCAACAGCAGAATCAGCAGCAACAGTACCCTGCCACCAATTACCAAACCAATAGTGGGCAGTACAGCCAAAGAGGCCAGCGCCGTGGCAAAGGGAGAGGTCGGGGGTCCACCCCCAGAGGCTCCCAAGCCCCCAACAACACCAAGTGACGCGAAGATTCGCGTCCCCTCCCATGCAACACCGGTCGGGGGCCGGATAACATCCTTTCTTCCAGCATGGGAGGGAATAACGTCAGACCGCTGGGTACTTTCACCGTAGCCCACGGATACTGCATCGAATTCAACGGTTCCCCAACATACAGACCCCCGAGGGGACGACGCATGACACCGGAACACCTTGCCATCCTTCTCCAAGAAGTACAACAACTGCTGGAAAAAGGAGCCATAGAGGTCGTGCCTCTATCTCAGGTAATGGAAGGTATTTATTCAGTGTACTTCCTTGTACCCAAAAATGATCTAACCATGCGCCCTGTATTAGATCTGCGCCCAGCGAACAAGTTTATCAAACTCCAGAAGTTTCGTATGGTGACCTTACAGGAAGTGATCCCACTGCTATCACAGGGAGATTACATGACAACATTGGACATGAAAGATGCATACTTTCATATTTTAATGTTGCCAGCGCACAGAAGATACCTCAGGTTCATGATAGAGGGCAAACACTACCAGTTCAGAGTGCTACCCTTCGGCATAGCATCGGCACCAAGGGTATTCACGAAGGTACTGGCAGTGGCAGCGGCCCACCTGCGCAGGTTGTCCATCCCAGTTTACCCTTACCTCGACGACTGGCTCATAACAGGGGATTCTTACGAAACATGCTTCTCCAATACCCAAAAGACGGTAGACCTTTTGTTCCAGTTGGGCTTCTCCATCAACGAAAAGAAGTCCAGCCTAGACCCCAGCCAAATCAAACAATTCCTAGGGGCTCTAATTCAAACAAAGGACGGCCTCGTCTTCCCCTCCAACGAGAGGGTCCAAAACATGCTGTTTCAGATCCCTCAATATGTAACCGGTCGAGAGGTGACGGTACGCAAAGCAATGCGCTTGCTAGGAATGATGGCGTCGTGTATTTATTTGGTACCTCACGCGCGCCTGCGCATGCGCCCTATGCAAGAGTGGCTCAACAGCCAGTGGTGTCAGGCCAGCGGACTATGGGACAATCTAGTGGTGGTCTCGCAGGCCTTGGTTCTCTCGCTACGGTGGTGGACAAAGGCAAACCTGGAAAGAGGGAAACCCTTTGCCACACCCGCGGCGGAAGCCACTCTAACCACAGACGCATCCCTCACAGGATGGGGGGCTCATCTATCACATCAGACTGCTCACGGAGTGTGGACTCCGAACGTAGCATCCAAACACATAAATCTACTGGAGCTACTAGCTGTGTTCAAGGCGCTAAAAGCCTTCCAGGAACACCTACAAGGCAAGACTGTGTTGGTCCTTACAGACGGCACCACAGCCATGTACTACATCAACAAGCAGGGGGGCACCCACTCTCCAGGACTGTCCAAACTGGCCCAAAATATATGGAAGTGGGCTCTCAAACAAAACATGTTCCTACTGTCACAACATGTACCAGGGGAACTCAATCTACTGGCAGACAAACTCCGCAGAGATTTCCCCCTGCCCGAAGAGTACGAATGGCGACTGCACGAAGACATCGTCTTCGACGTCTTCACACAATGGGGATTCCCAGAAATAGACCTGTTCGCAACCCTGGAGAACTCACAATGCCAAAGTTACGCCTCCAGGTACCCCCAGAACCAATCCAAGGGGAACGGTCTGTCGATGCAATGGTCAGGGAAATTTGTTTACGCTTTTCCCCCCAACTCCCCTTCTCAACAAGGTGGTGCACAAGATGCACCAGGAACAAGTGACCATGATACTGGTGGCCCCAATGTGGGCCCGACAGCCATGGTTCGCTCACTTGATGGAGATGTCTCTATCTCCCCCAGTGAAACTCCCCTGCCCGTACAACATGCTGTCACAAGACAAGGGCAGGACTCTGCATCCATGCCCCCAGAACCCGAATTTAGCAGCTTGGCTCCTGAGATCATAGAATTCGGACATCTACAGCTCCCGCAGAGATGCATGGACATCCTCAGGGAAGCCAGAAAACCTAACACTCGCCACTGTTATTCTAGCAAGTGGAAGAGATTTGTCATCTGGTGCAGAGGAAAAAGCATCGACCCGATTGACTGCTCTCCCACACATATTGTTCTATACCTGACCCACTTATTGGATTCAGGTCTAGTGTTCAATTCCATTAAAGTCCACCTAGCGGCACTTTCTGCATACACCACTTCCCAACTCAAAGTGTCGTGGTGGAAGATCCCTGTTATAAAGGCCTTCATGGAGGGAGTAAAGAGAATACACCCCCCGATAGCTGACCCAGCTCCCGGATGGGACCTTAACGTGGTACTTACCAGACTCATGGGCTCACCATTCGAACCCATGCACAAAGCATCTCTTAAACACCTCACTCTTAAGACTGCTTTTCTAATAGCTATCACCTCCATCAGGAGAGTAAGTGAACTACAGGCTCTTTCTGTTCTAGACCCCTTCGTTACAGTTCACAGAGATAAGGTGGTTCTACGCACGCACCCAAGGTTTGCTCTGAAATTCATCTCGAAATTCCACGTAAACCAGTCTATAGAACTGCCAACGTTCTTTCAAAATCCTTCCAACTTGGGAGAAAAAACTCTGCACACACTAGATGTGCGCAGAGCGGTCATGTTCTACATGGAAAGAACCAGACCACTGAGGAAGACTAATCAGTTCTTCGTCTCGGTGGCAGCAGGAAGAGAAGGGGATGCAGTTTCAAAGTCCACTATTTCTAGATGGATTGTTCAATGCATCACTCTCTGCTATACTCTTGCTAAGAGAGAACTGCCCTTTAAGCCAAGAGCACACTCTACTCGAGGCACGGGGGCGTCCATAGCATTCATTGCAAATGTTCCCCTTGAGTCCATCTGCAAAGCGGCTACCTGGAGTTCTGTGCACACCTTTACAAAACACTACTGTCTAGATGCACACTCGAGATCTGACTCCCAGGTGGGACAGGCAGTATTAAGACATCTTTTCTCTACTGCTCCTTCTCATAACCCACCGCCAACTCCGGGTACTGCTCGCTAGTCTATGCACAGCATGTGATTCTAAACAGATTAACAAACATCAGAAGACAATGCATTACTTACCGTAAAAGCATTTCTGATGGTTGTATCTGCTTAGATTCACATGCGCCCACCCTTCCTCCCCGCTCGGATGGTGTAACGCTCACCTGATTCCCGCAGAGGCGCCGGTCTTGACTGGGTGAATGCCGTATCTTCAAAGGTGATGTGTAACACACGGTTGGCTCTTTGGGCTGGACCTCTGTGCACTGTATGTCTGACTTGAAGAGTAAGATGTCTGCAGATAGAAAATATGGGATTAATGAACTGGGGTTATTGGGTGCCTCTCTCCTCTTCCCTTTCTCTTCTCCTGTAGAACCCCAAAGGCTAACGCCCTCACCTTAGGTAAGTGAACGCCGAGCTCTCCATCTGCCTCGGGGCAGGGTGCCGTAACCAGTTTCTTCACTGGATAAGGGTGCAGGCCTCTTGACCTCAGAGGACTGCTGTCCGTCGTTAACTGCACAAACGGTAAGTTCTGGGAACTTCAAATGTCTTAAAAGTCTTTTGTAATGATATCTCTTGTTTTGCAGGGTTCCGGCGATGGCGGATGGCGGGCTGATGAGAGTTGAGGATCGAACCCGCGTGAGGAATAGAAGCGCCTGGAAGCACGTAAGTAAGCGCTTGTAGCCTGCTTCACGATGCGCACTAACTGTCCCTTTTATCTTGCAGGTACAAGTTCGGAGCTTTAGAGAAGCTGAAGGGTGCTGGAATACCCACTGGATTCGGCGTGGGAAGGAGTAATGGCACGTGAGTAATAAAGTTGCCCAATGTCTTTAAACGCACCTTCTTTTGTCTTTCAGATGCCGGAATGCAGCGCGAGGCGTTGGTGACAGCCGATGGACCAGGTAAGAGATGCGCTGCCACTGAAGACCGTAGTGCTAACCTGTTCTTTCTTTGTCTTTACAGGTGCTGCTGAAGACTGGATTCCAGGATGGTAAGCCTTTGTTCCCTTAGGCCCAGGATCAGAAGCAGAAGACACGATGAGCGTTCTGCTGCAGAGAATGCAGAATAACACAAAGCAAGATTCATCCATCGGGTGTGGTTTAAATAGCCTCCTGTAGTGCTTAGGTGTCTCCTTCCACAGCCACGCCTAGAGTTCCTGCTTTCCAGAAGAGTTCCAGTGTTCTGAACCTAGGGAGTGGCTCCTGCCCCACCCAACAGGAAAAGTAGTCCCAAACAGAAGAGGATCAGGGGTTCAACTGGCAGGTAAGTAAGCAGCATGGTCTGCTGCAGGTAAGTCCACCAAAGCATTATGAGCCCGGCGCTTCCAGCGCTGGGACTGGCCATCTTTATGAGCCTGGTGCCACTGGCGCCAGGACAGGGTCCAAAAGGTCCCAATTGGGACTGGCTGGCACTCGGAACCGGGGTTATGGGTCTGCTTCCAAGGGAGTCGGGCAAGTCCTGATCTTTTGGAAGCAGAGATCATGACAGCACCCCCCCCCTCAAGGCCCCTCCCAAACCGGGCTTCTCCGGGGGTTTGGGCTTGTTAGCAAATGTTCGATGAAATCTTTTGATTAGACGAGGCGCGTGGACATATTCTGCAGGTTTCCAGGATCTTTCTTGGGGACCGTATCCTTTCCAGTCAATCAGGTAAAATAGTTTAGATTTGGAGATCTTGGAATCCAGGATGCTTTTGACTTCAAACTCGAGTTCTCCATCAACTAGAATAGGTTTTGGAGATGTAGTTAGTCGGGTTTGAGGTTGCACGGGTTTTAATAGAGAGACGTGGAAGACCGGATGTATCTTCATGTGAAGGGGCAAGTCCAACTTGACTGCTACTGGATTTACTATGGTAGTGATGGAATAGGGACCAAGGTATCTTGGGTTGAATGTGCGTGGTCCTTTTAGAGGTAGATATTTGGTGGATAACCAGACTTGATCTCCTACTTGATATTGGGGGGCTTCCTTCCGATGTTGGTCTGCTCCTTTCTTGTATTGTTCTTTAGCCCTTTGAAGGTGAGAAACGGCTTCCTTAAAGGCTTGGGTGATTGTAGAATGCAGGTGGTCTACTGCTGCTGTTCCAAGATCTTGGAGTGGATCCAACTCCGAGGTTCGAGTGTGACTACCGTATAAAAGAAAAAACGGGGTCTTCCCAGTTCCCGAGTGGACAGAGTTATTGTAGGCATATTCGGCTATCCAAAGGATATCTTTCCAAGTTTTTTCAGTTTGTTGTAGCATGCAGCGCAAATACTGTTCCAGAGTTTGATTGGTCCTCTCGGTTTGTCCGTCGGTTTGAGGGTGGTGGCTGGTCGAAAGTCTCACATCAATTTGAGCCGACCGACAGCAACTTCGCCAAAAATGAGAAATAAATTGACTACCTCGATCCGAAATTAGAACTGAAGGAAAACCGTGCAGTCGGACGATGTTTTCGAGAAATTCTTGGGCCAGAGTTGCTGCTGTTGGTAAGCCTTTGAGTGGAATGAAATGCGCCATCTTGGAGAATAGGTCCACGATTACTAGGATCGTATTGTATCCGGAGCATGGAGGTAGATCGGTGATGAAGTCCATAGAAAGCGTATGCCAAGGGCGAGGCGGGATGTCAATAGGGCGTAAGAGGCCGGCTGGTTTTTCCTTTTGACTCTTGTTTTGGGCGCATACTCCACAGGACATTATAAAGTCTCTGATATCTTTTTTCCAAGACGGCCACCAGAAGTAGCGCTTGATCTTTTCCGAGGTCTTGGTCATACCGGGATGTCCTTCCATTAAAGAATCGTGATAACAAGAGATTACCTTTTTCTGTAAATCTGTGCTGGGCAGGTATAACCGTTCTTGGAAATATAATAGGTTGTCCTTCACCGTAAAGACCTTTCCCTGCAGATGCCAATTCTGTATGTCTGCTGGAGTTACCAGTAGCCTGGCTTTATCCTTAACTTCCTCTATGGATTGTGTGGCGATTACACCTAGAATTCTTTGTTCGGGAATGATAGGTACAGGTTTAGGATTGATCAAATGTTCTTCCACTCCCATCCGAGAAAGGGCATCAGCTTTACCGTTTTTTGTACCAGGTCGATAGGTAATTATGAAGTCAAACTCGGCAAAGAATAGTGCCCAACGGAGTTGCCTAGAGGATTGAGCTTTTGCGGTTTTCAAATATTGCAGGTTTCGGTGATCTGTAATCACAGTAACGGTGTGTCGGGCCCCCAGAAGATAATGCCGCCAAGCCTTAAAGGCAGACTTGATAGCTAGAAGTTCCTTATCAGTAATAGTGTAATTGATTTCAGGAGGCGAGAATTTGCGGGACCAAAATGCCACGGGATGCAACTGATTGGTTACTGGGTCCTTTTGTGATAGAACTGCCCCCATGGCAAGGCTCGAAGCATCAGTTTCAACGATGTAGGGGAGTTCTGGGCGAGGATGTTTTAAGATCGGTGCAGAGATGAATCTAGTCTTCAAATTCTGGAAAGCTTGTTCCGCCTCGGTAGACCATTCAAAACGTTTGTTTTTCTTTAACAAGGCGGTGATGGGCGGGACTATTCGAGAGAATTCGGGGATAAACCTGCGGTAAAAGTTAGCGAAGCCTAACATGCTTTCAACACCTTTTACGGAGGATGGCGATGGCCATTTGAGAATTGCATCGACCTTCTTTGAATCCATACGCACTCCGCCAGGTGATAATATGAATCCCAAGAATTCAACTTCAGTCACGTTGAAAACACATTTTTCCAACTTAGCGAAAAGTTTGTGTTGACGCAATCTCTCGAGGACCATTTTCACGTGTTTCCGATGTTCAGTTTCCGATGAAGAATAAACGAGGATGTCGTCAATGTAAACAACAACACACACATCTATGAGCTCTCTGAGGACATCGTTCATAAAATATTGAAAGGCGGCCGGGGCATTGCAAAGTCCGAAGGGCATGACCTGATATTCAAATAGCCCATACTTGGTGCGGAAGGCCGTCTTCCATTCATCGCCCTCTTTTACTCGTACCAAGTGGTAGGCTCCTCTAAGATCCAGCTTTGTGTATATGCATGCTTTTCTGACTTGGTCCAGGAGCTCAGGGATCAAAGGTAACGGATATCTATTCTTAACGGTGATCTGGTTCAGGGCGCGATAATCTATACAAGTTCTAAGGTCCCCTTCTTTTTTTGGAACGAAGAACAAAGCTGAGGAAGCAGGGGACTTGGAAGGACGAATAAACCCATTCGCTAGGTATTGATCCAGGTATTGTCGGAGGTGAAGATTCTCAGGCTCGGTGAGGGCATAAATTCTACTACAAGGAGGAGTAGATCCAGGTATCAGGTCTATCTGGCAGTCATAAGACCTATGAGGAGGTAGAGAGTTAGCCTGATCCTTCCGGAAAACATCTTGGAATTCTAGGTATTCAGGAGGTAACTGGGGAGCCTCCGAGGAAATTGCTGCCAGTGCAACACCAGGTCGAGGGTGACAAGTAGAGACACATTCTGGAAACTGAACCGTTCTTGCTCGCCAATCGATCTGAGGATTGTGCTTCTCTAACCAAGGAATTCCTAGAATAATCTGGAACTGAGGGGCCTTGATCACATCGAACACGATCTTCTCATGGTGTCCATCTTGACTAACTAGCGTCACTTCTTGGGTGGTATGCGTTACTGGTCCGGAGGCTATCTCCGTACCATCCACCGTAGTAATGACGTCCTTTACAGCCTTTGGACAAAGAGTCAGATTAATCCTCCGAACCATTTCATGATCCACATAATTGCCGATGGCACCGCTGTCGACGTAAGCTTCAATCGCATGTAATCGATCCGGATGTTCAGGGCTAATGAGGACCATAGGTATCACGAAATGCGAGGTCACTGAACTGGTTTTAACGCTCGGCAAGAGGACCTCTATTCTTGTCGGGCGAGGTCGTTTCCCTGCTCAGAGTTTGTGACCCTGGTAACTGCAGCTCCTACTGCCTTGGCTGGTTTCACCGGACAGTCTCGAAGAAAGTGCCCCGAGTTTCCACAATAGAGGCATAATTGCAGCTGTTTTCTCCTTTCCCGCTCCTTTTGTGTTAGTGGTCCTTTCAGGCCCCCTATTTGCATGGGTTCCCCGGAGTCTACTCCTTTGGTAGGAGTTGGTGGTTTGGAAAATACTCAAGCATCAAACTTGGAACGATCGGCCTTCCTGTTCTGCAGTCTGTGGTCAATTTGAACGACTAAGTCAATATAGTCCGAACAGTCTTGCGGGGGATTCACTACTTGGGCTAACACAACTTTGAGCTCTCCACGTAGACCTCTATAAAACAGCGTAATCCTTTTGTCCTCAGGCCATCAAGTTTCCACTATCAGTCTGTTGAAAGACGCAATATAAGCCAAAAGGTCTTGATTACCCATCGCAATGAAAGGAGCTCATTGTCCAAGGCCTGCCCCTGTGAATGTCTTGCAAACAGTTTTTCCATACTGAGCTGAAAAGGTTGAAAATCATGGAGAACCGGATCATCTTGATTAACTAGAGGGATCGACCAGTCTGCCGCATTGCCACTAAGGTACGAAAGCACGAAAGCTACCTTAGCTTGATCAGTTGGAAAGGCTGCTGGCCGGCATAAGAAGTGCAACCGGCACTGATTAATAAATACTGCAAACCTCTTTGGGTCACCAGAAAATCGTTCGGGCGGAGCCAGAGGTACATTCCCAGGTAGGTTGATCTGCACTGGGTTCGTAGAGGATGTTGAAGGAAGATTTGCCCCTGATGCGGGTAACGGAGTTTGTCCGGCTTGTGACTGTAGCAATTGTCTAGCGAGATCGTCTGTTCGCTCCTTGGAAATAATCAGTTCCCTTCTTAGAGCATTTGTTTCCTGACGGGCTGCATGCACTTCTGCTCTTAGTTCCCCAAGTAACTGGGCTAGCTGGTCGGTATCCGAGGTTTCCATAGCGCCTGGGTGGGAGTTTTGCGGTAGGCTTTGTGTTCTGTAACGCTCACCTGATTCCCGCAGAGGCGCCGGTCTTGACTGGGTGAATGCCGTATCTTCAAAGGTGATGTGTAACACACGGTTGGCTCTTTGGGCTGGACCTCTGTGCACTGTATGTCTGACTTGAAGAGTAAGATGTCTGCAGATAGAAAATATGGGATAAATGAACTGGGGTTATTGGGTGCCTCTCTCCTCTTCCCTTTCTCTTCTCCTGTAGAACCCCAAAGGTTAACGCCCTCACCTTAGGTAAGTGAACGCCGAGCTCTCCATCTGCCTCGGGGCAGGGTGACGTAACCAGTTTCTTCACTGGATAAGGGTGCAGGCCTCTTGACCTCAGAGGACTGCTGTCCGTCGTTAACTGCACGAACGGTAAGTTCTGGGAACTTCAGATGTCTTAAAAGTCTTTTGTAATGATATCTCTTGTTTTGCAGGGTTCCGGCGATGGCGGGCTGATGAGAGTTGAGGATCGAACCCGCGTGAGGAATAGAAGCGCCTGGAAGCACGTAAGTAAGCGCTTGTAGCCTGCTTCACGATGCGCACTAACTGTCCCTTTTATCTTGCAGGTACAAGTTCGGAGCTTTAGAGAAGCTGAAGGGTGCTGGAATACCCACTGGATTCGGCGTAGGAAGGAGTAATGGCACGTGAGTAATAAAGTTGCCCAATGTCTTTAAACGCACCTTCTTTTGTCTTTCAGATGCGGGATGCAGCGCCGAAGGCCTCCGGAGCGTGCGAAGAGTAGGTAAGCCTTTGTCTTTCAGATGCCGGAATGCAGCGCGAGGCGTTGGTGACAGCCGATGGACCAGGTAAGAGATGCGCTGCCACTGAAGACCGTAGTGCTAACCTGTTCTTTCTTTGTCTTTACAGGTGCTGCTGAAGACTGGATTCCAGGATGGTAAGCCTTTGTTCCCTTAGGCCCAGGATCAGAAGCAGAAGACACGATGAGCGTTCTGCTGCAGAGAATGCAGAATAACACAAAGCAAGATTCATCCATCGGGTGTGGTTTAAATAGCCTCCTGTAGTGCTTAGGTGTCTCCTTCCACAGCCACGCCTAGGTAAGAAAAGAGTTCCTGCTTTCCAGAAGAGTTCCAGTGTTCTGAACCTAGGGAGTGGCTCCTGCCCCACCCAACAGGAAAAGTAGTCCCAAACAGAAGAGGATCAGGGGTTCAACTGGCAGGTAAGTAAGCAGCATGGTCTGCTGCAGGTAAGTCCACCCAAGCATTATGAGCCCGGCTCTTCCAGCGCTGGGACTGGGCATCTTTATGAGCCTGGTGCCACTGGCGCCAGGACAGGGTCCAAAAGGTCCCAATTGGGACTGGCTGGCACTCGGAACCGGGGTTATGGGTCTGCTTCCAAGGGAGTCGGGCAAGTCCTGATCTTTTGGAAGCAGAGATCATGACAGATGGAAGGAACATAGACTTCCTTTTATATCTCTCTTTTCTGTACTCACTCACGTCTAGAAGGCTCCCTCAGGGCAGAAAAATACAAACAGAGGGACCTCGACGCGTGAGGGATTGTGGGTACAACGCACGTCACTATAGGGATAGTATTTCAGACACGCCTTGTCGACGTCCCTTTTCGACTACGAAAAACAAAATGCAATACTCCGCAGTGACCACTGGATGTCGGACCTATGCACAGCATGTGAATCTAAGCAGATACAACCATCAGAAATGCTTTTACGGTAAGTAATGCATTGTCATTCTGTTTCTTCGCTTGCCCGCTATCATCGTTTGCGAAAGGGGGAGTCAATTCAATTCACGTTTCTGGCGAGTATTGACTTCCTCCTTTTGGCATAGAGGATCGCTATTCCAGCGCCTATGACTCACAAACTGATGGACAAACGGAGAGGCTTAACATCACTTTAGAAGAGTATCTGCGCTGTCTTCGCATCCAACACCAGGAAGATTGGTTGACTGCCCTTTGTTTCGGCTGAGTTTAATATAATATAATATATTTAATAATTCTGTCCATTCCTCTACTGGTTCCTCTCCTTTTTATGTCTTATATGGACAACTTCCCCGTTCAATCCCTCTGCAAGCACGTTTTCCCGTTGAAAATCCTGCAGCCTGTGCTCCTGTTAGGGACTTAATGATCTTACATGGTTCCGTTCGGGAACAACTGGTTCAGGCACAAAACCATGCCAATAAATATGCAGATCTTCACTGCATCCCTGCTCTGTTCTATCATCCCTGAATGAAGGTTTGGTTATCAACCAAGAACCTGAAGCTGCATAGTACACGCAAACTCATGCCATGTTTCGTTGGACCCTATGAAGTTCTTCAGGTCATAAATCCTGTTGCTTTGCGCTTACGACTACCTATGACTTGGTGTATCCAGCCTGTTTTCCACGTTTCCCTCTTGAAACCCTGTTTGCCCGCCACCCGATTGTAGGCCCGGCCACAACCCCTTATGGTGGGTGCCGATGAGGAATACGAAGTTAAGAAAATTCTGGACATGAGAATACAGAGAGGGAAACTGTTTTATTTGATAGATTGGAGGGCATATGGTCCAGAGGAGCGGTCCTGGGAACCCCTTACAGTATCCCTGCTCTGGTGCTATTGGCCCGCTTTCACGATGCTAGAAGAGTTGGGGAGTATACTGTCACAGCCTTGGCGCCTCCCGACACTTCTCGCCGCCGTTCTCTATGACGGGGGGCGCTGCTTCGCCAGTACTCCTGGCGGTTGCCATGGCGCCTTCTGGAACGTCACTCCCTCAACGGCGTTCCTCTCTGGTTGCCATAGTAGCGCGACGCAGTTCAGCATCGCGCACATGCGCGTCTAACCCGGATGCATAAAATGGATTGGTTTCCACTTTATGAGGGCTTCTGATTGAAGTTGCTCTGTGCTTCCTTGATCTTTCGTTGTCTACAGTTTGCTGCTTGGCTACCGTCTCCTACTTCTGCTATTGACTTGCCTCGCCTCCGACCATTCTCCTGTGTAATTGACCTCGGCTCTGGTAATTCGATCCTGATTTTCTTGTATTACTTTTGGCACTGTCATTTTTTGTATACAGATTCCACTGGATTTTCCTTCATCTACTGAGATTTCCTTTAAGTCCACAGAGTGCTTTGAACTTGGGGCGCCTTGCTCAATATCATTGTACTCTGTTCTCATTAGAGTGCCCTTGTTCCTTACGAGAAACAGGTGCTTACTAACCATACTAACTACCCTTCCCTTATTTCCTACCTTCCCAAACCTCATATTGTCTGTTCTACCATCCAAATCCAGGAGTCCCATCAAAAACCATTACCTACCATTTACTTTCTACCACCTCTGAATTTCCAATTAAAGTTGATTCACTGCTCCTTCAGGTTAGTTCCTATTGAAGTAATTGAATTCTTGTGTCACTCTTCCACTCATGTACTGTCCCTCCTTTCTTTTCAGACTGGTGAATACCTAGTGGTATTTTGCTCTTCCAGCTGAACCACTATCCCTTCCCTACCTTCTTAGCTCGGAAGGGGTGGTATTTCATAGGGAAAGTCACCCTCTCTGAGGAGGCCCTTTATGGGCTATTTCATTCCTGTTCCATAAGCGGGAATTTTTGTGCTTCCCAGAGGAGTATCTGGCTTTCTTGATGTCACGGCTCCAAAGTTCAGGTGCAGGAGTGGCGCGAACCAACTACCCCCCACTACGGTCTGGCACCTGCAAGTCAATGCTCACACAGGCCTCTGAGACCCCAGCAGGGAAAGAGGGTTAGGATCTCGTTGGTTGGATAGGTCTCGGACAGCGGGTAACCGGATAGACGGTCAGGAAAGGGAAAGTGGACAAGCAGGGGAACATATGGGAAAAAACAACAATAATATTCACACAATTCCCCCCACACATTCACACAGTGCTTTACAAATAGCTTTTGATACAAAAGAGCCACTTAGCTCTGTTGATGAGTGCTGGCCTCCTGCCTGCGCACTCTCAGGTCCGGAACTCGGAGCAGTTCAAATGCTGCAAGAGTTTTAGTATTAGCGACCTGTGTTACTTCACATAGGCATAATACAAACCATAAAACACACAACAGTGAGGCATGCCACCTCTGGGTTTAGTTAGTGCAAGCACATGCACGTTCAGGGTTAATCCGCTCACAGAGCGTAACAGTGTCCAAGAACTGACAAGAGCTGAGCGCCCGATTACGTTAAGGGATTCAGAACATGTGGCCTAAGTTCGCAGCACGTGGCTTAAAAAGAATAGGATCCATCATGCTGCCAAAGTTTTGCCGCACATGGCTTGAAATCAAAAGCACTCCATGCTGCCCAAGTTTTGCCGCACGTGGCTGTGCTCAAAAAGCTCTCCGTGCTGCCAAAGTTTGCCGCACGTGGCTGAAAGTAAGTTGGGTAAATAAACGCTGCGCGCGTTAGTCTTAATGCTGCATGCGAACCAAAACCGCGTTTCTTAAATACAACAGAACGCGGTTAGAGACTTAGCTTTGCCTTCAGCAGGGGACGTGATGTGGCTGGGCGGTGCCCCGTGCGCATGTCCTGTAAAGGGTTGGGACCCCCAACGCTTTCCTTTTGCTTCCATGGTCTCCCCCTGTAGCTGCGTGCCTAATTCTCCTGCGCCCTTGTTCGCCGGGAGTTTGCTGCACTTATCTGCTATGAGCGAGGGGCCGGAATGCTGGTTCCTTGGGGCGTGATCTCCGTCGGCAGGAGCTCCGGTGGATGCGCCCGTTCCGGTCGGGAGCTTAAGGACAAGCCCCGTGCCTTTGTCCTTCGCGCATGCGCGAGCCCCTCCCAGCCTGGGAGTGGAAAAGTAGTTCCCGCCCTGGAGGCTGCTGGGAATCGTGGTCCGTAGGCTTTTTCTGCCTGCAAAAAGGACAGAGAAGCCTCCTATAAGGCTGGAGGTTGTTCCTTTTGGTCTGTCTTGTTTTGGGTCCCTTTCTCCTGCTCCTGGGGCTCCTCACTGAGCCCTGATTCCCCCTTATAACACCCTGTACCCTGACACTTGATTCATGTGAGTATTTACACTCTTCAACACCCTCTCAATCTGCAGTGCTCTGCTCACTCCCCTCGCAATTCACTCAGCAGCCGCTTCCGACATGCTATCCACCTACTCCACAAGAGTTCGTTATTGATGGATCAATAAAAGGGGGAAATGAAAAATGCAGGTTCAGCGCGGTAAGAGGTGCAAACGTACCAGCTGTGGGATTAGCCCACTTAAAGGGCAGGGGGGCTTCATTGTGTGTTGGCGTGTTATAAATGCCATATCATATCACTGTTATATGCACTAGCCTGGAGAATGCCCTAATTACTTGTGTTTTAAGCTAACAACATATAGGCAATAGAGTTAAGTTACAGGTAAGTATACAAGGTTTAACATTAAATGGAGTCCCGGTGAACAGGCCTCAAACCATGCTTCTTTAGAAATATGTTCACATTTCATTAACTTGCTTAGTAGCTGCAGAGGCTGGCAGCACATTGAAAACTAAACGTTCCCAGGATGGCACAGTAGGAAGCAAACAGCGCTTTTACTTTCGAGGTCAAGTAGCAGAGCTTGTGGGTCCCGTGGAAAAACAGTGAATGCACAACCATGTTATAATGCGGTATATTATATTATGAAGCTGGTCTACTGATGGTTTCAAAATGCCCATGAAGGTTTGAAATATCCCTTAGTAGATCTCAGCCTGGGAAGAAGTTCGAAGAGTTCCTAAGATTTAACATGCAAACAGTAACTTACTAGTGGTTCAAGGCGCTGGGAGTGTCATTATCGAATGCTTTCCTCATTAGAAATTGATGGAAATAACCAGTGGTAGGAGAATAAAGATCCGCTTGTCATCTCAAATGTTTCAATGAATCGGCGCTATGATGGGGGAATTGTGGGCTGGACTGTGACGTCACATGGGTGGACAAGGGTGGTGTGGTAAGGTTTGCAGGACCCAATAATTTCAAGATAATGCATGTCCGTCTATAGGGGAATGACCCGATCCCATGTTCTAATGTTGCAATGTGTTTTGATTCTAATTAGTATGAGATAATGAAAGCTTTTATTTTTGAGGCATATCTTTGACAGTGCTTTTCATGCAATTCCGGTCTGCATTCTTTTTTAATTTTGCTTTCCCAGCTGCGACTGGGTACAGAATAAATTGTCTTACTTCTTGCCCTGTGTACACTCCTTTTTAGACTACTTTTATCATTTTTACTGGTGACTTCCCTATGCAAACCTGCTGAACAAGGGTCACCCTCTCTCTATACGACATGGACTGTGACTGGGTAGGATCTCTGCCCTCGTCCCTCATATATAACCTAAACCAAACCAGGAATAGAACATAATGTATGTCCAGGCAGCTGTAGTAAGAACACCCTCCCCCTTCTGCACCCTGTGTATCTTGTGTGAAACCCTGTTAGAGAAATTATGCAGATTTCCAAATTCCCATGACCCCTCAGTAGGGAGAATGTTTGTCCACAGTTATTTTACCGATCATCCTGAAGTCTCTTTGTGAGACTAAAAGATATGCTGCCTGTCCAGCCTAAGTGGAATCAAAGAAGTGTGCACCGTCCCTGCTAGTAAACCTATGTAGCCCTTGAGATGTCATCCATCGTCCCACTTTTTTCCTCCCAGAGCCTCTCATGATGTGGCGCATTGAGTAAGTAAGTTTAGCACTGGAAAATGGAATCTCCCATCAGAGGAAGGGAGAACATTCTAATATTATAATAGTTGAATACTAGGCATATACTCCTGAGCCCTTGTTGCCCTGCTCTTGCCTTGGTGAGAACGCAGCAGCGTGCACAAGCCGTAACAGTGCTCGCAGTCACTGGGGAGGCTCCAACTCCTACTGCGGAGCCAGGTACGCAGAGCTATTCCACCTGACTTCAAAACGGCACAGAAGCCGTTAATCCCTTGGCCAATGCCACACAAGATTGCAGTACCACTAATTGCAAACTGGCGATTGACCAGTCACAGCTGGGAACTATTGTTTGCTTGGAGAACACCAGTTGGAGAAACATTGTAAAGGGCACAATATCGAAATATCCAATCACATACTGTGAGACGAGGAAAAAGGCAATAACCTATGAGGTGGGATATTAGACAAATGGAAGCAGTATTAAAAAACCTGGTTTCAGCCACTTTTGTCACAGGCCGGACTACCGACTTGGGGAAAAAGAGAGGAGAGCAGTCCCAAGGAGAAGTTGAGGCACGTTTGAGGCACTACGAGACCATAGGAAGAGAATTTAGAGCTCCAAGAGCCTGCTGAGGGCTAGATCTCAGAACCTGACAGGAGACCAGACGCTGAGGCGAAACCCACTAAACTGAGAGAGGTTCTAGTTGTATATCATGCAAATAGTTCCATTGAAAACATTAGAGCCACAATTTAAACGTTCTAGCACATGTTGAAATCACAGGCTGAAACATAGGTAATCCTGATGCTTTTCAGACAAACTATCCTTCATCAGGAAAATCTGCCTGGACTTGTTCAAACCTAAAAATGTACTGGAATCCTAATTGTTATGGAGCATGAGGAATCCATGTCGGTTTCTGCCAGCTTCCAGTGATTTAAAGTGCATTCAGGTTGTGGGTGGAGAGGTCTGTGATGTCGACTGCATCTGAGATTGCTCAGCAGGAGCTGATGGCCATCCACTTCAAAGTTCTTGTAGGGTGTTGTGTGGGCTTGTTCGAGAATGAGGTTGCTGTGGTTTTCATGTTTGGAATCAGTAGTGCACAGTATTTGCATGGACTGATGATGGGCTGTGGATCGAGTGTGTTGAGATGGTGGTTGGCTTAGCTGAGAAGCAGAGTTTAAGGGTCCTGACACTTTCCAGGTCCTAACAGAAATTACCCTTGCTTTCATCAATGCTTTGCTTCAGACTCCTATTGAAGAGACACCCTGGGCGCTGAGAGTTAAGGGTTTGGGGCTGCCGGTCAAAAAGAGTGGGGCACGGAAGGAAGGCGAAATGAGGATCAGAAGCAAATTGGCTTGTGGACCAGGTGCTTAATCTCTCTAAAATAATGGAATATGCTGTTCCTCGCTGGCAATAGAAAGCATTAACAAATACATATGCATTTTGCGATTTGTGGCGGTTCACTTGCTGGCAGCGCTTAGTTTTGCCTTTCACAGGCATGTGGGACTTTTTTCCAACACTAGTCTCAGCTGACCTAAAAGACCAGACACTGTGGTGTCAGTCAAAAACTACTATGTTCCATATGTCTGTCTACTGCACTAGGTTTATGTCTTTTGGTTTGTCCAGCAGAATTTGTAAAACCTGTTAGCGCTGTCTGTCCTACCGTATTCTATTTTGAATGAAAGTACTAATGGTCGATTTGTGCACTTTGTTTTCAGGTGCCAGTATAAAAGCTCAAGTATGCTGTTTGGTAGAGCTGTTGGCTACCACACTGTATCAGGCCCATGCCCTCTTTTTCAGTGCACCACAGGGCGAGCTACCTGACCCATCCGTCACGTGCAGCCTTCTCTTCTCAACACTGGAAACAATCACGGGCCATGATCCAGGAGGTGAGAGATTTATACTTGAGTGCTTTTAATTAAACATTAAACTCCTTTTTGTCTCTCTGTGACCAGTTTTGTGCGAAAACTGTGACGTGTAATAGAACATAACACTGAAGTTTCTGCTAAGCTGGATGCATTTCTAGACTAGTTTCTGGGAAAGCTGCTAAACTGATATGTCTGTAAACATCAGTTTGAACTCTACAAGTAGTCGGGATTTTGTTTTTTCCCTTGAACAACTGGGATAGCAGGAGCAGCGATAGTGTAAGTTCTGTTAACATGTAAACCTGTACAGCACAGACCACCGCAATACCCAATTCTCCCAACACAGAGAATTAAGTGCAAGCAGCAGTGCCCCATTCCTGATAATGATTTGTACATTGGCGAATGTGTTCAGTGTCATGCTTCAAAATTTGTACTCGCTATTGGCGAGTTAGAATTGACTGTTGGCAAGTAAGAAATGGTGTGCTGTGTGCATAAGGAGAACTAAGGGGCCGGGTAACACTTTATGCCTGGCTAGTACAGGGTTCGAAATTGAGGTGAACTGAGAGCTATTTACCTCCTGCTTGTGGCCTTGAAGAGCCTGGTTAGCTTGATGGCAGCAGCTACCAGGAACTACATTTGGCTCCCCAGGCTAACTGATACCACAGCTATGTGGATTTAACTCTGTGCCTTTGTGACAATCTGTAATTAAGCATTAGGACACATCTATGCAACATTTAAAGCATAAGCTGTCATAAATAATGGACAAAGAGATATGTTTGCATCTTATGCGGAAGTTGGATTTGAGGAACGCTATGTACTAGCTCCTGGTTACCCCGTGGTAGCACCTGGTCACCCCGTGGTAGCACCTGGTCACCGGTTAATGCTGGGTACCCAGGAGTTGCTTTCAGCTCCTGCTTATCAAATATTAATTTTGATCCCTGCTAGTAGCTTGCCACTTGAATTTTTCACCATATGTATATAATTATGCTAGCGTATGACATAGCATAATTAAGGTTTAGGTCAAATTATCTGGGTAGTGTCTGTGTATAACATTTCTTTTTTTTGTGTAAATCTTTTTATTATTTCATAAACATACATAAACCAAACCGACATACACTTTCCTCCAATTGTTTGTCATGTCAATCAAAAGATCATCGGTGTACATAAAGTAACGGAAGACAAACCAAATCAGATCAAATCAGTTCGCCCTTCCCTTCCCTTTACTGTAACACCTCTGGTTGTCCCTATGAACTCCCTTCTCCCATTTGCCCCACATTTTCATGGCCTTCGTGGGACAACCGTGAGCTGTGTACATTCGGTGTTCCGCTGCAACACATATGTCAACATCTGCAATCCATTGGGCCAGTACCGGGCTCTCTGGTGAGCCCCATAGTTATGCAATATTGCGTTTAATCAGACCAACTGCCATGGATAGAAACAGTGTTTCCCACTTATTGGTGATGTTTTCGTCAGGGATGTCCAACAACAGTAGTTTAGGGTCCATTGGTACCTCTTTCCCCAGTGTCTGTCAGTTTATTGCATCGTTGTTGCCAGAACCTCCGAATCCGGGGGCATTCCCACAGGATGTGTATGAAAGTGCCTTCCCCCTCTTGGCATCGCAGACAGTTCAAGTTGGGAGCTCGGTCCCATCGGCGCAGTGCGACCCTGGGTTAATACACCCTATGCAATATCTTAAATTGTATCAGGTGGATTTTAGAGGCAATTGCTACCGCTCGTGGATGCAATAGGGCCAAGATCCAGTCTTCTGGGTCAATACTGCCCACATCTACTTCCCACTTCTGTTTAAGATTGGCAAGTTCCGGGGTAGCAAAGGCCGTTATAGCATTGCATAGAGTGGATGTGACTTTGTTGGGCACTCATTCTACCAAGAGATTGCGCTCTAGGGGAGTACATTGAGGCGTATCCGCAAGTGAGGGTAAGTTTCTGCGCAGTGCATGGGTGATTTGTCTGTAATGATAGTATTCTGTTTGTGGGAGTCCGTATTTCTGCTGGAGCGTCTCAAATGGGGTGAGTTTACCCTCAGTGAGAGCATCTCCGACCACTGTGATCTGGGCTTCTACCCATCGCGGCCATGTCGGCAGTTTGTTCATTTAAACCAGGTTGCTGTTGTTCCATAGGGGCTGCATCTGGGTTACCCTATGTCCCCATCCAATGTGTTTGTGTGCCTTCCTCCATACTATAGTGGTATGTGTTGCCATCATCTGTGGGGGTGGTTTAGTGAGGGGTTGATGGAGGATTGCTAATGGTGACCTACTTTGCCGCCCCAGTGTTTCAGCTCTAATGTGAGACCGCTCCTGGTTACCATGAAACATGTTGTTAACCACTGACATTGACTCGCCGGATAATATGACTGGAGGTGTGGCAGGCCTATGCCCCCTTCCCATATTGACCTCTGTAGTGTACCAAATCATATGTCCCCCACGCCCTATGAGTTTTCTAAGGAGACTGTCTATTCGGTGAAACTCTGAGTTGGGAATCCAGAGTGGTGCATTTTGGAAAATATACAAGAAGCGTGGCAATGCCAGCATTTTAAACAAGGCTGCTCTGCCCAGCATCGTCAGGGGGGGAAGCATCCAATATCGGACATCGTTGGAGAACTGGTCGGTGATCGGGTGTAGGTTACGGGAAATATACTCTGAGTGGCTAAGTAGCGGAAACATTCACGCTCAACACAGTACGGGCAGTCTGGTGGTATAGCGTGTTCTCCACCTTTTGGCCGGGAAAAGGAAAAGGACAGACTTCCCCCAGTTGACTCGCTGTCCGCTATACGCTCTAAATTGGGCCAGCATTTGCGTAACCACTGGGCAAGAGCGGGCTGCGTCACCCAGGTATTTCTCGCCCTCTCTCTTTCTCGCCCTCTCTTTCTCAACATCACCCTCGCCCTCTCTCTCTTTCTCGCCCTCTCTCTTTCTCTCTCTCTCTCGCGCTCGCCCTCGCCCTCTTTACTGTTTTTTTTGTATGGTGAACCAGCGCACCCCACCTTATGTGGAGTGCTGGGGGGTCTACAATGTGTCCCCTTTCTCACTTACATGCAACATTTGCAAGTTTACTTGAATGGCTGGTGGCAGTGGTTTTAATGTAGCTGAAACTTTGGAATCCTGTCGGACCACCAGAGACATGATTCGAATCCCTAAAGCCGGAGTAGGGTGGAGACCCTGCTCAGACGCGCCAGGTACTGAAAAATCGATGAGAGTATGTTCTCTCTAATAATGCGAAGAATACTGAGAATTGTTAGGCGTTTTATGACTGTAGCCGACATGTGTTTCGACCCAAAGCAGTCATTTTCAAAGCATGTAAGAGTTCGGGCAGGGGCACCATGCACTTGTTGGGTGGATAATCCACAGAATTAGCTAGATGAGGCCTGCCGTGCTCGTATAGGAGTCTACCGGCGGCAGTACTGAATTCAGTTTCCCTACCAGAGTGCTGGACCAATAGAGTGAAAAGAATCTGACCAGCGATATTCGTTCTTCATCTGGCTGCTGTACCAAGGTGCCAAATCCACAGAGCTGTGAGAATCTGTGAAGTAACCTTTGCTGGTAGCCTCCTCTCACGACGGTTGCTGCAAGCTCCCATCCAGTGTCCAGTTCGTCTCCAGACCAAGAATCACCAAGGCATCCACTACAAAGCTCTTCTTTTCTACTAAGGTACTGTGTGGGCTTGGGTAATGCTTACCTTAAATCTGGTGTGCATCCTGTGAGGCTGAGTGGGTGATTTGTGTGGTTGGGAGTTTGCCCATACCACTTGCCCAGACCTAATGTTGGTACGCATATAGGGTGCCTTCTCAGAAGTCCCTGAACCCTTTAACTCTGAAAGTGAACACTTCCTTATGGAAGAAGATATGCCATGGAACTTTGACTTTCCTGCAACTCGCCCTCTTTCTCGCCCTGGCCCTCGCCCTCTCTCTCTTTGTCGCCCTCTCTCTTTGTCGCCCTCTTTCTCGCCCTTTCTCGTCCAATCTTTCTCGCCCTCCCTCTTGCCCTCGCCCTCCCTCTTGCCCTCCCTCTTTCTTGCCCTCGCCCTCCCTCTTTCTCGCCCTCGCCCTCTTTCTGGCCCTCTCTCTTTCTCGCCCTCTCCCTCTTTCTCGCCCTCAGTCTCTCTTTCTTGCCCTCGCCCTCTCTCTCTTTCTTGCCCTCGCCCTCTCTCTCTTTCTTGCCCTCGCCCTCTCTCTCTTTCTTGCCCTCGCCCTCTCTCTTTCTTGCCCTCGCCCTCTCTCTTTCTTGCCCTCGCCCTCTCTTTCTTGCCCTCGCCCTCTCTCTTTCTTGCCCTCGCCCTCTCTCTTTCTTGCCCTCGCCCTCTCTCTTTCTTGCCCTCGCCCTCTCTCTTTCTTGCCCTCGCCCTCTCTCTTTCTTGCCCTCGCCCTCTCTCTTTCTTGCCCTCGCCCTCTCTCTTTCTTGCCCTCGCCCTCTCTCTTTCTTGCCCTCGCCCTCTCTCTCTTTCTTGCCCTCGCCCTCTCTCTCTTTCTTGCCCTCGCCCTCTCTCTCTTTCTTGCCCTCGCCCTCTCTCTCTTTCTTGCCCTCGCCCTATCTCTCTTTCTTGCCCTCGCCCTCTCTCTCTTTCTTGCTCTCGCCCTCTCTTTCTCTCCCTCGCCCTCTTTCTCTCCCTCGCCCTCTTTCTCTCCCTCGCCCTCTTTCTCTCCCTCGCCCTCTTTCTCTCCCTCGCCCTCTTTCTCGCCCTCGCCCTCTCTTTCTCTCCCTCGCCCTCTCTTTCTCGCCCTCGCCCTCTTTCTCGCCCTCGCCCTCTCTTTCTCGCCCTCGCCCTCTCTTTCTTGCCCTCGCCCTCTCTTTCTTGCCCTCGCCCTCTCTTTCTTGCCCTCGCCCTCTCTTTCTTGCCCTCGCCCTCTTTCTTGCCCTCGCCCTCTCTTTCTTGCCCTCGCCCTCTCTTGCCCTCGCCCTCTCTTTCTTGCCCTCGCCCTCTCTTTCTTGCCCTCGCCCTCTCTTTCTTGCCCTCGCCCTCTCTTTCTTGCCCTCGCCCTCTCTTTCTTGCCCTCGCCCTCTCTTTCTTGCCCTCGCCCTCTCTTTCTTGCCCTCTCTTTCTTGCCCTCGCCCTCTCTTTCTCGCCCTCGCCCTCTTTCTCGCCCTCACCCTCTCTTTCTCGCCCTCTTTCTCGCCCTCGCCCTCTTTCTCGCCCTCGCCCTCTTTCTCGGCCTCGCCCTCTTTCTCGCCCTCGCCCCCTCTTTCTCGCCCTCGCCCTCTTTCTCGCCCCCTCTTTCTCGCCCTGTCTCTCTTTCTCTCCCTCGCCCTGTCTCTCTTTCTCTCCCTCGCCCTGTCTCTCTTTCTCTCCCTCGCTCTCTCTTTCTCTCCCTCGCTCTCTCTTTCTCTCCCTCGCTCTCTCTTTCTCTCCCTCGCTCTCTCTTTCTCTCCCTTGCCCTCTCTTTCTCTCCCTTGCCCTCTCTTTCTCTTCCTTGCCCTCTCTCTTTCTCTTCCTTGCCCTCTCTCTTTCTCTTCCTTGCCCTCTCTCTTTCTCTCCCTTGCCCTCTCTCTTTCTCTCCCTTGCCCTCTCTTTCTCCCCCTTGCCCTCTCTTTCTCCCCCTTGCCCTCTCTTTCTCCCCCTTGCCCTCTCTTTCTCCCCCTTGCCCTCTCTTTCTCCCCCTTGCCCTCTCTTTCTCTCCCTTGCCCTCTCTCTTTCTCTCCCTTGCCCTCTCTCTTTCTCTCCCTTGCCCTCTCTCTTTCTCTCCCTTGCCCTCTCTCTTTCTCTCCCTTGCCCTCTCTTTCTCTCCCTTGCCCTCTCTTTCTCTCCCTTGCCCTCTCTTTCTCTCCCTTGCCCTCTCTCTTTCTCTCCCTCGCCCTCTCTTTCTTGCCCTCGCCCTCTCTTTCTTGCCCTCGCCCTCTTTCTTGCCCTCGCCCTCTTTCTCGCCTTCTCTCTTTCTCGCCCTCGCCCTCTTTCTCGCCATCTCTTTCTCGCCCTCGCCTTCTCTCTTTCTCGCCCTCGCCCTCTTTCTCGCCCTCGCCCTCTTTCTCGCCCTCGCCCTCTTTCTCGCCCTCGCCCTCTTTCTCGCCCTCTTTCTCGCCATCTCTTTCTCGCCCTCGCCTTCTCTCTCTTTCTCGCCCTCGCCCTCTTTCTCGCCCTCTCTTCCTCGCCCTCTTTCTTGCCCTCGCCCTCTTTCTCGCCTTCTCTCTTTCTCGCCCTCGCCCTCTTTCTCGCCATCTCTTTCTCGCCCTCGCCTTCTCTCTCTTTCTCGCCCTCGCCCTCTTTCTCGCCCTCTTTCTCGCCCTCGCCCTCTTTCTCGCCCTCTTTCTCGCCCTCTTTCTCGCCCTCGCCCTCTTTCTCGCCCTCTCTTTCTCGCCCTCTCTTTCTCGCCCTCTTTCTCGCCCTCTCTTTCTCGCCCTCTCTTTCTCGCCCTCTCTTTCTCGCCCTCTCTTTCTCGCCCTCTCTTTCTCGCCCTCTCTTTCTCGCCCTCTTTCTCGCCCTCGCCCTCTTTCTCGCCCTCGCCCTCTTTCTCGCCCTCGCCCTCTTTCTCGCCCTCGCCCTCTTTCTCGCCCTCGCCCTCTTTCTCGCCCTCTTTCTCGCCCTCGCCCTCTTTCTCGCCCTCGCCCTCTTTCTCGCCCTCGCCCTCTTTCTCGCCCTCGCCCTCTTTCTCGCCCTCTTTCTCGCCCTCGCCCTCTTTCTCGCCCTCGCCCTCTTTCTCGCCCTCGCCCTCTTTCTCGCCCTCGCCCTCTCTTTCTCGCCCTCTCTCTTTCTCGCCCTCTCTCTTTCTCGCCCTCGCCCTCTTTCTCGCCCTCTCTTTCTTGCCCTCGCCCTCTCTTTCTCGCCCTCTTTCTTGCCCTCGCCCTCTTTCTCGCCCTCGCCCTCTTTCTCGCCCTCTTTCTTGCCCTCGCCCTCTTTCTCGCCCTCGCCCTCTTTCTCGCCCTCTCTCTTTCTCGCCCTTTCTCGCCTTCTTTCTCGCCCTTTCTCTCTCGCCTCCTCCCTCTTTCTCGCCCTGTCTCTTTCTCGCCCTCTCTTTCTCGCCCTCTCTCTCTCTTGCCCCCTCTCTCTTGCGCCCTCTCTTTCTCGCTCTTTCTCGCCCTCTCTTTCTCGCCCTCGCCCTCTCTTTCTTGCCCTCGCCCTCTCTTTCTTGCCCTCGCCCTCTCTTTCTTGCCCTCGCCCTCTCTTTCTTGCCCTCGCCCTCTCTTTCTTGCCCTCGCCCTCTCTTTCTTGCCCTCGCCCTCTCTTTCTTGCCCTCGCCCTCTCTTTCTTGCCCTCGCCCTCTCTTTCTTGCCCTCGCCCTCTCTTTCTTGCCCTCGCCCTCTCTTTCTTGCCCTCGCCCTCTCTTTCTTGCCCTCGCCTTCTCTTTCTTGCCCTCGCCTTCTCTTTCTCGCCCTCGCTCTCGCCCTCTTTCTCGCCCTCTTTCTCGCCCTCGCCCTCTTTCTCACCCTCTTTCTCACCCTCGCCCTCTTTCTCACCCTCGCCCTCTTTCTCACCCTCGCCCTCTTTCTCACCCTCGCACTCTTTCTCGCCCTCTCTTTCTCGCCCTCTCTTTCTCGCTCTCGCCCTCTTTCTCGCCTCTCTTTCTCGCTCTCGCCCTCTCTTTCTCGCCCTCTTTCTCTCCCTCGCCCTCTCTTTCTCGCCCTCTTTCTCGCCCTCGCTCTCGCCCTCTCTTTCTCGCCCTCTTTCTCGCCCTCGCCCTCTCTTTCTCGCCCTCTTTCTCGCCCTCTTTCTCGCCCTCTTTCTCGCCCTCGCTCTCGCCCTCGCCCTCTTTCTCACCCTCGCACTCTTTCTCGCCCTCTCTTCCTCGCCCTCTTTCTTGCCCTCGCCCTCTTTCTCGCCTTCTCTCTTTCTCGCCCTCGCCCTCTTCCTCGCCATCTCTTTCTCTTTCTCGCCTTCTCTCTCTTTCTCGCCCTCGCCCTCTTTCTCGCCCTCTTTCTCGCCCTCGCCCTCTTTCTCGCCCTCGCCCTCTTTCTCGCCCTCTTTCTCGCCCTCGCCCTCTTTCTCGCCCTCTTTCTCGCCCTCTCTTTCTCGCCCTCTTTCTCGCCCTCTTTCTCGCCCTCGCCCTCTTTCTCGCCCTCGCCCTCTTTCTCGCCCTCGCCCTCTTTCTCGCCCTCGCCCTCTTTCTCGCCCTCTTTCTCGCCCTCGCCCTCTTTCTCGCCCTCTTTCTCGCCCTCGCCCTCTTTCTCGCCCTCTTTCTCGCCCTCGCCCTCTTTCTCGCCCTCTTTCTCGCCCTCGCCCTCTTTCTCGCCCTCGCCCTCTTTCTCGCCCTCGCCCTCTTTCTCGCCCTCGCCCTCTTTCTCGCCCTCGCCCTCTCTTTCTCGCCCTCTCTCTTTCTCGCCCTCTCTCTTTCTCGCCCTCGCCCTTTCTCGCCCTCGCCCTCTCTTTCTCGCCCTCGCCCTCTTTCTCGCCCTCGCCCTCGCCCTCTTTCTCGCCCTCGCCCTCTTTCTTGCCCTCGCCCTCTCTTTCTTGCCCTCTTTCTTGCCCTCGCCCTCTTTCTCGCCCTCGCCCTCTCTTTCTCGCCCTCGCCCTCTCTTTCTCGCCCTCTCTTTCTCGCCCTTTCTCGCCTTCTTTCTCGCCCTTTCTCTCTCGCCTCCTCCCTCTTTCTCGCCCTGTCTCTTTCTCGCCCTCTCTTTCTCGCCCTCTCTCTCTCTTGCCCCCTCTCTCTTGCGCCCTCTCTTTCTCGCTCTTTCTCGCCCTCTTTCTCGCCCTCGCCCTCTCTTTCTCGCCCTCTCTCTTTCTCGCCCTCTCTCTTTCTCGCCCTCTCTCTCTTTCTCGCCCTCTCTCTTTCTCGCCCTCTTTCTCGCCCTCTCTCTCTTTCTCGCCCTCTCTCTTTCTCGCCCTCTCTCTTTCTCGCCCTCTTTCTCGCCCTCTCTCTTTCTCGCCCTCTCTCTCTTTCTCGCCCTCTCTCTCTTTCTCGCCCTCTCTCTCTTTCTCGCCCTCTCTCTTTCTCGCCCTCTCTCTCCTCTCTTTCTCGCCCTCTCTCTTTCTCGCCCTCTCTCTTTCTCGCCCTCTCTCTTTCTCGCCCTCTCTTTCTCGCCCTCTCTCTTTCTCGCCCTCTCTCTCTTTCTCGCCCTCTCTCTTTCTCGCCCTTGCCCTCTCTCTTTCTTGTCCTCGCCCTCCCTCTTTCTTGCCCTCGCCCTCTCTTTCTTGCCCTCGCCCTCTTTCTTGCCCTCGCCCTCTCTTTCTTGCCCTCGCCCTCTCTTTCTTGCCCTCGCCCTCTTTCTTGCCCTCGCCCTCTCTTTCTTGCCCTCGCCCTCTCTTTCTTGCCCTCGCCCTCTCTTTCTTGCCCTCGCCCTCTTTCTTGCCCTCGCCCTCTCTTTCTTGCCCTCGCCCTCTCTTTCTTGCCCTCGCCCTCTCTTTCTTGCCCTCGCCCTCTCTTTCTTGCCCTCGCCCTCTCTTTCTTGCCCTCGCCCTCTTTCTTGCCCTCGCCCTCTCTTTCTTGCCCTCGCCCTCTTTCTTGCCCTCGCCCTCTCTCTTTCTTGCCCTCGCCCTCTCTCTTTCTTGCCCTCGCCCTCTCTCTCTTTCTTGCCCTCGCCCTCTCTTTCTTGCCCTCGCCCTCTCTTTCTTGCCCTCGCCCTCTTTCTTGTGCTCTCTCTTTCTTGCCCTCGCCCTCTCTCTCTCTTTCTTGCCCTCGCCCTCTCTCTCTTTCTTGCCCTCGCCCTCTCTCTCTTTCTTGCCCTCGCCCTCTCTCTCTTTCTTGCCCTCGCCCTCTCCCTCTTTCTCGCCCCCTCTCTCCCTCTTTCTCGCCCCCTCTCTCTCCCTCTTTCTCGCCCCCTCTCTCTCCCTCTTTCTCGCCCCCTCTCTCCCTATTTCTCGCCCCCTCTCTCCCTCTTTCTCGCCCCCCCTCTCTCTCCCTCTTTCTCGCCCCCTCTTTCTCGCCCCCCTCTCTCTTTCTCGCCCCCCCTCTCTCTTTCTCGCCCCCTCTCTCTTTCTCGCCCCCTCTCTCTTTCTCGCCCCCTCTCTCTTTCTCGCCCCCTCTCTCCTTCTCGCCCCCTCTCTTTCTCGCCCCCTCTCTCTTTCTCGCCCCCTCTCTCTTTCTCGCCCCCTCTCTCTTTCTCGCCCCCTCTCTCTTTCTCGCCCCCTCTCTCTTTCTCGCCCCTCTCTCCCTCTTTCTCGCCCCCCCTCTCTCCCTCTTTCTCGCCCCCTCTTTCTCGCCCCCCTCTCTCTCTTTCTCGCCCCCCTCTCTCTCTTTCTCGCCCCCCTCTCTCTCTTTCTCGCCCCCTCTCTCTCTTTCTCGCCCCCTCTCTCTCTTTCTCGCCCACTCTCTTTCTCGCCCCCTCTCTCTTTCTCGCCCCCTCTCTCTTTCTCGCCCCCTCTCTCTTTCTCGCCCCCTCTCTTTCTCGCCCCCTCTCTCTTTCTCGCCCCCTCTTTCTTTCTCGCCCCCTCTTTCTTTCTCGCCCCCTCTTTCTTTCTCGCCCCCTCTCACTTTCTCACCCCCTCTCTTTCTCGCCCCCCCTCTCTTTCTCTCGCCCCCCTCTCTCTCTTTCTCGCCTCCCTCTCTTTCTCGCCCCCCTCTCTCTCTTTCTCGCCCCCCTCTCTCTCTTTCTCGCCCCCCTCTCTCTCTTTCTCGCCCCCCTCTCTCTCTTTCTCGCCCCCCTCTCTCTCTTTCTCGCCCCCTCTCTCTCTTTCTCGCCCCCCTCTCTCTCTTTCTCGCCCCCCTCTCTCTCTTTCTCGCCCCCCTCTCTCTCTTTCTCGCCCCCCTCTCTTTCTCGCCCCCCTCTCGCTCTTTCTCGCCCCCTCTCTCTTTCTCGGCCTCTTTCTCGCCCCCCCTCTCTCTTTCTCGCCCCCCCCTCTCTCTTTCTCGCCCCCCCCTCTCTCTTTCTCGCCCCCCTCTTTCTTTCTCGCCCCCTCTCTCTCTTTCTTGACCTCTTTCTCTCTTTCTTGACCTCTTTCTCGCCCTCTCTCTTACTCGCCCTGTCTCTCTTTCTCTCCCTCGCCCTCTCTCTCTCTTTCTCTCCCTCGCTCTCTTTCTCTCCCTCGCCCTCTCTCTTTCTCTCCCTTGCCCTCTCTCTTTCTCTCCCTCGCCCTCTCTCTTTCTCTCCCTCGCCCTCTCTCTTTCTCTCCCTCGCCCTCTCTTTCTCTCTCTCTTTCTCTTTCTCTCTCTCTTTCTCTTTCTCTCTCTCTCTCTTTCTCTCTCTCTCTTTCTCTCTCTCTCTCTTTCTCTCTCTCTCTCTTTCTCTCTCTCTCTCTTTCTCTCTCTCTCTTTCTCTCTCTCTCTTTTTCTCTCTCTCTTTCTCTCTCTCTTTCTCCCTTGCCCTCTCCCTCGCCCTTTCTCTCTCTCTGGCGCTCGCCCTCTTTACTGTTTTTTATATGGTGAACCAGCGCACCCCACCTTATGTGGAGTGCTGGGGGGGTCTACAATGTGTCCCTTTCTCACTTACATGTAACATTTGCAAGTTTACGTGAATGGCTGGTGGCATTGGTTGTAATGTAGCTGAAACTTTGGAATCCTGTCGGACCACCAGAGACATGATTCGAATCCCTAAAGCCGGAGTAGGGTGGAGACCCTGCTCAGACGCGCCAGGTATTAAGAAATCGATGAGAGTATGTTCTCTCTAATAATGCGAAGAAAACTGAGAATTGTTAGGTGTTTTATGACTGTAGCCGACATGTGTTTCGACCCAAAGCGGTCATTTTCAAAGCATGTAAGATAAGTTAGAACTGGTGCTTAGTCATTTGTTGAGTTTGGGGAGGGGCACCATGCACTTGTTGGGTGGATAATCCACAGAATTAGCTAGATGGAGGCCTGCCATGCTCGTATAGGAGTCTACCGGCGGCCGTACTGAATTCAGTTTCCCTACCAGAGTGCCGGACCAATAGAGTGAAAAGAATCTGACCGGCGATATTCGTTCTTCATCTGGCTGCTGTAACAAGGTGCCAAATCCACAGAGCTGTGCGATTCTGTGAAGTAACCTTTGCTGGTAGCCTCCTCTCACTACTATTGCTGCATGCTCCCATCCAGTGTCCAGTTCGTCTCCAGACCAAGAATCACCAAGGCATCCACTACGAAGCTCATCTTTTCTCCTAAGGTACTGTGTGGGCTTGGGTAATGTTTACCTTAAATCTGGTGTGCATCCTGTCCTGTGAGACTGAGTGGGTGATTTGTGTGGTTGGGAGTTTGCCCATACCACTTGCCCAGGCCTAATGCTGGAACGCATATAGGGTGCCTTCTCAGAAGTCCCTGAACCCTTTAACTCTGAAAGTGAACACTTCCTTATGGAAGAAGAGATGCTATAGAACTTTGACTTTCCTGCAACTGACCCCTATCTCAACCTGCCTACAGCTGGCACCTAGACCACTAGGGTCCCTCTTCTGCCTCTGAGAGAACTCCTGCAATAGACAAGGGAACGACTGGATAAGAAAAGGACTCTGCCTTGAAAGTATAACAAGTGTGAAAGTACTTACTTGCTAAATAAGTTGGTGTGATAACTGTATCTCTGTAAGAGAAGAAGTTGCAAAGTGTCATTAAGTTTATGAATACCTTTGAGTTGCATTTTGCCCCTCAAAATAAAAGTATATACATTGCTTTACTAACTTTGAATGGGATTTCCGCACTTCTAAAAAGTAATCAGAGTTGGTACTGTTTTATCATTGCTTAACTGAATGAGTGTAAATGCTTACCAATAAGGTTTACCTGCCTTAAATAACCTTGTGGCATTGGGTGTTGCTTTCCCTGGTCTGCTTTATACACATCTAAAAAGGTCATTGAGTTGCTTGTAGCACCTCTTAAAAGTATATAGGCCTTACTCACCTTGAATAGCTGCTGCTCTTCTAAACTTGTCATCCTGGGTTGTGCTTCCCTGAATTGCTTTGGTACTATTCTAAAATAGTTTCATCAAGTTCTTACTTCTCTTAGAAACTGTACTATACACTTCTTAAAAGTATACTAGATATACCTAGCTATTAGATGGCGCATAGTTTTGTACCAATAGATCAATTGCTTACCTGGTCATTGTGTCTTTCTTAACCCGTTAACTGCCAATATGACATGCGTGGACGGAATGGAAGAGGAGGGTAGGAAAGCTGAATAGGAAGACAGAAAGGCATACATTTCTGAAAAGTAGACCAAATTCCAGGTTTAGGAAGGGGTGATTTGCGCAGGTCATGCAACAACTATGCAGGAAAAATGTCCATAGTTTGAGGAAAAATTGGAAAATTACAGGAAAAAAGTTATTGCCCTGACTTCCAGTTAGGAAATCAGACATTTTTCGTAATGTTTCACAAAACAAACAATAACACAAGCCAATAACTGAGCCATGGTACACAGGATGTTTATGCTTACGGCCTAAACAGACATACTTAGCTTGTGTAAATAAGGAAAACAAATGTGGTGAAGAATGGTAAGCATACATTTTTTGAAAGGGCACAGGCAGACCTTTTGAAGGGTAGGTGACTTGTGCAGGTTACAAAAGCATATAGTGCCTAAAGCAGCGACTAAATGTAGGTCCCATTTGGGAAATGAAAGGGTTGTGTGACAAAGTTCAGCAGCAAATGTATGAAAACGTCATGCAAACTAAGTCAACACAACAAATGTACTACCTTGCTGCGTTCTCACAGGTGTCCTGACGACAACAGTACCTCACATGTGTGGGTGCACCTACCTAGGCGCAAAGGGAAAAGGCTAAACCACTGGTAACCCCAAGTCTTTCTGCAGAGCAGATTTTGCAGGAATTTGCTCTTGTGGACAACCTACAGATTTGGGCCTGGGGTGCCGCAGCCACCAAGGAAAACAGGGAACCCCATGCATTTCCGAAATAAAGACATCCATAGGAATCTACAGGAGTTCTAACTTGTGCAAATCGCTCCAGAATTTATTACCCACGAGCCCCAGCAAAGTCTGAAATTTGGGGGGGGGGCCTCATTTTCAGACATTTCCCATCGCCAACCCATTGAAACATGCCTGCAAAAACACCTGTTCTACCTTCCCGCGTTTCCACAGGTGTCCCGACGAAAATGGTACCTCACATGTGTGGGCGCACCTACCTAGGCGCAAAGGGAAAAGGCTAAACCACTGCTATCCCCCAAAGTGTTTGGGGAGCCAATCTACAGATTTGGGCATGGGTTGTCGCAGCCACCAAGGAAAATGGGGAACCCCATGCATTTCCGAAAAGAAGACACCCATGGGAATCCACAGAGCTCTGACTTCCGCGATCGCCCCAAAATATATTACGCACAAGCCCTGGCAAAGTCCTCAATTTGGGGAAAAATCCTCAATTATCAGACATTTCCCACCTGGAAACTACTGAAACGCGCTGCCAACACATCTCCTACCTTCCTAAATTCCCACAGGTGTCCGGATGAAAACAGTACCTCACCTGTGTGGGTGCAGCTACCTGGGTGGAAAAGAAAGTGCTGATCGTCCCCAAGTCCAACGGCAGTCCCACAGAGCCCCAGCAGGGTCCCCATCTGTTCCCCGAGTGTCCCAGGGAGCCCCAGCGGGGTCCCCATCGCTTCCCCAAGGGAAATACTGTAACGCAGCAGAGCCAGAGCTCCAGGACTTGTTGGGGGTAGTGTCCCTGGACTTGGGTGGCTGTCTCCCATGTGAGTTGACCGTCCCCATGTGGCAGTTCCGGCAGGGTCCCCATTCTTCCCTGAAGTGAAAGGCTGTAACGCAGCCCAGCCAGAGCTCCAGGTTGGGCTTGCGGATGGTCGACCCACATGGGAGACGGGTGCCCAAGGCCAGGGACATCAACCCCGACCATCCTGGAGGTCTGGCTGGGATGCGTTACAGAAATTACCTCTGGGAAGGGAGGGGGGACCCTGCCAGGGCTCACTGGGACTGCTGCTGCACTTGGGGATGGTCAACCCACATGCGGGGATGGGTGCCCAATGCCTCGTACATGATCCCCCAACCATCCTGGTATTCTGGCTGGCCTGCGTTACTGCTTCTCCCTCCGGGAAAGGATGGGGAATGTCCCGGGCCTCCCGGGAGCCAGTGCTGGGCTTGGTGGGGGGGGGGGGGCGGGGGCGTTCATCCCTCATGGGAGTCAGCTGCCCAAGGCCAGGGATATAGTCATAGAGGTAGCTAAAGAGGGGGGGGGAGAGAAGAGAGAGAGAGAGATGCCCTGTAGAAGAGGACGCACACTGTCCTATTTTGCATGTATGCTCCGTGATCCATGCCCAGCCTCTTCATCCCATACTGCGCTTAGGCTGCCCTCTTGCTCTACCCTGGATGTTCCCTGTGCTGTTTACTCCTCCGGCTACCTTGGATAACTGCTAGTTGACCTACCACACAGGTTGCCCTCCTCACTGTCCGCCCTAGCTAATTTACTTACGCAGCACCACTCACCTATCGACTGCAGGCTTGACTCTGGCATCCCTATATACCTGCTACTATGCTCGCCCAGAGTTCCTCCATTGTCTGTACTCCCCTTGCACTATGTCTCACCTTTAAAATATCAGCATTGCTGAGACCACTCTTATTCTGTCATAACACCCCTTCTGCAGCCTCACTACTGACCTGCCCACACGTCCATTCCTCATCCTACTGTGCATCACAATTTGTACCAAACATGCATCCCACCTCACTCGTGCCCTGCCGTAGTGGCACTTTGTGTAGCACACAGCAGCAACACCTTACCCCGCCGACTACAGTTTACCTTCCTGCCAACCCCTACCTCAACTCGCCGTCCCTTTGGCTCGATCACTTTTCCATGAAACCCACTCCTAACCAACCTTGCACTGTCCCTGTGAGGAATCTTAGACTAGGATCCAGACTCGCCCACATCTCCCACCGTCCTACTAACACCAACTTGCCGACCAAACCATCTTGCTTCGAGTCCACAGCCTATGCCCACCACCACCACCCACACCCATATTGGACATCACTCCTGATTCAAGTTCCCAACCTCATAGCCCCACAACACGCCTTAAGGCTGCACTGATCAACACTAGGTCACTCACGGCTCACGCACTTGACATGGCTGACCTCATCACAACTCACGACCTGGACTTCATAGCCGTTACTGAAACCAGGTTCCACGCAGCCTCAGGACCTCTTCTATCCCTAGCTATCCCTGAAGGCTACACTATTATTAGAAGTGTCCGTAACACTGATCATACTAAAGGAGGCGACGTTGCCATTATTCACAAAACCTTGATCAATCTCCGCCTCACCGCTCCATGCCAAATCACCTCAGCCGAATTACTCGCAGCTAAGCTAGCCATCACCCCTAACCGGACTATTACACTCCACATCATATACAGACGACCTGGTCCATTATCCACACTCATAAACTCCTCATTTAGCTCTGGGATTGTCCCGGACAACTTCAAGGATTCCTGGGTTATTCCTCTCCTGAAAAAACCCACATTGGACGCTAACATACCTACCAACTACAGACCAATCATCACGGTTCCGTTCCTCTTAAAAATTCTTGATCATGCTGCATACTTGCAGATCCAAGATTATTTGGAAACCAATAATCTCCTGGGACTGAGGCAATCTGGTTTCCGTAAGCAATACGATACAGAAACTGCTCTCTTGGACCTTAAAACTCAGATTGAAGACCTAAAAGATGAGGGTAAACTGGCCCTCCTACTCCTCTTAGATCTCTCTGCGGCCTTCCATTTAGTAAATCACCACATCCTATGCCGTCACCTTAAAACTGACACCCACTTCTCGGACAAAGCCACAGCCTGGATTACCTCTTTCTTGGATAATAGATCCATGAGGGTCTTCTCCCCCACTGCCACGGCTGAACCCACACCAGTCACTTGTGCAGTCCTTCAAGGATCATGTGTGTCCCCGGCACTCTACAATGTGTTTACAAAACCCCTTTTTGACATCTTGGATTATCTGGGTGTCACTTGTACCAACTGCGCCGATGACGCGCAGATACTTATCCCCATTTCAGGTGACCACAAAACCGATTCTCTAGCCATCAACACGATTTATCAAGTCATCCAGGCCTGGATGGCCCAGCATGAATTGTGTTTGAATGATGAAAAGACTGAGCTCATCATCCTTGGCTCCCACCAAAGACTCAGTAAACTAGATTCATCGTTCAAATCCTTCACCATTGATGGTAACACCATCAAAGTGGCTAAGGGACAAAAACGCTTGGAATCTACATCGACTTCCACTCTCTCATTATCCAGGCAAACTAATGCAGTATCATCGGCTGCATCGTATCACAGCATGCCGCCCATTCCTTTCACCAGCCAACTGCACTACTCTAGCCAGGACCTTGGTCCTATCTAAAACTGATTATTACCATGCCCTCTATTTGGGTACCAACCAATGTAATATTAAACTACAAATCATCCAAAATAATGCCATTAAAGCGGCTCTAAACATTCTCAGGAACCTCCACATCTCTGACTCCAGACAGTCTTCGCTGGCTCTCAGTCTCCCAAAGAGTCTCTCTTAAAGCACTTGCGCTCGCACACAAGCCTCACCAACCAAGCCCCTAGCTACCTAGCCAGCAGATTCACACTACATACCACTGCGAGACCACTCGGAAGTGCCCAAACCAACTGCCTCACTATCCCACGTTTCACCCTCCAGAGATCTGGTGGACGTAGCTTCCCAGTCCTAGCAGCGAAGCTATGGAATTTGCTACCTAATCCCCTTAGAGCTGAATCCTCCTTCCCAGCCATCAGCGCAAAGCCAAAGCCTGGTTGTCTGCCCAATTCTTGCCGTGACTCTGCTCCTGTGGGCCCCAGTGTCATAACAATAGAGTTAATGGCTTACAGTTATAACCTGTTTCTGTACATTTGTATATTTCCTGTATAACCTGTATGTTCTGTTCAAATGCATTGTCTGTACTCACTACACTGTTCTGTACTATGCCTGAAACTAAGTGATGCGCCCGGATGCCCTTGGGCCTGTTGCGCTATATTAATAAAATAAATGCAAATACAAGGAGGAGAGGGAAAGGTAGCCAAAGACAGCAGGAGGAGGCAAGGAAGCCGTGGAGGGAAGAGGGGGGACAGCAGGAGAGGGAAGGAAATTGATGAGGCGCCGGAAGCATCTATCAAAGAGGAGAAGATTGGCCTGAGGGCCTTGGACCAAGACGGTGCCATTCAAGTAAACATTCATGATGACTTCAGAGGAGTGGAAGGAGGCGAAGAGGGCCTCCCACTGCGTGCCACCATTAATGGGAGAAGAAGAGAATGGATAAAGCGCATAGACATTATGAAAAGTCCATAGGTCTGACGAGGGAACGACAGAGGATGTCGGTGAGGGTTTGCCTAGAGGCGGCACTGGTATAGGTGTCAGCGATGGGGAGGCCTGAGTTGGAGACCAGGATATCCTTTTTAAACGTTTTCCTACCAGATTCAGTGAGGAGAAAAGGATAGTAATAGAGAAACAGTTAGAAAAGATAGGAAAGACAGAGAGCACCATAGAGTAGGTGGTGATAGGAGAGAAGAGTAAAGGGGGGCAAGGGGCGGGGAGAACACTAGGGAAGGACGCAGGGAGGGGCGCAAGCAGACGAGACTGGGATAGATGAGACAATAGTAGGCAATTGAACAAGACAATAGACACTCAGACAATGGTAGACAGTTGCTAGATGAATGCTTAGCTAAGATGTAGACCACAGAATGGAACTACTATCACAGTGTCATATAGATACTGAAGAAAACGCGCCAAAGTCTGAGAGTCCTGTAAGGTGGAGGAAAGGCCTAGGTTTCATAATGCAATTTTAAAAACTTTAACAATCAGTGTAATATACTGCAGACAGCACCATTATTCTAGTGAAGGGAAGGTCGGTATCCACTCCTACCGTACTAGTCGCTGATGGTTGACGGCTGGCCACTGGCTTCACCTGCTGACACCCACAGACACAATAGGGAGCCGCCCTTTGCCTTAGGGCCCTTAGCCACCGGGGCTGCCGGGTAGGGGGCTGCCAAGGGAAGTTGGTTCAGAGTGGCAGCACGACCTATCAGGGGAGATGGGAGGGCTGGAAGCTACCAAAATCACCCAAACACACACACATACACACACAAAATGCGGCAAGTTCACAGATATGGCACAGGCAGCTCTTACTTGGCTGGCTGCGGCTTGAAAGTTCCTCCGCGAGGACAGACTAGGGGATAGACTCTCTTAGAGCACCGGGCCTCTCAACCAATCACAGCGCAGATGGGAGGGCTGGAAGGCGGGCACTAGCACCAGGAAGTGAAGGAGGCCGCGTCGTGAAGCACCAGCATGCTAAATTACCAAAATCACCCAAGCGCACACACAAAATAAGGCAAGTTCACAGATATGGCACAGGGAGCTCTTACTTGGCTGGATGCAGCGTGAAAGATCACTGGTGGTTTAGTGTCCCACCCCCACCCTTCGCTAGGTGCAGATGGGAACATGAGTGTACCCATCTGCCCCCAGGGGGGGCAAAACGTGCTGCCCCATGCTTTGGGGGTCAGGGACCAAGGGCAGCTTACATTGAAAGCGGCCCCCTCAACCCTCCGTTAGTCAAAGTTTTCATGGGAACTCTACAAACAACTCTGACTACAGGTATAGGAAACCCAACCTTTGGTATAAGCTTGTACTACACCGTTTTGGTAGCGTGTTGAGCAGCCAGACTTCTCTCAAGTGGGGTCAATGTGAGCTGTAGTGGAGTTCACAGAGATTTACAGTTTCAAGTATTCAAATAAACTCTTACACTCAAGGTTTCTTGAATAAACAATTATTAATTTATCAGTCTCTTAGAATAAGCCTTCTTTAGAGGAGCAATATAATAGTAACACTCAAATACACTTCATGAAATACACGCTCTTAATATCTCTAAATCAGTAGATACCCTTTTGGGATGGCCCACAGACACTACCTACACTCTCAGGTTACTTCAATTGCTAGTTTGTTGGGGACATTGATATATCACTGTTGCATTTAGAATCGTATAGGAATAAGTCAAAGGAAAAGATTATCTAGAACATTCTTAAGCAGGCAAATACTTTGGGATCCCTCCAGAAAGAGTCGTTGAGTACAATAGGCTAGGCCAAAGTCAATGGGCAAAAGTCTTATATAGGATGAAGCACATCTGGAGAAAAAAGAATCAAATGTAGGGCAACAAGCTGATTCGACTTGTGAGTAGTAGAAGATGCAAGCAACTCTACAAGATGAAGGAAAGATGCAGCAGATGACTCCTGTTCCTGTGCAGCTCTGCAGGTCTCACTGTTCCTGGGCCTCAGTCGTGGGGACAAGAGGGATGACGTTGGGGGGCTCCTGCAATGCACTGGGACGGTCAAAACCTGCAACCGGCAAACTTCACTTTCAGTGGCTGTTCAGTGTTTCAGCTCCTCGCATCTACAGCAAATAGCAACACTGCGGTTCCTGGCAGTCCGAGATGAACTTTACTTGCTTCTGGAGTCCCACACTCTGTTGAGGGGGGCTAAGGCTCGGTCAGTTCTGCTTCCTGGGTGTCCGGAGGATCTTCCTGGAGCTCTTGGCCAGCTTAAAAGCAACGCACACAATCTGGTGATCCTCTCCCTGGTTATACGGTTTCCAGCAGCAACTCTGTGGAAATTCATCCAGCTCCGAGATGGATATCCAGATGGCTTACTTTGGAGTTGATTGTTCCCACCAACTCAAGGGGAGAAGTCGTCCTCGCAGGGGCTTCTCTGTCGATGCAAACTTGGCCTTTTGGCACTGCAGCAGGGCTTCACCGGAGAAACCAACGGTCCAGGAGTTTCAGCAGGCGTCCTCTTCAAGTTCTTCTTTGGTTCCTTCGTCCAGTGGTCGACTCTGCCTTCCAAGCCAAAAGCCTCGCCTTTTATTCAGTTCTCTCCCATTCATTCCAGCCCAGCTGTCAGTCACCCAGCAAGGTGGCTGTCCTTGCCGGACAGTCAGCCGGCCAATAAGTACAGAGTTCATTTGGGTCTCCCAGGAGACTAAGCACAGGGAGTTTTGGGCACCTCCCTCACTTCCTGCCTATGCCAGACACCCTGGAGGCAGAGGCGGCTTCACTCATGAATCCCGCCAAAGGCAAAGCGAACAATGGGACCAAACCTGGTTTGGCGCCCAGAGTAAATTCCAAGAAGGATCTTTCCATAAAGAAATGGCGAAAAAAGAAGACAGGCCATTTTGACAAAAATGGCACCCTTGGGTGCTTTACTGCAGCTGCGAACACAGCCCGCGGTAAATGCACATCATGGTAGTAAAAACGAGACCACTGCCACCAGCCATTCAGTGAGAAAAGGGTAACATACTGTTACAGAAGCTAGACAAAGGGGATACTAGGTAACCCCTCCAGCACCCCATTGTAAGATAGAAGGTTACAAATGTAAGTAAATAAAATTTCACTTTACTACTCTGGGAAACAGTTGTTTATCCCAGGGAAAGTATTCAAACCTTTGGGAAATCTGAAAGACTTCCCTGGCCACTGCACTGAAGGTGCTGTGTGATCCAATGTAGAAGATGCCTATGGAGTTTGTGTCCGGAGGGTAACTCAGCAGCAATGTACTCGCCTTGGAAGCAAGACGACACAGAGCAACACAGTCTCGATCTCAGGGTCCGCGTTTCAAAACCTTTGGGTATTAAGAGTATTATTATTATTATTATTATTATTATTATTATTATTAAGAGCGTTATAAATAACCTATCATTTCCTGTCATATCATAACCAAAAGAAATAGTGTACAAAATCACATTAAAAATACTTGAGCGTGGAAAAAAGGGACACACACTCTAGGCAAAAAAAAAAAAATCAAGTCCTCAAAATCCAGCAAAGTTGCAGGGGGTCTCTAAGGTGGAGGGAATTAGCCCATTTCTGCGAATTCTCCCTAACACCCCCCACTTCACGAACAGATCCCTGATGGTATAATGGCATTGAAGGGCGCGGGTCAAGCGATCCGTGTCCGTTCTGTGCCCAGCAATACTTCAAAGAAGGTGTCGTTGGAAAGGGGAAGAGTCTCCCCTTTCCGACACCTCCCTCGATCTGAACGACACAAGAATGCCACAGATCGAGGGAGGGAAAGAAGGGAACTCGCCTTCTCTTTTGACTGGGGCAGCCGAAAATGGCTGCCGCGGTGAAGTGTACTTTGTTTCATGTCGGCGTGCTAAACGCATTCGGACGTGAAACTGAAGGAAATCCAACCGGCGGGCCATGAGGAGGAACCTCCTCCTCACATAGCCCAGGGTTTGGATTACACTTGTGTGCGATCACACAAAGTGAAGTGCTAAAAAGGACGAGGTATCCCTTCCTTGGCACTAAAGGGGTTAAAGTGTAATAGGGTTTTGCCTTCCCTGATTTGCTTAGTGCATTCTAAAATAGTTATTGGGTGTTCATATTTGTCATTAAGTAGCTTAAGGCCCCTTCAGAAAGTATGAGTTGTTTTACTAGCTCTAAACAGAGTTCTAATAAGTTATGTTGCAAGGTGTACACTTGTAACAGGGTTGGTTTATTATGTGATTTCATAACTGAGTGTCACTGCATGACTGACAAGGTCTACCACCCTTGAAATACTAATTGTATTTTAAATGTATCTAACCTGGTCTTGTTCCCCAAGAATAGTATATTACTATCCTAAATGTATAACCTTAGGTTTGGCTCACCTTGACTTGCTTCTTGCTCCTCTGAATAAGGTTATACCTTGGTTTGAATACCATACGTATTCCGTTGGTTTTTATGATTGTGTATATGATGTTATAGTACTTACCCAAGATTTATATTGGTCTGCTTGTATTTAAATACACTGTGTCAGTGTTTCTTTGGACCATATATATGCTACAATTTCTTTGTACCAAGCTGCAGCCCTCTCTCCCTCCTAAGATATGCCTGGCTTCTCTGTCCATGTCACCACATTATCAGGTGGTACAGCCTTCTACTAAGAGTGGAGCTTATGTACTGCCTCAGATATGGTGTTTATGAAGTCTTGGTAGGACTTTAGAAAAACTGTCCTAACGGGCAACTCCAGAGTCAAAGCCTCGGGAGTAATTTATCTCCCTAATTAAGATAGTGATCTCAAGAGAGCCGAGAGTCAAGAAATCCTCAGGAGTAATCTACCTAGTCACACTAGTGAAGCACAGAGAACCAAGAGTCCAGCAAGCCTTGGAGAGATCTACCTCATTACAATAGTGATACTCCAAGACCTAAGAGTCGAGAGTTCATCAGGAGGAATATCGCTCGTTCCAGTAGTAATACAAGAAAGACTAAAGAGGATATTAAACGACCAGAGCTGTCTAGAGGTACTCTTCATAATGTCATAAGACTGGGAGGAATGGCTAGAACTGTAAAGTAAACTTTCAGGAGGCATTGGAAAGAAGAGAAGAGCCTTTTCAGGACTATTGCCAAAGAATATCCCAAGACTGCCCTCAAGATTGTGCGAGGTGAGTCCGGAGAAGGGAGCCATTCTCCTGACCATACTCTTTGTTGAATCGGAAGCTAATGCAAAGGATGGTTGGAAAAGAGATAAAACTGAGCCAGTTCACAAGGGAAGGGAGTCCTCATTTGGATTTGTAGATTAGTGGTAGGGTTAGAGTAGGTTTTGGACAGAGGACGGGCACATTTGGACAAACATCCTGACGACAAGCACCCTAGTTGATGTTTGCCTAGGTGGGGATAACACTTAAGAAATGGGGAGAGTTAGGTTATTTTCTTTATTTCTAACATGTTGTTGAAAGATGCCACCCATTGTCTGACTCCTTACTCCACCACTTATCCCAATTTCGTCTCCCTCTCTATATACACACACCTCCCTCTCCTTCTCTTTTCACCTTTCCATCTCTACTCTGTCCCCTATTTACGCCTCTGTGTCCTGATCTTATCGCATACTCGCCTCTCTCTTCCAACTTTGCCACCTTCCTGAGTCACTCCCCTCTCTCTGCACCCTCCTACCATCCACTCTATCGCGTCTCTCTAATTCCCCTACACTTTCCCATCCCCCTGTATCTTTCACTCTCCTTTCACACACACCCTTTTTTACTATAATACACACAACTGGGGTCAGGCTGGGATTGTTAGCCCGGTGTTTGGTGTCTCCTGTCAGTTTGGCAGGAAAAATCCTATTCTATACCTTTTCCATTCTCGTGGTTCCAGTTAAGGTTTCCTTGGTTACATCCAGGTGGATTTTGGGAGTTGCTTACCGGTAATTTGGAAGGAACAGTTGTACCAGCAGTCGTATACAAAGCACATTAATGGGGGTTCGAGATTGCCCACTCCCCCTTATGGGAGGGATCCCTTTACCCCACTGAGAGATCATGACACTGACCCTGTCGCAATATTTCAAAAATGAACACTAACATTATGCAACACTCGCTGTTACCGCATATTGTAATATGCTTGTACACCACATACATACAATAGGCAGCCATTTGCTACTTGAAAACCCCTTTTTACAAAACGGTTACTCTAACAAAACTTTGTCTACAAACAGTGAAAATAACATTCAGGTACCAACACTTAGCACATGCAACCATAACACTAGAACTATAAACACCCAATACATACCACTACACATTCAGCCAAATAACTAAAACTATAAACCCTCATCCCAAACCCCTACAAATCCAACCTTAAAATCACTTTAACTATGGTATAGTTATAACCTAGATGATACTTAAGCATCTTCAGGGGTGTGGAGTTAGTGGTTATAGTTGTTTTCTGATTGCATTTGTTGTGGTATGAAGTAATATTAGTTGTATGTACTAAGTGTTGGTGCCTTCAATTTATTTCCGCTGTTTGTAGACTTCAATTTTTATTACAGTAACATTAACTGTTTTTTGTGAAGGTTTTTGCAATTTTTTTGCTAGAATAAATATATAACTAATTGGCATAAGAGCACCACCGAACAGTTCCAGCCCTAACCGTGCAGGTTTTCCCTTCAATTTCATACAGGGACATTAGCATTGCAATATACGTGTACATGTAGCCACATGCTCAAACAGTAGCTCTGTAAGATTTCCTTGTGAATGCAGAACAGGTTAATCAAGACCATACACTGGAACAATTTTTAGATGCTGAATACATTCTGCACAAGTAAATTAAGTACATGCTTCTGCCAGACACTTAACAGGCACAGTTTCAACAACGGGTGTAAAAGCGCCTTTTTTTTTTTTGTTTTTATTTTTTTCACACATCAGTAGATCATCTGCTAAAAGGAAACATCTTGTGGCACAGGACTGTCTCTATGTGGCATTCAATTCCCTTGTTTTCCCCCCACTCACTTTTTGATGTCCTCCCATATAATTTCACGCCCACTTTTTTTATTCTGTTTTCATACCAGTAATAGTGGTAGCAACAGCTATCCAAACTTCATTTTCTGTCTATTGAACATGTTTCTTCTTTCAACTTTATAGTTGGGCAAATGTTCAGTGCCCATCACTTCAAATTCAGATCCTTTTTGGTTGTATTATATTATTTCCATTAAAAGACCAATGTGCTTTACATTCTTGAACTTTTTGCCTAAACGTCCTTGTGTGATGCATTATGGACCCCAAACTTTCTGTGAGCTAGCAATCATTAGGACTACTTGAGGAGAACGATTGTTCATTATCAAGCAGTGTTAGTTCAGAAGAAACCTAAGATACCAGAAGAGTAACATGCATATCTTTATCAAATTAGTTGCATGCCCGTTTGACAAAAGGCATACTAATGGTGAATGTACAATGTAAATGTGTACCCATCCAGAACATTTTAGAGACCACAAGGGTAAGATTTATTGATTTTTCAGTTGAAGGAATAGTGTGGGAAAATCATTTCTGACACTCCTAAACTCTTGTTTTAGGACTATGCCTGTTGGTCATAATTTTCTGCTTAATCTGTCTGAATGTTTCTTGTGCATTGCCTGTTTCTAGGTAAGGGGATAACTGTCCTGAAGGACGAGATGAAGTCTGGAAGTTGGTTCAAGCATTTGCCACCATCCATCATCGAGTTTCAACCAGCACTGAGGACACTGGCACATCCAATCAGCCAGGATTACCTGCGGGAGACTCTTCAGAAGTGGATTCACATGTAAATTGTCTTTTACCTATCTTTCTCATGCATTATTGCCTTTGCCAAGCAGGACATTTTATCCACTGCCTGCACCAATCGGAAATCTTGTCTCCCCTAATCTTGCTGGCCTTCCATAGCACTGACAACTTGTCCTTGTAATTCCCTTTCTGTATCTTCTTCTTGTTTTCTTGTTCCTCTCTGGCAACTTTCCACTACATTTGCCATCTGGCAATCATATTCAGCAACATTCCTTTACCTGTAAAATGCATTATTTCGAAATCCACTCTGTAGACAAACCCCCACCCTCTGCGTCAAACTCTGCCATCACTATAACACTTCTGCATCCAATGCTTTATTCCCTGTTCTACAGAGAACCTTGTCCTCCCTCTTTCCCTCTCTTTACTGGCCATGAGGTTTCTCATTTTTCCAACTGCTTCCCCATGAAAGAACTTTCTCGAAGACAAAAAAGGAGTTGCCTGATCTTGGAGGTAGATTCCTCCTTCAGGTCTCTCTAGCTTGTCAAAAACACATCCTTGCACTGAGACCGTGTACCTGGTACTGGATTTTGATCCGGACACAAACCTTGGTGCAATAAATTGATTTTCTTGCTTTGCCACTTATGGTTGTTCCTCAGAGTTTGAGGAGGTTGCTATAAAAACCCACTCAATGTAAAGACACTTTTCAATTTGTTGTGTACATGTTTTAACCTGTATTAAATTGGTTTGTTAAAGCGGAGACTTATCGCATATATCTCCCGGTTCCACAGTTGTCAACCTAGCCTCTACACTACCTTTGCATGCTGGTAATATCATTGCTCTGTGTCTCGTTTATGAAGGGCTAAGAAACCCCATTCTTGCATCGATTCACAAAATATCATACATGCACACCTTTGAATGGGATGTCCATTCTGGTGTCATCTTCCCTCATCAGCAGCTTAAGTCTGTATTGCTTTTCTTTCATCAAATTATATCCACTCTGCTACATAGAGCATATTCTGTTCAAAAAGGAGATTCCTGTACGACGTGTGAGATTCACTGTTTGAAAATCAGAATTGTCCCCTTATATCAAATGTAATGAACTTGCACAATATGGTCTTCCACATGTCCTACAAGACGTTCTGCCTTGTAAAATGCCAGTCCTGTTTGAAACAATTCTACATATTTTAATGGTAAACATATCCTCCCCACAGATCATTGTACAAACACTTAGGAAGACCCTGGGCAAATCTCTGACTAGGTCGAGGCAGCGTGACTGGGTAAATACTAGGTAAAAATACTTTTAACTGGACTTGAAATCATTTCTTGTTCACACTGCGAAATCCATCCATTAATATTTTGGAAAATAGATTAATGCCCTACATACTACTTTTGCATCTATTTCTCTGAATGGGACCTTGCTCAGCATTCAGTATTGAGGATGCTCTAAGATTTAAGTCGCATTAGAACATTTCACGTTACAAATACTCTAGTCTACTTGCATGCACGTCTGACCCCATCATTTTAAAAGTGATGCATTTTACATTGTGTTGTACAAGTATGCTGCGAATATTGTATACAACTACACTCGGTGTATACACCATTACATGAGCTAGAAGAATGTTTTAAGATCTTCTTGGGTATTTTTAAGCAGCTGGTGGTTTAAAAATGCACTAAAATGTAATCCAGAAATGCATTTATGATAGGAACTGTCTTTTCAATTGCTCAGTTGTGTAAAAGGAATAGATGACTTGAACATTGATATTTCCGCATAGTGTGGTAACTTGTGATCTATAAATGTATGACAGAAGTTGATGGAAAATAATCGTAGATCTGTACAAATAACAGTTCCTAAGTATAGAGTCATATTTGCAATACATATTCATAGGAACATTAATCTTTCTGTCACAGGTAAGAAACCTTGAAGCATTGAAATAATTAGTGGTTTTACTATCCAAATACAATGATACTAATTGTATGTCTCTGGGAAGCATGAAACGCTGAGTTCACACCAACCTTGGCATGCAAATTGAACGACAATATCAACACATTGTTAACCAATGTCGTTGTCTCCCATGATAACTTTCCTTAAATCTTAAGTAATCCGACCCATCAGAGAAGACTATTGTTAATTGTGAGGATTTTGGTCTCCTGGGACCTTTTTCTGGGGGATTGCATAATGAAACTTAGCAAGTTTTAAAGCAATGCTTCTGACACGTCTCCTTAGGTGCAATGAAGATATAAAAGCTGGGATTTCGACATTGCTAGTGTATGTCAACAGCCTCAAGGGCCTAGCTGGCATTCGCGATGCAGTGTGGGAACTGCTCACCAGTGAATCTATGAGCCAGAACTGGGAGATCGTGTGTCGGAGACTCCTAGACCGGCCTATTCTCTTCTGGGAAGACCTGCTGCAGCAATTGTTCTTGGATCGGTTGCAGGTAAGAGAATTTGCATTGCTCTAACATTTGAATCTGTGCAGAAGTGTCAGCTGTGGAACCGGGAGATCTGTATTTTAAGTCCATGTTTCTTATTTTAACCAACTTGCAAGATATTGGGTAACACGCAAGCTGCAAGTGTACATGCTGGGTCTTTGCTTAATGGATTAATTGATCCACTGCAGGTATCCATATCTGACTTCATGGTCACAGCTTTCAATCTCAGCATGTTCAGTGAGGAATTGGTTTTAACGGCTATTCTTAAAATCAAATCTTGTTCCCCTTCAGATGCTATCCCGTTAGCTGTGATGAAGCAAATGACCCCTGCCCTTCTTACTGTTATCACAGCAGCGATTAATAATTCCTGCCAAACAGGGTTAGTACCTCAGGAATTAAAGACGGCTAGTGATTTCGCTTTTGAAAAAAAGTCCCTTGACCCTTGTACCTTGTCCAATATCCGCCCTATTTCTCTTCTACCTTTGTTGGCCAAACTGCTAGAATCACTGGTGTCACCCCTACTGTCTACATTTCTGGAATCTTCTTGCTTGCTTGATCCTGTTCAATCAGGGTTTCGTTCTGGTGTGTGCTGGTCGCCGTCCAGGATGATGTGGCCAGGCTGGTGGACGCAGGTGGAGTGGGAGCTCTGATACTATTATATCTCTCAGCAGCTTTCGACAGGGTCAACCACTGCATGCTGATGTCTCGCCTTGCCCAGTTGGGTATATCTGGGCAGGTGCTAGCCTGGTTCACCTCCTTTCTGGCAGATCGCACCCACGCCCTCTCTATGCCTCCTTTTCTTTCTGCCCCTTGTCACCTCAGATGTAGTGTCCCACAAGGCTCCTCTTTGTCTCCCATTCTGTTCAAGTATATACATCTGGGCCTTTGTGTGTCTCATCCGCTCCTTTGGCGTCATATGTTACTCGTATGCAGACGAAACTCTGATCCTGATCCGACTGGATCTTGATCGGGATGAGATGTTGTCTGGCGGCTGTGGGAGATTGGATGGACCACAGTTGGCTCAAACTGAACGGGGACAAAACTGAGGTGATGGTGATGGGTTGTCCTCCTGATCCCTCACTTTGGGTGTCTTCATTCTGGCCTTCCTCCCTAGGTCCCCTGCCCAGCCCGGTAGACAAGGTTAAAAACCTTGGGGTTATACTATCTGCTTCATTGTCTGTGGCCAAGCAAGTAACGGCCGTATGTCAAGCTGGTCACTTTCAACTCAAGACACTTAGAAAGGTACTCCTTATGATCCCTGCCCCTCTGCGCCCTCCTGTAGTGGCGGCTTTGGGGATCTAACGGCTGGACTATTGTAACTCCCTTTATTTGGGTCAACCCAAGGGAGTTATCTGCCGGCTTCAACAGCTTCAAAATCTGGCCAGCCAGGTTTCCAACGGCTCCCTTTATGGAGCCCATATATCTCCAGTACTTCGAGCCCTGCGTTGGCTTCCGGTAAACCAACACATTATTTTTAAGTCACTTTGCTTTGTGCACCGGGCAATACATGGCCAAGGAGCTGAATATCATCCGGAGTAATTCTCGCCATATGTACCTCTTCCGTCACTCCGCTCTGCCTCGGCTGACCTCCTAATGGTGCCCGGTTATAAACAGACCAGGGTTGGAGGACGTGCCTTTTCTGTGGCTGCTGCAATATTGTGGAATGGCCTTCCGATGACCATAAAGAAAACTCATAGCTACTTAGTGTTCAGGAAGGCCATAAAAACTCTTCTAGGTCTCTGTGGCTTCACTAGGATCCTCTCACCTCCACGCCATGATACCCTTGGGTGACCGCGCGCTTTACAAGTTGGACTAACATAACATAACGCAAGGCACGACTACCAGTAGGTTTTTCAGTGCTCGTCCTACACGATACAACATCGGCGGCCTGGCCTATATAGTTCAAACCAAAATGTCTTGTTCTTTTCTGAAAGTTGTATGGTTTCCTGTCTTATGATGGGTATGGGTTTGCTTGTTGCTGCTTTGTGTTTTTTCCGTCAGATCATCTGCTTGTACAGGAGCTCTGCCTACTGTCAGATTGCTTAGCTTTTAAAGCCCTAGAAAAGGTTTTCAGAAAAATGAATGATTTTTACGTAATTTAGGCTGTCCCAAAAACAATCAAATGTTTTTTTTGTTTTCCCCAGACTCTTACCAAAGAAGGTTTCAACTCCATTTCCACCAACTCCAAGCAACTCCTGATATCAGCCCTTGAAGAACTGCGCACTCAGTCCAAAGATGGTATGCCGGGAAAGCATGTACAGTTTGAGTACAACCTTCCTTCCTTCCTGTGGTCCGAGGGCTTGAACGACTTGCCACCTGATGCTGCTTGGATCAGTGTTGCAAGCCGTGGCCAGTGTGCTAAAAGCGGCCTATCCATGAAGGCCAATGCTCTCACCCCTTGTGTCCAAAACTTCTGTGCTGCCCTGGATGCAAAGCTGAAGGTCAAGCTAGATGACCTTTTATCGTATCTCCCCTATGACTGTCCCGCTTCAAAAGAAACAGTTGGTGATGTCTCCAGTCCAGCGGGGAAACACTCTGCCTTTGACAGGTATGCAGACGCCAGCACTGTGGAAAAGATGCTGCAGAACCATTGCCTTGCCTGCATGGAACATATTCTGGGCTGCGTAGCCCAGGAGCTAAACCGGTCTGAGGCCAGTCTGCTAGAGCAGCAGAACTCTCGCCAAGAGGCCAGACTTGGCACAGTTCTTTTCATGGCCCGGCTGTGCCAATCCTTGGGGAAGCTTTGCCCTCACCTGAAGCAGTGCATTTTGGGCAAATCAGGCACTTTGGACCCAGTGATCAGGGAACATCGATCAGTGAAAAAGATGGGGAAAGGGAAAGTTCAGGAAATTGACCCTGTGCTGGTCAAGTGGCAGGAAATGAAGGACAAACTTCTGCAACAGAGCTTGGCGGCTTATCGTATATGGAGCTCTGCTGTAGTGGAAGTAAGTAGCTCATTTGGATTCAGATCAAAGGATGAAAAGCACTTATCTGTCGGCTCTTAGTAGAAGAGCGATCTGTCTGGATTGATCCTTGGTACTCCTGCAAGCCCATCTATGGAATCTCCGATGATGCTTTTCTGTATCATATAATATCAGAGCTTGTATAGGTAACGTGCCACAGCCCAAAGTTTGAAAAAACTATTGGAATACACAGGGCAACAGATTGAGTGAGTGAGCGAGTGAGTTAACTGCTCTATAACTTATTTTTTGCACATGTTTGAGATGTCACCAAGTTCATGCAAAAGTATAATGTGTCAATGTTAAGCTTGTGAAAGAGGGTCTGTGATTGAACTCGCTGAAAATTGTGGTACCACATTCTTCCACAGATAAAGAAGCATGCTACCATTTAGAAGACCGAGCATTATCCACCACTGTCTCACTGTCTCTTCAACCATGGTCTAGTGTATTTTAATGTAAGGGGTCTTAAAGAGTGACCAGTTACTTGAGTTTATGCCATCAGATCGGAATGGTCCTATTTCTGTATACCAGACTTCTGAAATTTAGTTGTAAGCGCATTGTATTTTGCCATAAGGGATCCCACTTCATTAGCCCTTCCATTAATTGGGTCATTTCTGCATGGGGTATCTGATGCAGTGGGGTATGTGGAATGTAGTGTGTATCTGGTAAGCGTTGCAGCAGGTATTTTCCTGCAGTGAGTATGTATTATAGTCCAGTGAGTGTTAGAAGGTGAAGATCAAGAGTTTAGGTTAGAGGGAGGGAACGGGAAATGGCCCATGTCAGGGTATGGTTTAGTCTTGATAGGATGAGAGAAACAACTACAGGAATGTTAGATGAACCATAATGTTAAGGGTCCTTATTTGGAAGAAAGAGTTCCTTGCTAGAGCTTTCACATGCAGTTGATGTTAAACTACAGTATGATAAGGTTTTTGATATCAGATGTGGTTTGAAGGGTAATCTCCCATCTCTTAATTCCAGTAGTTTGTCAAGGGCATGTTGTCTTGGTGGAAGAGGGAGAAGATCATATTTCCAGATTTGTTTTTTATTCATCTGTTCTAGCCTCTGGCTAAGGCTGGCATTCACTGGTTTACAGGGCACATGTGCCTGTGTAGTTTTGTGGTGTTATTTACACGTTCCACGTGCAACAACGGGGGGGGGGGGCGGGAGTAACGGCCCGCAGCCTCAGTTAACCGCCCAGACGAAGCAAGGGCCATTAACGTGGGCCCCGGGTTGTTACCCCTCGGTTTTGCCCATAGAACTGGTACATAAGTCCATTAGCACCCCGGATTACCAAAGCGGCAACCCACGGTGCGTGTCCTGTTTTAGGAAGGAAAATCCTTTACCAACGTGGTACGGAGCCCCTCTTCCCTTTCCATGGCAGCCGTGGGAAGCTGAGAGGAAGGTACCGCCACTGCCGAGTGGCTTAATAAAGGAAAAAAAGGGGGGAAAAGGGGTTTGGAGAAGATGGTGGCAAGGAGAGCCAGCCGTCAGGCGGCTTGGATCGAAGGGATTGTACCGGCGGTTCAAGCCCGTGTTCCTAGCCACATGTTTGGCTGGCTTCCCCGCCTGGGGTGCTAATAGCATGCAAGTCCTTGTTCACTGATCATCTTCAAGAGAAGTACCATGTAGATGTGGAGAGGTGAGAAGCCTGATACCTTGGGTACCCGGTAGGTGGTGTTCTGCAGAACTGTTTTGGAATGTGGTATGAAAATAGTTTGTCCTGTTGGAGAGGAATGTCCTCATCCGGTGTAGTGCTGTTTGAGGAAATCCAGCAGCTTCCATTGTTTTAATGAACCCCTTGTGGTTTTATTGTGTTGGTCCATATGGATATGTCCAGGAGGATGAGGGTGCAAGGTTCGTCTTCCTCCGTGTTGGCTTGTCACAAATACAGATATTTCATACTAAGTTCCCCTGGTCCACCTGAACTCTAGCTGGGTTGATGTACAATTCATCATCTCGCAGTGGTCTAGATGTTGCTAATAGACTTTTCTCCAGGATCTACTGCTCTATGATACTTCAGCGAACGGGCAGTGTGAGGGCAAAAGCCCAAACTGTATCTTTGGCAAGAGGTCCTGAACATTTAGCCTTTTTCTGCTACTAATCTGACTCTTTGAGTCTGCCATGTCCCCCCTAATATGTTAGACTTCTTAGGGTGAGGGTGCTTGAACGTTTCTCTTTTCTTTTTGCAAGTCAGTGCATAATTATGTTTTCTCTTTTAGATGAATGTCTTTATAGGGTTCATCAATGGGCGATATGTAATGGTCTTTAGCTCAATCCATCCAAGATGGAAGTTAGGTTGTTGGGAGCCAAACACCTGCAAAATGATTCAACATTCCTCTCTCCTCTTACTCTTTTTGGACAAATGCCATCTTTTTCTAGTAAGGTGAAGAATATTGGGGTAATCTGAAAAACGGATCCGTCGTTCACACAGCAGATAAATTAAGTAGTTGACATTCTTCCATCTTTGACTACTGAGTCGGACCCTTCATTTTATTCCCAAAGAGGATCATGCTCCTGTGGTTGGCACTCGTATAAATGCTCAGGCGGTGGACTATGCCAATGCCCTGTATCCATGCATTTCAGTCTTTCAAATAAGCTTTGTACCGTCCACAACAGGGCTGTTGCTTCATATTTAGACTCCCCAAGTGGTGTTCCATCTCTGCCAGTTGACTAGCTCTTCACTGGCTTCCAGTCATTAACACATCGTTTGTAAGAATGTATGCATTATATTCAAGTGTATTCATGAGCTGGCCCCAGTTTACCTTAACTCTCATATTTCTTTGTACCATCCTTCTAGAACCCTACGCTCGGAGAATACATATTTACTCCCTAACCCTCGTGCTTGTTGTTCCATTAGAGGTGATGGATGCTTTTTATTTGTGGGGCTTAGACAATTCGCTTATGTGATTCTCTGAGTTTGTCATGAAAATCTTTTTGTTTTTCAATAATTTGGATTGCTGTCATTTCATTCCCTTTGTACCTTTGATTCATCTGCTCCTTGACGCAGCTCTCCTGTGTGGTTCCTGTTGGATATGTGCACTATAAATACTACAAATTCAAATACAATTAGTTATGTCTCACTTTGGTTGGTGGAGGTTGTCTTGCCCTTTTACTATCATTTGTATTTTCTAGAGCTGGAAAACATTCTTTTTTCCAAGGGAAATTTGCACTAGCCATTGGCTAATGATAATTGACTCTTGGCAAGTACGAAATAGTGTGTGTGTATGTTGTGGCGGGTCAGAAGAAAGATGCAGACTATTATGCAACATGCTTCAGGGTGGTTTATTAAAATAAGACTTACAAGTCCTGACTTTTCTTATCACTATGGATGGTCCCTACCTATCTTACTAAGGTGCTCGCCAGTAAATTGTGGAAGTCCAAATAATGAGGTCCACTGTCTAGAGCAACCCTAGCTGACCCTACCACTATGTAAACTAACTTAGGTTTGTAGAATGACTCCTTTCTCTTTGGATACTTCTAGTATCAGTGTATAAATCAATAAAGGATCCTTAAATAACCTCTTGTTACTTCTTTGATTAGTTTCTGCATTTATTCAATAGAGTTGTGGATATTATTCTTTTCTTAAGACGTTCCTGTATGGCTTCCTTACAACATGTAGCCTCTTGTTTGAGCTTCTCAGTATATTCTAGATTTGCCTCGTGGTGTGGGCTGTCTACCGTTCTTATAGTATTATCGTTTAACTCGCTTAGGTCTATCGGACCTTGTATCTCTTGTACTGTTTGTGCCTGCTTTCAGGGTATTCTTATCACCGCCTTCTTATTGTTCATCTTTTCCATAGTTTCCTCATTCCTGTTTCCACACTTTAAGGTTACTTTAAACTCGTTTCCCTTTTCCCAGGGGATTGTGATCACCGGACTTTTTCTTTGTTCAGGTTCTCAATAGCTTATTCTTTTGTTTTATCAGACTTGATCTCACTTTGTTTTAAGATTAACTTCCTTTCAAGATTAGTACTGAGACGAATTGGCTGTGCAATATACTGATTCCCCCTTCGAGACCAACGCGACTCCCGTACTCCTAGTTACCTTCTTCTCCGATGTATGTCTTCCGGAGTCTGGTGCCTCAGAATCCTTCTCGCTTGGCATTGGTTGCTGGTGCCTTTCCATTTCCTGCCACGCCTTTCCTGCGGGTCCCCTATTCACCTGGTTTTTCGTCTCTTCTCGGCTCTCAGCTACTCTGCTATCAGATACACAATGGTATTAGCGTAGTTTGTCGGACCAGCGGTCCACCATGGGTCCTCGACCATAGTCTCGCCACCACCAATTCCTGGGCTTTTGCCCCCGTGTTATCTCAGGCTGCAGCTACGCCATTCTGTGCTCTGCACTCAAGCGGGTTAGAAACTCGCATGATCGCAGATACCTGCTTCCTGCAGGAGGTGTGCAGCTCGGGACCTCCCCCAGGCGAATGTTTCCCCCCTCTCTCTTCACCTCTTTTGATATGATATGGCATTTAGAACACGCCTATACACAGGTCTCCCCCCTCCCTCCTCCCCCTCCCTCCTCCCCCTGCCTCTTCTGCCCTCCCTCCTCCCCCCTCCTTCCCCCCTCCCTCTTCCCCCCTCCCTCTTCCCCCCTCCCTCTTCCCCCCTCCCTCTTCCCCCCTCCCTCTTCCCCCCTCGCTCTTCCCCCCTCGCTCTTCCCCCCTCGCTCTTCCCCCCTTGCTCTTCCCCCCTTGCTCTTCCCCCTCTCGCTCTTCCCCCCCTCGCTCTTCCCCCCTCCTCGCTCTTCCCCTCTCGCTCTTCCCCTCTCGCTCTTCCCCTCTCGCTCTTCCCCTCTCCTCTTCCCCCCCTCCTCTTCCCCCCCTCCTCTTCCCCCCTCCTCTTCCCCCCCCTCCTCTTCCCCCCCCTCCTCGCTCTTCCCCCCTCCTCGCTCTTCCCCCCTCCTCGCTCTTCCCCCCTCCTCGCTCTTCCCCCCCTCCTCGCTCTTCCCCCCTCCTCGCTCTTCCCCCCTCCTCGCTCTTCCCCCCTCCTCGCTCTTCCCCCCTCCTCGCTCTTCCCCCCCTCCTCGCTCTTCCCCCCCTCCTCGCTCTTCCCCCCCTCCTCGCTCTTCCCCCCCTCCTCGCTCTTCCCCCCCTCCTCGCTCTTCCCCCCCTCCTCGCTCTTCCCCCCTCCTCGCTCTTCCCCCCTCCTCGCTCTTCCCCCCTCCTCGCTCTTCCCCCCTCCTCGCTCTTCCCCCCTCCACGCTCTTCCCCCCCTCCACGCTCTTCCCCCCCTCCACGCTCTTCCCCCCTCCACGCTCTTCCCCCCTCCACGCTCTTCCCCCCTCCACGCTCTTCCCCCTCCACGCTCTTCCCCCCTCCTCGCTCTTCCCCCTCCTCGCTCTTCCCCCCTCCTCGCTCTTCCCCCCTCCTCGCTCTTCCCCCCTCCTCGCTCTTCCCCCCTCCTCGCTCTTCCCCCCCTCCTCGCTCTTCCCCCCTCCTCGCTCTTCCCCCCTCCTCGCTCTTCCCCCCCTCCTCGCTCTTCCCCCCCTCCTCGCTCTTCCCTCTTCCCCCCTCGCTCTTCCCTCTTCCCCCCTCGCTCTTTCCTCTTCCCCCCTCGCTCTTTCCTCTTCCCCCCTCGCTCTTTCCTCTTCCCCCTCGCTCTTTCCTCTTCCCCCCTCGCTCTTTCCTCTTCCCCCCTCGCTCTTTCCTCTTCCCCCCTCGCTCTTTCCTCTTCCCCCCTCGCTCTTTCCTCTTCCCCCCTCGCTCTTTCCTCTTCCCCCCTCGCTCTTTCCTCTTCCCCCCTCGCTCTTTCCTCTTCCCCCCTCGCTCTTTCCTCTTCCCCCCTCGCTCTTTCCTCTTTCCCCCCTCGCTCTTTCCTCTTTCCCCCCTCGCTCTTTCCTCTTTCCCCCCCTCACTCTTTCCCCTTTCCCCCCTCACTCTTTCCCCTTTCCCCCCTCACTCTTTCCTCTTTCCCCCCTCACTCTTTCCTCTTTCCCCCCTCACTCTTTCCTCTTTCCCCCCTCACTCTTTCCTCTTTCCCCCCTCACTCTTTCCTCTTTCCCCCCTCACTCTTTCCTCTTTCCCCCCTCACTCTTTCCTCTTTCCCCCCTCACTCTTTCCTCTTTCCCCCCTCACTCTTTCCTCTTTCCCCCCTCACTCTTTCCTCTTTCCCCCCTCACTCTTTCCTCTTTCCCCCCTCACTCTTTCCTCTTTCCCCCCTCACTCTTTCCTCTTTCCCCCCTCACTCTTTCCTCTTTCCCCCCTCACTCTTTCCTCTTTCCCCCCCCTCACTCTTTCCTCTTTCCCCCCCCTCACTCTTTCCTCTTTCCCCCCCCTCACTCTTTCCTCTTTCCCCCCCCCTCACTCTTTCCTCTTTCCCCCCTCACTCTTTCCTCTTTCCCCCCTCACTCTTTCCTCTTTCCCCCCTCTCACTCTTTCCTCTTTCCCCCCCTCACTCTTTCCTCTTTCCCCCCTCTCACTCTTTCCTCTTTCCCCCCTCACTCTTTCCTCTTTCCCCCCCCTCACTCTTTCCTCTTTCCCCCCTCTCACTCTTTCCTCTTTCCCCCCTCTCACTCTTTCCTCTTTCCCCCCCCTCACTCTTTCCTCTTTCCCCCCCTCACTCTTTACTCTTTCACCCCCCCCCCCTCACTCTTGATTTTCAAAGCTACATTAATCAACAACCTCGTCTTGGTAGATATTTGTAAAGGGACATTCCTTTTCAGTTACATAATGGCATCTCTCTAGAGTTTCTTCTTCCCAATTTTTGGTTTCAGATATTGGCGGGCATCCCATGTAAGTCATTGGGCCTCATTACGAGTCCGGCGGTAACCGCGGCGGTAAAACCGCCTGGTTACCGCCGGACTCGTATTACCATTCCGCCTCTGTGATTCCCGGAATTACCGGGGCATTACAACCCCGGTTTTCCGGGAATCACGGAGGCGGAATGGTGTAAATCCCCATTCCCATTGAGTCCTATAGGACTCAATGGAAATGGGGATCATGGAAACACCGGCAGCATCTCGTAATGCTGCCGGTGTTTCCTCGTCCGCCTGCATGCGGGAGGTGTTAAACCCGCCAGGTCAGACCTGGCGGGAACGTCACCTCCCGCCTGCAGGGGTCGGACTCAGGCGGTCCGGAAACAACGGTGGCGGCGGGTTTTCCGCCACCGTTATTTCCGGACCGCCTGGGTCGTAATGAGGCCCATTGTGTGTGCAGGTTTAGGGAGTTCCTCACGTGAACAGGTTTCCTTGTCCCCTGTGGGGAGCGGGGGGAGGGGTTCTCCCGGTGCAGTCCACTTGCTTCTACCCCTAGGGAGGGTATTGCGGAGCGGGCTCACTGTTAGGCACAGTTTGTATGCAGTACCCTTTGGGACCACTACACACAACTAGGACTACAGGTGTAAGCAAACCAACCTTTGGTAGAAGTCTGTACTACACAGTTTTAGTAGCGGAGCTGAGCAGCCAGGCTCATCTCAAGAGTGGAATGTGAGCAGTAATGATGTTACACAGATGACGACAATCACAAGTGTTCAAATAAACTCTTACACTCAAGGTATCTTTGATAAATACTTATTAATTTATTCATCTCTCAGTTATAAAACATTCATAAGAAGGAGGCAATATAATCCCACACAAATATACTTCAGTACTAATTCAGAATACTTTTCAGGAGGAGTAAAAAGGCAAAGATTATTAGAACATGAGAGGTTACAATTATTCTTAGACAGTGCAAATACTTTGAATTCACCAGAAGTCAATTCAATTCAATAGGCTAGGCCAAAGTCAATGGGCTAAAGTCTTGGATAGGGTAAAAAGCGGTTCTGGTAAGTAAACGGTTAAGTCTCTGCAAAAGTTCTCGGAAGTAGTTTGTAAAAAGAATCATCATATGTTGGGTCACAAGCTGATTAGGCCTGCGAGTTGCAAAAGTTTCAAGCACTTTCACCGCGAGAGGTAAGTAGTCTTGTCTTATTTCACAGTACCTTACAAATGAAGACAAAGATGCAGCTGAAGACTTCTGTTCCTGACAGTTTATGCAGATCTCGCTCTTGTGCCTCAGTCGTGGGGACAAGATGGCGGACGTCGGGGGTCTCCTGCACTGGGACTGGTCAAAAAGCTGGCACTTGGCAAACTTCAAATCGTTAACTGTAGTAAATCCCACAAGGTGGTGTCCCTCTCCCTGGTTATAAGGTTTCCTTCAGCCCTCTGAGGAAAATGCAACCAGTTCCGAGATTGGTATCCAGGTGGCTTACTGTCGAGTTGATTGGTCCCACCAACTCAAACGAAGAAGTCGTCCTTGTAGGGGCTTCTCTGTGGAGGTGAACTTGGCGATTTGAACCTGCAGCAGGGTTTCACCGGGTGAACCACTGGTCCAGGAGTTGCAGCAGCCGTCCTCTTCAAGCTAGTCTTCGGTTCTTTCGTTCCAGTGGTCGACTCTGCCTTCCAAGCCAAGAGACTTACCTTTTTATTCAGTTCCCTCCCATTCATTCTAGCCTAGCTGTCACTCACCCAGCAGGTTGGCTGTCCTTGCCGGACAGTCAGCCAGCCAATCACCACAGAGTTCATTTGGGTCTCCTAGGAGACTAAGCACAGGGAGTTTCGGGCACCTCCCTCACTTCCTGCCCACCCCAGACACTCAGACGCCAGAGGCGGTCTTCACTCCTGAAGACCGCCAAAGGCGAATGAACAAAGGAACCAAAGAAATGGCGAAAGAAGACCGGGACCTGTTTTTACAGATGGGGCTCAGACGCCATCTTGAAAAACATGGCTCCCGCGATTTAATGTTACCAGTGTTCACGGTCGGGGAAAAATCATGGTAGTTTGTTGTAAAACCACTGCCACCAGCCATTCTGAGAGGAAAGGGTAGCATTTGATTGCTACATGAGTATCTAGATACGGGATACTAAGTAACCCCTCCAGCACTCTATTGTAAGAGAGGGTGGGCTGGGTCTAGGAATTTAAAAGATTGGTCAATGTCACTTTACTTACTGTACAATAGTTTATCCCACAGAAGGTATGTAAACCTTGGGAAAGCCTGAGAAGATTTCCTTGTGCACTAAGGGCACTATGTGGCACAAATGAAAAGATGATACCTATGGAGTTGGTTAAACTCCATAACCAAAGAAAACGCAAGAGTAAAACCCATTGAATTGAAAAGTTCAAAGTCCCAAAGTTCATCAAAAGCGCTGGAGGGGTCAAAGGTGGGTGGAATTGGCACATTTATGAGAATTCTTCCTAGCACTCGCCTCCCTAGCCTCACGGGGGAAAATGTGATGATGTGGGGCAGGGGGAAATTGGGACACTCTGCCTTGGGGAGAAGGGATGAATTTCCTCAATTCATCACAATGTATAGAACTGAGGTGGCGAGTGATATTTTATGTCTGGCTAGTAGCTTGCAACTTGAAATCTTTACCTCTGCCCTAGAGGCTACACCCATTGTTGCAAAAAAGTTTAAACTGTGCCCTCTGCTTCAGCTAGTCTCTTCCTCCGTCCATCCAGCACCTTCTCCAGTATGACTTCTGTCATCCTGCTTGCTTCTAGTACTCCATTCTGGTCACCAGATCAGTCGCTTTAGCATCAGAGACCAGGGATGCCATTGACAAACTTCTCACTGTTTTTTGTATTTAGCACAGGCTGAGCACTGCTATAGTTTCTCTACACATCTGCCTACTGGATTGAGCCCTATAGTTATCGCTTCCATTTTTTTCCTATGAGACACCAAGTCTCAGTTGAGCAGATCCGGCTGCTAAGGGGCCCATAAGGAACAAATTGGTAACCTGGATGTCACTACGAGACCATGGCACTTCCCCAGCCCGGGGCCCTCTACATACAGGCCATGGCTCCGGGAATGGCAGGTGGGATGAAGGCATCTCATCCAGGGGGCACATCCCCTCCCTACAAGACACAGACAGAAGAGTGCTGTAGATTAGCCAGCTGATACAGAACTACAGGGCCACATTTTCCTGGCATCCCCATAGCCATGCCCATGACCTTAATATTTGTGTGCCGTATGTCTCTACTGTTCCTGCTTCATGATTGTCCCACGCTAGTTTTCTGCTTCCTTTTTGCTCTTCAACAGCGGTGTTACTCTGTTGCAGTGCACCTTCGTTCTGATTACTGTGTCCAGGTGTTCCTGACTCTGCCTCCCATTGCTTCCGACACATCTCCTCTTCTGCCAACCCAGACCTGTCTGCTTTGGTATGCCTTGGGAGTTCACTGCTTGTCTTCTGGCATTGGTTATCTAAATTCTCTTTTACTCCTGTCAGTTTCCCCTCCCTTGTGTCCTACACTTGTTCATTTTCAATGATTTTGTTTCTTACCATTTTTCCCTTCTATTTCTCTGTGCGTCCTAAGTCCCTTTTGTTCCATTTACTGTTTAGGATCTTATGTTGGCACCTGTGAGCTAGTGAAGTTTGGACTTTTGGCTTTTGAGTTCTTAGATTTTTTGGCATCGGCGTGCCTATGAGATTGGCTTAGTTCATTACATCGTATTTCCAGAGTATCGTTTCCATTTGCTGAACCACCAGTTGTGTTCTTATGTCTGGCACCTTTGGTGAAGCGCTTGAGCCTTCGCTCCACCAGCAATTGCCCACTCAATGGATTTTTTTCAAGTCTTCATAGGTTCTCCTTGTACCTGAGGGAGCATGAGGTATGCAGATTGCTTAAGAACTTGCATGGTGATATCTGTTGTGCGTTCCCTAGATACTGACTGCTTTTCCTCTTCCGTCCCACAGCTCTTTGCAGGAGGTTAGCCTTTTTTCCTCCCAACCGTTCCTTTCCATTTTCAGTAGTGCAAGTTATCGCCTGTGGTTGAGAGAACTGCAAGGGCTTCCCTCGCTGCTATCTGGTGGCATCCCAAACCCTGTGTACATAAGGATTCAGGTTGGTGAATGACCTGACCTGTGGCCCAAAGGACCAGATCGTGAACTCCGGACACTAAAATGAGCTGTGGAAAGGTTTATTTGACTTTAATCTGCACAATGTCGTACTCCTCTGCACAGTATGTTAAGTAGTAATACTGTGTATCCTCTGTTCTTTTGTGGGAATCCCTTTATTCAAGTTTCCATGAGTTGTATTTGACTGTGGTATATACCACTAAAGAGTCAGTGATTTAATGGCGTCCTTGTGGCTATGCTTGTGGGTCAGTTGCTCTCACACCCTGAGCATCAGGCTGGAAATTGTTATAAAAGGCAGTTGCTGGTCAGTTTAGTCTGGTTGGCTCTCATGGCTTTAAGAGATTTTAAGAAGGATGGTCTGAAATCTTATGAGATGATTCCTACTTTGTCATAGTTTAGGAGAGCCTTTAGGAGTATGGAAGGTCTTTGCTGTGAGCAATAGCTTTTATAGGTGCTTGGAGGGCAGGGTTCATCTGGGGAGCCAGCAAATTTGGTGGCGAACTAAGGCTCGGAATTTGTGTTCAGAAATGATGCAGAAGATGCTCAGGGTGCTCATGGGTCAGCCTCTTTCAATGTATTAGTGGATCCAGGCCCCTTTGTTGGTGAATAGGGCTGTTCTGGTTTTGAAGTGCTGCTGAATGGCAAACCTGTGTTGCTACAGACCCATTGGTTCATGTTCTCTTTGATTACCTTTTAATATTTTCTTTTGTGGTTATTCCTCCTCCAATCCCCCCCAGTGTGGCCTGTATAGTAGGCGTGCTTAACCTTCATCACTTAAGCCCTGTACATTGGAGTTGGTGTTGGTATGAATGTTTGTCAATGGTGGTTTAGTTTTCTTCCAGGTTTGTTTCATCCTCTTGCTCTGTTGCTTGAGCCCATTCTGTTGTTTGTGTACCATCTCCAGCGGGCAGCTACTTGGAGTTTTTGAAATAGTTTGTGGAGGGTGTCTTATGTGCCTTCTTCGGTATGATGTGCCCACTTAGCCCCTGATTTTCCATGCTCTGCTCACTGTAATTGGACCCTTGTTGGACCTAAGAAGGGTGTAACAATTCATGGGTATCGTGAATTGTATTGAAAGTTGGTTCTCCCAGAGAAGGGTTTGCGGAAGTGACCACTATTGTAAGATTCATCAACATAGAAAAGTACATTCCTTATATCCTGCGGCATGGATTTGTCCCTTAACAAGTTGCTTCAGGTGCAGGGTCTCAAGGTTCGTGTAAAGAATGTGGCTATGGTATGGAGTCCTGATCCAGCCATAAGTAGTTGTGATCCACTATTAGGTTAGTGATCGAGTCAATGAATTTGTCAGAAAAAGACAGGTTTTTGGAAGGTGGCCAGTAACTCGGCGAGAATGTGAAGGTTGTTGCATCAGTGATTTGGCAGTGAACCAGGAGTGCATTGCAGTTCAGGATTGATGTGAAAGTAAATGCCTTTGGCATTTGTGTTCTTTGTGTAAGCGGGTCATTTCCCCCACTCTTTCTCTAGGAGACCATAGACGGCTATGATATTGAACCATATTGATGAGGATGCAGCTGGTCCCAGTGTTTCCTTTGCATGAGGCTGGTCAGTGGCTTAGGTGCTGGATTGAGGTATCTGGGCGTTCTGGGGACTTTGCTGTCAGCTAATCCGCCTCACCTTGGCTTGTGCACCTCATTGGACTTGGCTTTTTTTAGCTCCTCTATTGTGTGGGAATCTTTGTCAATGAGTCGCAGACTGTTAATCTTGGGGTTGCCGATTTCATTGTGGCTCTGGTTTCATATGTGGGTACATGACCCTCCAGCATGGTTACCTTTTTCATAATACATGGTGTGTTTGTTAACAATGCTATGTTTTTTTTGGAGCTATACAGATGGTGGTGTGCAGCCCCACTGTTGTTCCAAGAAGTGCTAGCCGAAAAGTTCTAGCAGTGTGTGCATTGTCCGGGTTAAGTGGTATTGATCTCTTCCTCTTTCCAACCAAGTTCTTCTTGAAAGTAAGCACCCCTGGTGTGTGCCCCTTCTTGTTTGCCTGGAAGCAGTAGTTGATGAGATGGTATGGTCAACTTGACCCTATCCACATGTGAACTGGGCTGAAGGGTTTTCTTTTCCTGTTGATTCTCACCAATTGTACTGGGGCACAGTCTATAGGTGGTTGAGATCATTGATTGCATGTGTATCTTATTTCCTGCTTTTTGCAAAACCATGTCATAACTGTGGCATAGTATGGTGGGACAAGTTCCTTGTCAAATGCATGCCTGTATGGAGAAGTGGGTAGAGGCCCCACTACTAAATTCACTGTCGTCAGTCAGGTTGATTTCTAACTAATGGATGGGGGGGGGCTGTTTTAAAGTGCGCTCGATCAGTATCGCTCCTTGCATGGTTGCTTGGCCCATTGAGCGAAAGATAATCTGGGAGACAGTCTAGGTGTAAGGCTCAGGAGTGCAGTCTGGGAATGATAGTCTTAGGTACTGCCTAGGAGCAGCTACGTATGGTACTGCTTAAGGACAGGTTGAACACTGTTCAATTTTTGTTCTTTTGCCAAATTTTTCTACCACAGAATCGATGGGAGATGCCCACTCGGAGCCTGTCCGCACTACTCCACCCAACCAATAGCAATATTGCCTGCTCTCAACCCACCGTCACCCACAAATAATTAGAGGAACAAATCAAATAGTTGGGGTTGAGGATCAATGAAAACACACACATCACTTTTTCTATCTAACCCTTGGTAATTGTGTTACCCTATTAAAGGTAACTAGCCTCTTATTCAACAGACATGCTAAACAAATTTTAGTTATTTGAGGTCTGCCAATATTCTTACACCTGTTCAGAGGTTTGCCCTGTTGCTATGCTTTTGTGGGTAACATGACTACCAGTGCCATAGAATGCCTTCTCACTGCGATTGCTTTTCCGAATGTGTTTTGATTGCTTCACCCCTTTTCAGTGTGCCTCCTATTTCCCCAGGTGCTGGTTCATAGTTTCACTCAAGCTTTACTTCAGGAGGCTGCAAGGTCTGTTTTGGCCACTGCCACCAACTGGGAAGAAATTGAAATTCAGGAGGAGACCGAGACTGGGACTACAGTGACCTCCAAAATTCGTCTTCCTGTCCAGGTGTGACTCGTTGTTCAAATAACATGGGATACTTAAGTGGTAATTAACATGTAGAGCAATTATCAGTGTTCTTGAATAGCCTACGCTTCATTGAACGTTGGTAAGGGTCAAGGGACTCAAACATGTCCTGTTTGCTTTAAAGCAAATTCACATTAGTACACGTTTTGTTGAAGAATGCTATCTGAACCTGTTGATTTATTTCCGGGTCCAGTCAGTGACTAAATAGACTTTTAAAGGGGATATCGTCCCCTGTCTTTTTTTTTATTTGGAGATTTCTTTTAATTCCAAGTTCTCAGGGGCGGGGGCTGTGCTTGGTATGCCTTGTAGACCTTTGAAATGTTCCAATTCCTGATCTCTAAGCAGGGACAGAATGCCTGCTTGGTAAGAGAAGGACATGCCTTAAGTCACCTTAGGTATTTGTTCCCTCTTCTGAAAAATTGCATTCATATGGAGGAAGAGCTTGGGCATTAGTGGGACCAACCAGTACTAATAGTATCCAATTCTTGCCTGATTGGTTTGATGGGGTTTCTTCTCCCCAGGACTGAATAAGTCGATTGAGGACAACCCAAGGTAAGGGATACTTCCACTGAATAAACCCAGGGTTCGAAATTGAGCGGAGTCGGGAGCTCTATTTAACTCCTGCCTGTAGCTCAGAAGAGCCTGGTTAGACAATCTATAAATCAACATTAGGACACATTTAAACGACACTTCAAGCATAAGACGTCCCAAATAATGGACAAAAGGATCTGTTTGCATCTTAGGTGGAAGTTAGATTTTCGGAGCACTATTTGCTAGCTACTCTTTCCCCAATAATAGCTCATGGTGACTGGTTAATGATGAATATCCAGGAGCTGCTTTTAGCTCCTGCTTTTCCAATCTTAATTTCGATCCCTGTAAACGACCTGTTAGAATTCCATGTTATGACCTTGGAATATGGATGCCAGTGTTGGGTCCTTGAAAAGGTTTTGGGACTGAAGTTGAGTGTTGTACCAGAAACATAGGAAATGTAATTGCAGGCTTAGGTTACCATAATTTGATTTCCAGTTCTGTGAATAGATTCCCTGGGTAAGAGTCACTGGACAATTTTGGTTATTAGGATAAGCTTGGGAGTCATTCTTTTTTTTATACCAAAGGCTGACAGCGTACTTAATGCTCTCCATTCACTGCTTCAAATGTTTGCTTTTTTATCATAGTTTGTACGTTTTAAGGTCATTATGCATACTTGGAATGAAAACATTGACTATTCATGGTAAATGTATACAAATTGGAGCACTTTGCATAAAAAGGGTAAAACTGATGCTTTTTTCATGGTGCTAAGAAGATTACAGAGCGGTTCTGTACATTAAAGCATCCTTTTCATGAGTAATTGTCAGGAATTCATAGCAAACTATGTAGTGGACGCATTGAAGTTCCACATTGCTTTCTCTGTAATTATTTAAGTTGTTCCATCATTTACCTATCCCAGCAATACTGTGTAAAGCACAGAAAGTGGCTGTAATGATTGTCTGAATATGCTTTGCATTCCTGCAAGTCACCATAAGAGTGATTGGGCAAGGCCACGGAAGAGCCTTGCAGGTTATGTAAGGTATACAGATCGCCTTCATTACTGGTGCTGTGCTCAATGATAAGTAAGACTTTTAGAGCCTTAGAACCAAGTTATACATCAATCGTAGGCTTGTCTTTTCTAGAGTATATTTTTAATGATTTTCTTTTACTCCCCTCAGTCATCTTGGTATGTGCAGTCCCTTTTGTTCAATCTCTGCCAGGAGATAAACCGAGTGGGTGGCCATGCTCTGCCCAAGGTGACGCTGCAGGAGCTGATAAGGGATTGCATGGCACAGGTGATTGCCAGCTATGAGAAACTGTCTGAAGACAAGCAGGACCAGGTGCGTGCGTAGAACCTTCTGAGCATGGCACAGAATTTTGGCTACACATTTTAAAACTGTTTTGGGTCTCTATTTGTGGGTCATTATGGCAGTCTCTTAGCATGTGTGTGGACTTTGTTAATGGGAAGTTATGGTAGCAGCCAAAAACAAAACAAAATCCAGGATCGTTTTTGTTGCAGTACGTGTAAATTCTCCAGCATGGGGTCTGGCATGGATTCACATGCTCATGAATATTCCCCGTCGTCAGGCTGGGAATCCTCGGTAAAGAAAAAACCAGTATCAGTTTCGTTTCTGATCTGTCTTTCGTAGTAATAACCAATCACTGGTCTCTGCGTCATACTGACCACAGCCAATGACTGCCCTCCACCTAAGCACCGCCTCTGGCAGCCATCTTCAGATTTTTACCGCACGTTCATGTGTTGGGATCCTCGTGCTATTGCTCTCGAGCGTTAGTGCTATTTTTCGCACTTTTTTCACAAAAAAACTTCGATTCTTTCGGTCAAAGAGCCTCAAGCTCCACCGATCCTACATCCGATCAACGGGGACCCGTGTCGGATTCATCTGTGCCCCTCAAGGGTGAAGATTTCGTCGAGCTACACTTCGGAGGAATCCAGAAGCTTCTCAGGCCCGGTCTCGGAGATGGCCCAGGAGAAGGGAAGCTCGACGCCCGGAAAGCTGTTCAGGGTCTGCCCTGGATGCCAGCTGCAGAACGTCTTCAAGGAGGACGAACACTCTTTCTGCCTTTACTGCCTTCATGAGGACAAGACGCACGTGGAGAAGGACTGTGCGTTTTGCGGCAACATGTCGGAACGGACCATGAAGGACCGCCATCAACGTCTCGCCAACGGGCTGGAGGGTAAGAGCCCGTCTGGCGAGAAGAAGAAGAAATCCGAGCGGTCTTCTAAGACCTTTGAGGGCGCCCCGGCGACAGGGGCCCAACATAAGGCCAAGCACCGCGAGTCCGCTGGCACCGGGAGCACCGAACGTTCGGGCTCTACGGGCACCAGGCAGGGCGCACCCTCCCCGGCACCATCAACCACGAGCCAACGCTCTGGGTCGGGTAAGAGGAAGGCCGAGCACCCGGCGAAGCTCCTGGAGAGGCCCCGGTCGAGCTCTAAGGCAGAGGAGGAGCGTGGCAGTGCCCCCTCCCTCAAGGATAAGGCGGTGAGCGCACCTAAGGTGGTGAAGGCCTTGATCCAGCCGACCAAGCCCTCTATCGAAACGGTCGCGGCGGCCCTGGCTCAGCCTGTGGTGGCTGCACCAGTGGTGGCGACCTCAGGGCCCAGAATCTCCCTGCCTCCTCGGAGGGAGTCTTCCTTTGTGCCCATCGATAGGACCCCCGTGAAACCCTCCGTGGGGAAGAAGAAGGGGGGGCAGGGCGTCGTCGGAGATTCGGCCTCAACCTCAGAAGAGGAGCTGATCGAGGTCTTAAGCCACGGCCTAGGCGTGGAAGAAGGCCAGCCCGTCGGAATGGACCCCGACGCAGGTGACGACGGGCCCCTGCCCGCCCGTCGGATTCCCCTCTGCCAGCACCGCAAGACAACTCGGCGGCCATTTTGTTGGCCATACAGTCCTTATGCTCCGAGATAAGGACGAGGCTACCGTTACTGACGGAGGAACCTCTCCCGTCGGGGGATCCAGAACCGGGACCTTCTGGTGTTCCCCCTACCAAGAAAAGAAGGATCCATCCACCACCTCCTTTTCAACCGTCGCGCCCCGTCCAGCCCTCCTCCCCGTCCACCCGAGGGGATGATACGGGGACTGACACGGCAGCGACGGGTACGGACGACGAGGCATACGACGAGGATTTTCCGTCGTCGCCTCCCACCAGGGCTTCTCCGCCCGACGAGATCGGATCTTTCCACTCCATGATCTCCAGGGCTTCCGAGCTTTTCCAACTCTGCCCTGAGGAGAAGAAAAAGGAAGGCTTCCTTTATCAGCGGCGCGAGGCCAAGAGGAAGACGGTCCTCTCAGTGCCTCTGTTGGACGACATTTGGGATGAGGGCCTTTCCCTCCTCAAGAACCCTTCCACGACGCCAGCTAGAAGAGACCGGTACGAGAAAAAGTACCGGGTCCCGGACACGGCCCCCCTGTGCCTCCGGGCGCAGCCTACCCCGGACTCCGTCGTCTCCGCGGCAGCCAGGAAGAAAGCGGGGGGGGGGGTGCGGCCTCCACATCGACTTCCCCGCCGGACGGCGAGGGAAAGAAATTGGATGCTATGGGACGTAGAGTCATCTCGTCGGCAGCGACGACGATTAAAGCGGCCAACGCCTTGGCTATCGTGGCCCGCTATGACAGGGAGCTCTGGTACAAGATAGCTCCCCTGCTGGATTTTCTACCGGACGACAAGAGGGCGGAGGCCCTTGAGATCCTGCAGGAAGGTGAGGTGGCCTCGGACCACGCCATCACCGTGGCGACGGACATCGCCGACACCGGGTTCCGCCAGCTGGGCAACGGCGTTTGCCTTCGACGTCGTGGATGGCTCAAAGCTACGGATTTCCGGCAGGACGTCCAGACCAGAGTCCTGGACATGCCCTTCGACGGGAACAACCTGTTTGGGAAGACAGTGGACGATTCCCTTCAGGCCATCAAGGCGGATACTGAGACGGCCCGGGCCCTTGGAGTCCTGCAACGACGGACGCCCTTTCGGAGCGGCGGAGGCAAGGGCGCCTCCAAAGGTTCCGGCGGCGGTTTCGCTTCCTACCGTCAAGCGGCCCGCTCGTCGTCGCAAGAGGCCTACAGAGGACGAGGCAAGTCTAGCGGACCCCGCCGTCGTCGCCAAGGAGGTCAAGGCGGCAAGGCCGCGCCCAAGCAGGATTGAACCGGCCGTGGGGTCGGGCCCCCACCGAAGCACCCCGGTGGGAGGCCGGCTGGCGGGCTTCGTCAGCGTGTGGGAGTCCATCTCCACCGACCGTTGGGTGCTGGACGCCCTGGCCCGGGGCCACGCGCTCGAGTTTCAAAGAAGGTGCCCGCGTCCCCCCCCGTGGCCAGGAAAGAACTTCACGTCCCTCAACTTCTCCTGGAGGTAAAGGCGATGCTCAGAAAAGGCGCCATCGAACTCGTCCCAAAGAGGCTTCGGGGCTCCGGAGTCTACTCGAGATACTTCCTCGTGAGGAAGAAGACGGGAGGATGGCGCCCCATCCTGGACCTGCGACGTCTGAACAAGTTCATCAAGGCGCAGAAGTTCCGGATGGTCACCCTCCAGCACGTCCTGGGTCAGCTGGAGGAAGGAGACTTCCTATCGTCGTTGGATTTGGAGGATGCCTACTTCCACATTCCCATCCTAAAGGGGCACCGCAAATTCCTCAGATTCGTGGTCCAAGGGCGTCATTACCAGTTCAAAGCCCTTCCCTTCGGACTACGGTCGGCACCCAGGGTATTCACCAAGTGCCTCGCACCGGTGGCGGCGCAGCTGCGCCGCGAGGGGATTCACGTCTACCCCTACCTGGACGACTGGCTCATCCGCGCCAAGACGAGGGAGCTCGCCGTGGTCCACACGGCAAGGACCGTCCAACTCCTCACGGACCTGGGATTCTCCGTGAACTACGCCAAATCCCACCTGGTGCCCGCGCAAGTCGCACTGTTTCTGGGAGCCAGGCTCGACACAGTGTCCCTTCTGGCCTCCCCGTCGGAGGAGAGGACCAGGACCATCTTGGGCAAGGTGCAACGGATGTTGGTGGCCGACGCGGCCAAAGTGAGGTCCATCAAGTCCCTCCTCGGGATGATGTCTTCCTGCATCTACCTCATTCCCATGTGCAGGCTCCGGATGCGCCCGTTGCAAGAATTCCTGGATGCGCGCTGGATCCAGACGACGGGCAGCTTCGAGGAAAGGATCAAGCTCGACGTGAGTTTCCGACGAGCGATACGGTGGTGGGGCACCCGCGCGCATTTGACGGCGGGCATGGACTTCCAGACCCCAGCCCACCAGGAGACCGTGACCACGGATGCCTCCCTGGAAGGGTGGGGAGCGCACACCGAAAATCTGCACGCAAGGGGACTCTGGCTCCCGACGGAGAAGTCCCTGCATATCAACGTCCTGGAGCTCCGTGCAGTGTTTTGGGCCCTCAGGTCCTTCCTTCCGTCCCTCAAGGGCAAGGTGGTGAGGATCTTCACCGACAACACCACCACCATGTTTTACATCAGGAAACGGGGCGGAACCAGGTCCCCAGCGCTGTCCAAGGAGGCGCAGGACCTGTGGCATTGGGCCGTTGCCCAAGGGATTTTTCTGGTGCCGTTTCATCTGGCAGGGATAAAAAACACCATCGCCGACTCACTCAGCAGGGAGCTGCGCTCGTGCCACGAGTGGGAACTACGGCAGGATCTGGTGGATCGCCTCTTCCGACGGTGGGGCACACCCCAGATCGACCTGTTCGCGACGGCGACGAACACCAAGATGCTTTCTCGTTCCCCTGGGAGGGCCTGTTCCTCTACGCGTTCCCTCCCTTGCCTCTGCTAATCCGGCTCGTCAACCAGCTCAAGAGGTCACGGTGCAGGATGATCCTCGTCGCACCTGCGTGGCCGAGGCAGATATGGTTCCCGGACCTTCTGGACTTGTCAGCGTCCCCGCCGATCAAGCTGCCGGCGGACGCGGATCTACTCTCCAGGGAAGGAGGCGCCATCCTCCACCACGACCCGAAGTCGCTGAACTTGCAGGCCTGGCTCCTGCAGCGCTAGAGTTTGGAGGATACGACATACCGGCCGATTGCAGAGAGGTTCTTGCAAAGGCCAGGGCGTCCTCGACTCTTAAATGCTACGGACACAAATGGAAGAGGTTCTCTGTCTGGTGCCACGCACAGAAGATTAACCCTCTACGGGTTACGGCCCCCCAAGTACTGCCGTACCTGCTGACGCTGGCCAAAGCTGGTCTGGCACACGCGTCCATCAAGATTCATCTTGCTGCGATCTCCCGATACACCAGAACCACGGGGCGGACGTCCTTGTGGTCTCATCGTCTGGTGAAAGAGTTCATGAAGGGACTGTTCAGATCGTTCCCGCCGGTGAAGGCTCCGGCCCCGGCGTGGGAGCTCAACGTGGTGCTGACCAAGCTCATGGGACCTCCGTTCGAGCCTCTGCACTCGGCCCCGTTGAAGTTTCTATCGTGGAAAACAGCTTTTCTTGTGGCCATCACCTCCGCACGACGAGTGGGAGAGATCCAGGCCCTTTCCTGCAAGGCCCCGTACTTGACTTTCCACGACACGAGGGTAGTGCTCAGGACGCACCCCTCCTTCATGCCCAAGGTACCGTCGGACTTCCATCTCAACGAACTCTTGGTGTTACCTGTGTTCTTCCCGTCGCCTTCGTCGCCGGCTGAGAGGACTTTGCACTCGCTGGATGTAGCTAGAGCGCTGAAGTTCTACATGGACCGCACGAAGGGTTTTCGGAAGACGTCACAACTCTTTGTGAACTTTGGACCTGTCAATCAGGGGAAGGCTCTCTCGAAGGCTTCCATTTCCAGATGGCTCTCCGGCTGTATCATGTACTGTCATCGGTTGGCAAACCGACCGCTGCCTGGCCGTCCGAGAGCCCATTCCACCAGAGCGATCGCAGCTACCACGGCGTTCCTTTCTGGTGTGCCCCTGCTGGACATATGCAGGGCTGCTACGTGGAGGTCGACGCACACCTTCACGAAATTCTACTGCGTCGACCGGGATTCCAGGGAGGAGTCCAGGGTCGGCCAAGCAGTGCTGCGCAACCTGTTCGCCTGAGGTGAGCCTGGTGAGGAGGTAAGATGCTTAATGTTGAGTTTGATGTAATGCTTAATGTTGAGCCTTTGCCACCTCCCGTGGTTGTGCATGTGTGTACTGCTATGTATTCTTTATTCATGAGCATGTGAATCCATGCCAGACCCCATGCTGGAGAAGGAACAAGTTACTTACCTGTAACTGTTGTTCTCCAGCATGGGTCTGGCATGGATTCACATGCGAACCCTCCCGCCTACCCCTCTGCGGCTCTTCACTTGGTCATACTGCCACTTCACGTGCTTCCAAATCTGAAGATGGCTGCCAGAGGCGCTGCTTAGGTCGAGGGCAGTCATTGGCTGTGGTCAGTATGACGCAGAGACCAGTGATTGGTTATTACTACGAAAGACAGATCAGAAACGAAACTGATACTGGTTTTTTCTTTACCGAGGATTCCCAGCCTGACGACGGGGAATATTCATGAGCATGTGAATCCATGCCAGACCCATGCTGGAGAACAACAGTTACAGGTAAGTAACTTGTTCCATCTATATGGTTAATTGTTTGTTTTTGTTAGTCCTCAACAAATCAGCGTGGCATAATACTGTTTTTCCTTACCTGATTTTGTCCTTTATGTCCCGTAGGGACTGTGAATGTGTGGATGTAATTATTGTTCGAATGTGTGGCAACATGAGCAGTGCATGTGGTGGCTGATTGTTTGATTGCTTTAGGACTTTTTAGTTTTGCTTTTGTTTCGCTGAAACCATAGCTTCCATTTAAGAATGTTTTTTCAATTAATTTTATTTGATTATTATTGATATGGGATATTATGTTTACAGCATCCATTCCCGGTAGCCAATTTTGACACAGGTGTGACTTATGGCCCGGTGTCCAGCCCCCCTGAATCCACCTACATTGGGTATTGGCTATGGCATTGGACACCTTGTCTGGGGATTGGGCCACCGTCTATGGCCTGCACTGGCCACCGTCTATGGCCTATGCTACCTGGGCCTCCCACAGTGAACCACGGTCAGTGGCCAGGTTATGCCAGGCCCCTAAACTCTCCACCCCTGCCTTCCCTCACCATTGCTGGTGCCTGGGCCCCCAGTATCCACAAATCCCACTAGTGGCCTGCAGGCCACCATTTGGGTCCTACGATCTGAAGCACAGTTAGAGATCATGCTTGTGACTCAACCGGAAGCCCACTGACACTGCAGCCAAAATAACTTGTTTTCCCCAAAGCAATCTTGACCATATTGCACTTCCCCATGGACCTACCATTGCCAGGGGTCACTTTGAGTGGCTGTGGGTGCTGGAGTATGATGTCCCTTTGACCATGCCGAATGGGCACTGTCAGTAGGATTATTTTTTTTTAAACTATTCTTTGAACAATCTTTGCTTAAAAGGCTGTTCTGTTTGCAAGCATAACAATAGGTCGTCCACGGCCCTAATTTACCAGTTGCGGTTAAAGTAAACATAGCTCCTCCACTGACATGCACTGCTCATGGCGTCGCATATGCCACCCCACCCCACCCGAATACAATACATGTACCCACTGTTTGTAAGGGAATTTAGCAACAATAATAAGGACTGAAAGAGGTACCCCACAAACTGGTTAGGGTCCTTGTAAATGTAATGTGAGGGCAAACACAAAAGAAAAACCCCAGCTGTAAAAAGTAATTTTGATGACATGCCTGTGAGGAAAATTGTCAGAACGTGAAACTTGAGCAGTGCTTTGCAATGGCGAGTTATCATTGTTTTACGATGGCAGAGTAATGGTTGCTTTCAATTTTTTTTAATTTCTTTTTTTTTAATGCATTTAAATTATGTTGTTCCTTCACCATGATGCATGTTCTCAACACTGTATAAATTCTATGCAATCCAGTGGTTCTGCAATTTGTTGTACATTGGCTCCACCAATGGCATGCTGAAACTTTGCATCCTGCCACAACTCTGAGCTATAGATGAGACTTTAACCATTTGTGAGGAAAAACATCAGTCCAAGGTAAACCACCTGGCTGGCTTTGGCATAGACCATGCACCAGCGAATCCCAAAAGAATGATATATGCGTTCTAGGTGAAAAGATCTTTTTCGCAAAAGATCAATTTAGAAAGACCGTTCCATGACCGCATGGAGCGGTCTTTCTAAATCAAACTGTCACGCCCGTGTCGTTTGGTTGTGTGGGTCTGGCTGTGTTTTTGCTTTAGGGGAGTCTCGGGCGGGGGTGGTCTTGGGTGGAGAGGGAGGAGGTGGGGGATGAGAGTTGGAGGTTTGGGGGGCAAAATACCTGATTGAATGGAAATCCTGCAGGTTTGGGTGGTGGGGGGATGGCAGGAACAATGGGGGATGATTTTTTAAAAAATAATTCATTGTAAAGCTCTGAAGCGAGAAAGACCTTTTACAATGTGGTTTTACATTCAATAGAAAATCGGTGATTGTAAATCAGTCTTTTTCACTTGAGAGCTTAAAGTGGTAATTTCACATAGAACCCCATAGAGATATGCTGCATGAACCTTAGACTTGGGTCAACCTTGCTTCCAGTTAGTGCAGCAACCCAAATTTCCCACTGCTCAGAAGAGATGCTATTCTCAAGTCAGCAATCCAATTGAACCTAAGCTCCTGCTGCCCTCCACACAGTTCCCATCTTCTGGCATCAAGCTCCAAAAATGTAGAGAGATCGCCTAACATAAATCTAAATATTTTACACAGATCTGGCTTTTTTAAACCCATGAGACATCGACCCTCTTCGAGTCTGCAATAGGTCCAAGCTATTGTGCGTCACTAATTTGTTTAATGCAGAGACCACATTTCTCCAGTGGCTCTATATTTGGGATTTGGTGAGGCATCAGAAAATGCAATCCTTCCCCCTCAGCTCCCCAGATTCCAAAACCATTATATCCCCAACCGTCCAGCATAGCATATTGTTGCAAAGCAGGGTTGTATCAGACAGAGGGCTGAAGGTAGTAAGATTTATGGTCGAGCACCTAGGAGTCGTCCCAATATATTTATTATTTTTGTTTTTTTTTCAGTTAAAAGCTTTCATACATATATTTTAGCTACGGTGGCTATAGAGAAACACAGGTAAAAGAATCTATCTAAGGTGTGTATTCACTATTCACTGAGCCTAAGTAGGCCCAAGCAATGCAAAGGCTCGTAGCTGTGACTGGCATTGCATGCCCCTGAAAAATGGGGCAACAGCTATTCACACCCGGAGCTTTGTCCAGGTTGCAAATAGTTTACATTGTGTTTATTTTCTACAGAAGGGGGGCTGCACAACTCTGGCAGGTGCCCAATCTTCCCTCAAACAACAAGAATGCTGCCAACAGGTTAAGTGGTGCGACAGCCAGAGCAAGCCTAAGTAGGTTCGTTTAGAGAGAGGTGGTATGTTGAGCATACTGTGGGGGCAGGGAGGGGAGCTGGGGGGCCTGCACTGAGGCTCAGTGACAGCACCTGGGGAAGATGCGTTGGTGGCTTGTGGAATGCAGGCAGTCATTGGCTGTTTCTGCCCATGTTTCCAGCCACCTGATGGGCTCAGGGCTCTACGCCCGGGTGCAAATTTACACATAATAAATGGATCCAATTCCTTATCACCTCTGTTGATGTTGAAGTTTAGTAAACAAAGTGCCGTACTTTAAAAAGACTACTGATGGAGGACTAGGCAAAGCATGCACCACTATAATGGATGCAAGGTGCAAAAATACAGTTACAGCTAAGTAACATTTCCCTTACCTTACCCAAGCTACCTGCTTCTCAAAGACACCTGTCTTTTGGGAAGTCTTTCAGATCAACATTGGCCAGTAAACCCCAGCGTTGCGTGGGTCGATCCAGCACATGGATTTCTTTTGTCTTGTCCACCCCAGCACATACAGGATTCTCTAGTTCTCTGTCCCATGGTATTCTTTATTACTTGTTTCCCCCAACCCCCACTTGGAGTCAGTCACGCTAGACTAAAGGGGAAAGGGCATACTCTAAATCCACAAGTTCCTCTAAGAGGCTACAAGAGCTGGAACAAAGTCCTAAAAATGTCTCTATGCCCATTGAGTAAGAGACGCTTCACTTAGCCCTATCAATCAATATGATGCACGTTCTAGTTGGGAAGTTTTCTAGTTTGCAAATATCCCAGCCAAAGGTTGGGTTTATGAAGGGAGAGTTAAAAAAACAACTAATATTGCAAACCGCCCAGTGCAAAAGAACTTTTGATAAGAATTATAAAAACACCCTGGCACCAAGGCTGCTGGAGATATGAGGAAGCGGATGAGAGAGGACAGTTACCGGATAGCCTGTCAGAATCTGTAATAATGCCCATCCTGAAGCCAGGGAAGTCACTGCTCGACTGCGGCTCCTACAGGCCGATCTCCCTGATTAACCAGGATACAATAATCCTAACAGCGACCCTTGCCAGCAGGCTCAAACGAGTATACCTACTTATTCTTACACTTCGTCCCCTTTCCTCCATACTGTATGGGCGTCCCTTCCAAGGGACGGGAGGCTTAACCTTTTTCACCAGAAAAAACCTTCTTCCCCTTTAAATTTAGAGCCACGCTGGGGTGCGGCCCAGGAAGCATGCGCTGCCCTGACTTCGCCCTCCGGTGCCACACCTCAGTCCCCTTTTCCGCATCGATGGGAACGGGCCGAATTCACCAGCGCTCCTGGGTTTGCCTTCGGCCATGTGATACCACGCACGGATACTTCTTCTTTGTCTTTTTTGTCTCATCTATCATTCAGGTACTCAGTCCTCGTTTGTCACGCTCCTCCCCAACGCATTTCGACTTGTACAGGGTTCAGCAGTGTCCATCCTGCAACGGGCTCTTCCCAACTTCAGACCCCCACGCCCTCTTCCTACGTTGCCTTGGCCCAGACTACGGTTGGCAATCTTGTTCGGCGCGTGACTTGCTGTCATCGAAGGCACGGAAGAACAGACTAGCCAGGTGGATAGAGCTCTTCCAGAGGTCGCCTCCAGAGGATCTCAAGAACTTCGTGAAGCATCAAACCAGGCCTAAGGTAGGGCCGATATTTTCCAGCACACCCCGCAAGGGAGACTTCTTCCCAGGGACTCTCCCGCGCAGAGGGGGACCGGCCAGATTCTTCTACCGGCACGTGCACCGAGGCTGCTGCAGCTACCGGCCTTTGGGTCGAGGGATCCTCCCGTCCGCAGTGTCAAGGGACCGGAAGGTTCTTGTACCGGGTCTACACCCGAGGGGCTCTGCCCTTTTATCGGCACCATGGCCAAGGGGCTACGCCCTAACACTGGCAATAGTCCAAGGGGGTGCCTAAATGTAGCTCTACCGGTCCCGGGGTCGAGGGTGTCACACCTACCGGGCTGAGGCCCAAGGAGCAGGGTAGGCCTCCTGATCCACACGCAAGAGTCTCGGATGAGGCCGGGCCCAGCGGGCCGAACAACACGTCGCAGGCACGTGGCAGGCAGCTCGACAAAATGGCTGCTATGCCAGAAGAGGCACCCGTCCGACCCCATTCCAGGAATTCGGCGAAGAACGAGGGTCATGGCGGGACTGGCCTCAACCAGGTAAGTGGCCTACAGTCTACCCTTCATTTGCGCAGGGCAGCTTTCCTTTGCGTCCATATGGGCAGGTTATGCAGCGGCTCCAGCAGCCCACCGCTACCCTGTCGGTACCCCCTGCCACCTCTTTGGCGAGTGAGGAGGTGCTCTTCGAGAAGTTCCGCCATGGGGTTTTCATCAAAGACCCTGACGGGGAAGTCCTCCCTGCCATGCTAACGGCACCACAGACGCCTCCATCGGGCCCCTAGTGCAGCTGCCGCCTATGGCTCCACAGCCAACTCCGCAACCTCAGCCTCTGGCTGAGGTCCCTGTACCCCAGCCTCCGGCGCCATCTACTCCTCCTCCACAGGACCCTCCAGATCCGCAGGATACGGACAAAGAGGAGGACCCGGACATGCCATCCTCAGCCAGGGCCTTCCATGAACGTCTTGCTGGCTTGGCGAAGAACCTGGGCCTCCCCCAACCTGAGGTCGAACAGCCGGCACAGGGGGTTCTGGCAGAAGTCCTCACACGACGCCACTCTGCCAACACAGGGATTCCACTGCAAACTAATGTAGTCTCCCTGGCCAAGAAGGGTTGGCTCAAGCCCCACTCGGGCCCAACCAGTCAGTCGACGCCTGGCCGCCAAGTACAGGCAGATCGAGGGGGATACACTCTTGCTCTCGACCCATCCTTAGCCACACTCCTCGGTGATCGCTGTGGCATCACTATACTCCAAGCCTCAGTCGTCCTCCGCCTCCTCTGTGGCACTGCTAGGCAAGGAGGAGAAGATCTTGGAGGCGTACGGCAAGAAAATCTATTCCAATGCATCCTTGCATCTTCATCAGGCCAAGCAGATGCCATGCTGGCTGCTGCCAACCAGAGGTTATGGGGGGAAATTGCAGACTTCCTCCCAGAACTCCCCACCCAGTGACAATCGCGCTTTAAGGCAGGGCTAGCCGAAGCCAAGCTTGTGGCGCATGACCTCATGGAATCGACAGTGGCTCATATCGATACCTCAGGCTGTGCCATCTGCATTGCCACGGACATGAGAACAGCCTGGCTAGAGGCAACGAAATTCAACCCGGACGTCCAGGAGCGCATTCTAGATCTACCGTTCGGGGGTGGGGGGGCCTCTTCCACTCTACGGACGAAGAGCTGGACAAAAAGAACAGCTCACAAACGGCAAAGTCTCTGTCCATTCTTACAAAGACCACGCCCAAATCGCACACCCAATCTCAGCAGCGCTCGGAAAAGAGTTGTACATATGGAGGGGTCCGCGGCTTCCAGGAACGCAGATCCAGGCAGCCAGACCGCATGCCGTCTCAGAACCGGCGCAAACAATAAAAAGGGGGGGGGGGTGAGGGCTTTTTCCAGTCCCCCTGCTCAGCGTCAGCCTCAGAGGGAAAGAAGGCATGACGCGCCCCTTAGGGTCCTCGTTTCTCCGGTGGGGGGCAGGCTTGCTCTCCATGCACAATTCTGGCGGCAGCATTTCGCGGGCCCCTGGATCCTCTCCGTAGTATCCAAGGGGTACTGTCTTCCTATCCCAGCCTCTCCTCCCTCCTCCCCTCCGCTCCCACAGGTTGGGACCGCAACTATTTTGGCGGAGATCCGCTTGCTCGTAGAGAGCCAGGCAGTGGAGGAAGTTCCAGCTTCCCAGCGAGGCTTTGGCTTTTACTCCAGGAATTTCGCCATTCAGAAGAACCAGGCGGGCCTGAGAGTTGTGCTGGACCTTTCCACTCTCAACCTCTCCCTACCACTGCAAAAGTTCAAGATGGTTACGCCAGCTTTTATAGCGGAGACATTGGACAAGGGAGACTGGATGTACTCCCTGAACTTGAAGGACGTGTACCTACACGTCCCAATCTGACAGCCCCATCGTTCTTTCCTACGGTTCAGGGTCATGGGCTACCGTTTTCAATACAAAGTCCTTCCATTTGGCCTCAACCGTGCCCCAGGGTCTTTACCAGACTCATGAACGTAGTGGCGGCCCTCCTCAGAGCGCATGGCCCCCATATCTACCCAGTCCTTGACGACTGACTCATCAGGGCTACATCCCCGGAAGCAGTTGCCACTCTTCCCATGCCCTTATGAACACACTGCATGATCTGAGCTTCTTGCTCAACTTCAAGAAGTCACAGCTGCACCCTACGCAAACTCTGACATTCCTGGGACTCATTTGGGACATGTGCTCCGAGAGGGTCTTCCCGTCGTAGGACAAAAACTCGGCCATCAAGAGGGCCACAACCCACTTCCTCAGCAGAGAAGTGACCTCGGCATGGTGGTACCAACATCTCCTGGGTCTAGTGGCGGCGGTCCCGTTAGCCGTACCGCACACAAGACTAAGGATTCAGCTGCACTTCGTGGCCTTGTGTAATCAGGAGCGGGGCTCGCAATCCGAGATCACCACCTGGACCTAACCTGGTGGTCCATGGACTGCAACCTACGGATGGGCAAGCCCTTTAGGCTGCCCTCTCCGCAGGCCACCATCGCCACAGACTCCTCGCTCGAGGGCTGGGGAGCCACCGTGGACAAATGGTCCACAGCACCTGGACTTGACAGAAGCAGGACTACCACATCAATTGGTTGGAGCTGAACGCCATCTGGGTAGCGCTCGGAGCATTCCTACCACTTCTCAGGGTCAAGGTTGTCCTCATCCAGACAGACAACTCGACCAGCATGTACTACGTCAACAAGCAGGGAGGCACCAGATCCCCTCCTCTGTGCAGACTGGCGATCAGCATGTGTGAATGGGCCCCGAAGAACGACATCTACCTCTCGGCAGTCCACCTCCCGGGGGAATCCAACCTGGAGGCGGACAGGCTCAGCAGGCTGGGAGCAGACAATTTCGAGTGGCAGCTAAACAACCTTGTTATTCAGGAGATCTTCAAGTGGACCCCCAAGTAGATCTCTTTGCCACCTGGCACAACAAGAAGTGTCCCCAGTTCGCATCCTGGCAGGGTCAGGGCCCCGGCTCTCTGGGCGACGCATTTCACCTCCAGTGGACCGGCATGAAAGCCTACGCCTTTCCGCCCACTCCTCTGATCCACAGGGTAAATTGCAAGATCAAGGAGGCCCACCAACTCCTCATCATTCTGATAGCTCCATGGTGGCCGGACTGGCCATGGTTTTCGGAGCTCCTCGGCCTCTCAGAGGTGCCCCCTATACACCTTCCGACTGGCCCAGCACATCTTCTGGCACAGCAGGGGGGCAGAATCAACCACCCTGTGCCAGGGAAACTAGCCCTCACAGTGTGGTACCTGAGCAGGTAACGCTTCGGCACCTTAGCCTCTCACAGGCCAATCTGGAGATCATACAGGGCACCAGGAGCAAAGCCACCAGGGGCCAGTACAAAAGCAAATGGACCAGATTCTGTCACTGGGCAGACCCCAAGTGAATTGACCCCCTGGCTTGCAATTTGGACGACATGCTCTCCTTTTTGGCGCACATCACTCATTGTGGTGTACAGGTGGACACCTGCTGCACATACCTTGCAGCCATTGGGGCTTACAGGAACTCTGAGGAAGGCATTCTTTCCTCCTCCAACCCTATCGTCAAGCATCTGACTGGTCTTGTTAGGCTCTACCCGCCCGTCAAGAGACTGCACGCTGTGTGGGACCTTAACATAGTCTTCGGTGCCCTGGCGCATAAGCCATTCGAGATAATGGCATCTGTGGACATCAGGCTGGTCACATCAAGACGGCCTTACTAGACGGCCTTACTAGTCGTTCTTACCTCGGCTCGCAGAGTCGGTGAGATCCAGGCGCTGGTCGCTTCTGAACCATATACCACTTTTCACAAGGACAAGGTAGTCATGCGAATGCACCCGTCATTTCTGCCCAAGGTTCCATCTGCATTTCACTTGAACGAGGAAATAGTCCTTCCTGCGTTCTTTCCCGATCCCAAGGACGAAGCACAGAGTGCTGCACTTCCTGGATGTCAGGTGTGCCCTACAATTCTACTTGGACGGGACCAAGGGCTTCCGCAAGTCGGACACCCTGTTTGTCACTTTCGGAAGCTTGAGGCCAGGCTACCAGGCCTCTAAGGCCTCCATATCCCTGGTGTCTGCCATCAAAGAAGCGTATGAGGGCCAGCACAAGCCGCTCCCTGCCAACATGCATGCCTACGCAGTCAGGGCCAAGGCAACGGCCATCACATTCCAGCGCCATGTCCGATCTGATGCGGCTTTCGGACAGGCGGTTCTCTGGAACCTATTTGCTTAAGGTGGGTCTCCTCTCCACCCTGGGGCTACAATCAGTTGTAATCGCCCATACAGTATGGCAAAAAGGGGACGGGACGTAAGAGTAATTATAAGTTACTCACCGTAGTCACTAACGTACTCTTAGTCCATAGTCCCCTTTCCACCATACGTCCCACCAACCTCCCCCCTAATAATACTGGTGTCATTAGGCAATGTTGAATCTATTGTCGACGTGTCAATGGGGACTGAGGCGTGGCGCCGGAGGGCGGAGTCAGGGCAGCGCATGCTACCTGAACCGCACCCCTGTGCGCTTCTAAATTTAAAGGGGAAGGTTTTTTCTGCTGAAAAAGGTTCCGTGTACCGTCCCTTGGAAGGGGCGCCCATACAGTATGGAGGAAAGGGGACTATGGACTAAGAGTATGTTAGTTACTACGGTGAGTAACGTATAACTTAGTGCACACGGACCAAACAGGCTATGTCCCAGGGCGGAAACAGCACGTGGAACCTGCAAAGGCTCAACCACGTAGTAAATCAAACGAACCAGAGGCAGAGTGAATGCACCATCGCGTCCTTAGATGCGGTTAGAGCATTCAATTCTGTGAACTGGAATTTGATGAGGAGCGCGCTCGCCCACTTTAGGATAGGGGAGGGATTCCTCCGCTGGATTAAGCTGGTATATAAAGACCCTAGGGCAAGAGTGAAGACCGGTAGACACATATCAGAGGGTTGGAGGATTTACACGGGTACGAAGCAGGGATGCCCATTATCCTCGATGCTATACATTCTGGCCTTGGAACCGCTAGCGGCCTTCCTCAGGGCAGATTACAAGGACACTGGGATAGAAATTGATGAGTCATACACCAAATCTCATTATATGCAGACAACGTGTTACTTTTTGTTGGGAATTCACAGGGATACCTACCAGACCTACTAGAAGTCATAGATGCATTTGGTAAAATATTGTGAACTCTATCAAAAAGAAAAGTCTTCTCTGTTCCCCCTAGCAGACCTACGGAGGGCCAACCCTGATGAGCTGCCAGACCTGAGTCTCACATGGGCGCCACACACTTTCCGCTATTTTTGAATAGATGTACATCATGATACCACAGAGACACATAGTCAACACACAAGCAGCCCTCGACAAAACAGAAAAGGCCATGAACTTCTGGAAGACACTCCCACTAGGAGTGAGCGAAAGGGCGGCCCTACTAAAAATGATGGTGCTACCACGCATGTTATACTACTTCACAATATACCTGGGAACATTCTTTAAACACGATGGCACAGAAATTCCTGTGGTGAGAGGGGAGGAACAGGCTAGCCCTGAACACCCTACAAAAAGACTATGAATCGGGAGGGGATCAGGTTAACAGACTTTGAACGGTATTATATGGCAGGGCAGTTACAATTTGTGGTCAGATGGCTGGGAGTGGACACATCTATAGACTCAGTGCTCTTCCAACCTGCACTGCGCCAGTACTATCTAAGAGAACCGATATGGATCGATAAGGCCTTGACTGAAACCCTCCCCAACATGCTCAAACTGGGCTTAACCCTCTGGAAGAAGGAATGGAAATCCCGAGGGATACACAACCCCAGCTCCACGCAGATCACCCTCGCTGGTTTGGCCGGCACCCGAACCGAGACCCTCGCAACATATTGGGAAGACATTGGGAAAGCAAGGGTGTAGCTCAGATCGAGGATCTGTGGAAAGACGATCAATGGGTGGATTTCCAAACCCTGATGGAAGAAAGGCCAATTTATACTGTACAACAGCATGGTTCAAACAATTAAAGAGATGGCTGGAATTATCTAAAGGTGCAGAAACTGAGAGGGTGCTGGATGTGTGGAAGGATGTGTCAGAATGAGGACACACAGTCTCCAGGCTCTATGAACAGCTACTGAAAACCAATAACGCATGAGAACTGCAGACCGGAGAACGATGAGAAGAAGAAATCCAGAATAATTTCACCGTCCAGGGAATGGTCCAGAGTCCTCTGGTACACGAAAAGAGTCGCCAGCGATTTCGACAAGCACAGCTATACCTCACGCACAGAGCATATCTTACGCCAAGGAGAATGTCCACCATGGGAAACGGGGAAACCCGAAACTGTCCATGGTGCACAGCAGATAAAGCGGACCTGCTGCACATGTTCTGGACCTGCCAAGTGATAACGAAGTTCTGGGATATGGTCGGAGAAAAAGCAGCTGGGGGCTGGGTCCACATGCATGCATGCACACCAGAGTCATATCTACTGGACCTTTTTCCAAGAAGTGGCAAACGGAGGACACATGTAGCCAAACTGAAGTACTTAATGTGCATAGTAGCAAAGAGCTGCATAGCAATGGCATGGAACCCCAGTTCGGGGCCGAACATAGAGACATGGTGTGCCGATTTGAAGAAATGGACACAGGCTGAAACGACAGTGTGGACCAGGGCACTGCAGAGGGGAGAAAGTGAGAGCGGGAACATGATACTTGCATGGAACTCGCTATTACAAGAACTGTTCGAACAGAGGGAAGCGAATAGTACAAATGAACTCAGTGGGGCAGAGGACAACTGAAGGGAAGGCAGAAAGGAGGGAAGTGTGCCTCTATTAGGGAGAGAGACCCGTGGGGGAGCCCCAACCCAGGCAACAAAAAACCCAGAGGGGACGATTATCCTGCTGTGCAGAGGACCACAGATCCGTGCTAGAATGATCATGGAAGCGCACCAGGACAGTTGCGACAGATGAGCAGAATCCCAATACGAAGTGCCGGACTGCGTGTGGTGTTTGTTGTTGTTGGTTATTATATTATATGGTGTAAAACAATAAAGTTTTTAAAAAAAATAGATTAGTGGCAGTGGTCGAATTGATAATGCTAACCGCAACTCAGGAAGAAACCATGCTGGCTATGTCCACCTGGCTTTGTATTCTGTGAAATTATTACTCAAATGAATGTCCCATCGAAAGGTTCAGGAATGCCTGGGATATGCAGTAGTAAAACTGAAATGAAATGTTAGTTGTACACTTGAATTCAACACATTGAATCTCCATATAAATAAGCAAAGAGCAAGTACAGCTACTGGAGGTGTTTGGTGCAACATTTATATCCCTTTGCAAAGCAGGCTGGGGTAACCTTGTTCTTGTGGTTGCTTTTAACGTATATGTAGTAGTTACGCCCCACAGACATTCTGATGTGTGTAGTGTGCACAATACTGGAACGTAAATGTAATCCATGAAATCGGAGGGCCTTGCAACTACAGTAGGTGAAATGTGTGATTTTGCTGTTCTGTGACCTCTCAATACTTTCATTTCTCCCTTTGTTGCAGAAACCAGAGATCTTCCCCATGACGCAGAACAGGGCTCTGCAGTTACTCTACGATCTGCGCTATTTGAACACTGTGCTCAGCGCCAAGAGTGAGGATGCAAAAACCAGTAAAAATAAGCAAGATTCCAGGTCTGGTATACCAACAGAAAATAGAAACCTGTTTATGCCAATAGCACAGAAAGGAATGGATTTTGAACAGATGCACAAACTCCAGTTACTGTTTAGCAAGTGTACTGGTACCTAGGAGAAAGTGAAGTGATTGCCAAAGATGATGTCTGCGTTGAGCTCCCTTAAAGTGTTTGAGGAATACATGTCTTAAAGATACCATGTTTCGCATGCAATAAATCGCTGCAGACAAAGGAAAATAAGTGCAAGTCAATTTGTTCACTGGAGGGGCAAGCATTAACCGACCACAGAGCCAAAGTTTTCACGCATAGGCAAACATCCAAATTTAAATGAAGTTGTTGTTAGGGTAGTTTTCCTAAAGTCCCACTTGGAGGTAGGACTTTTGTAAGCTATCCCAGTGGTTTGTAGATCCCCACCTCTTAGTATCAGTCTGTATTACGCAAGGAACTTGGTAGAGTGGCAGAGCAGTCAGGCTTATCTTAAAGGCATGGTCTAGTAAAAATTGTTATTGTCCCTACGGGTCGGCCATGTGTTTTTAAGCCTAAGTGGCTCGATTTTAGAAAACTTTCCTATGGACCTTACCCGAGTTTTCGTCCATTAAACGCACGCGAAAACAAGCACCAGGGAGCCGCCATTTTCTGATAATCCTATCTTTTCCCCGATCGCCCTGGCTGACATGCTTTTGCGGCACTAAATCAATTCCCCCGCCCCTGAGCCTGACATTATCAAAACATTCATATTCCCCGCCTCTCCCCATGACGTTACTGTGCTGCGTAGGCAAACGCGCCCAGTCGTCTTCTGCGCGACTCCACACAGAACCCGGAAACCAACACAGATCAACTCACAACACAGCGCGCCACAATTCGGAATATGAAACTGTACTTTAAAATGAAACAGCAACACGGTACATTTGGTAAAGTACATTTATTTGACATTAAATGTTTAGAGAATATTCAGCAATTGCCATATGAACTCCGGAAGCCATTTATTTTCTTTTATCTGTATCCGCAATAACTGTTCCGTTTCATCTTGAGTCACGCGCTGTTCCTTTATGGTACACAGGGTGTTCATTTTCGTAAAAAGGATCACTTTGGAAGCACGGTGAACCGCAAGGCTGTTCCATCAACTAGGCACTAGTCCAGCCTAAAGGTTGATATGTTGCTTCTAGCCACTAGTACAGCATAAGGGCATGTGGGCCCTTGGCGATCGTCCCATAATATGGTGATCGTGCTCCAGTTGTTGACACGAAGCTGCAGGTGTCTGCTGAAGAATCCATCCGCCGGTGTCTCAAACAGATGGCAGTGGCAGAAAGGGATCAAATACCTGTTATGAAAACAAAAAAATGATAATTAGTCTCGCTAGCCGAACTTCATTAATATTAATCATTTTATTTATTACGGCCGATCAGAAACTATTTGCTTGCAAGGATAGTTCAATGGAGTATGTTCGTCTCTAAAATCAATGCGAAAAGTAACGAGATAAATCGAGGCCAACACACAATGATAAACGACAGTCTACATGCGTGAGGAATGATATGATATATGATATGGCATTTGTAACGCGCCTATACTCAAGTGTTTCTAGGCGTGACGAGGCAGGTGGGGAACAAGGGCAGTCAGACAACGATCCTACTAGGCCAGGTGTCTTTCTGATCGCGCATGGGGAAGGGCTGTACATGGTTAGTTGAATACAAATTAAATAGGGCCAGCTGGTGGCAAGTGCAAGGTAAATGCCGGGAGAAGGGGCTGAAGGATACAGAGACAGTCCCGTAGTGCAGGTAGGCAGTGCAGGCAAAAGTGGCTGGGCCAAGGACCGAGATCGGTGAGACCAGTGGACCTGCATGCCCATGTGCCCACTACGAACAGTTTTACTTGCTTTTCCTAGCTCTTCATTCATTCATTTATTCATGCATCCATTCATTAAATCTTCATTCCGGTATAAAAGCGTGTAAAGATTTACTTACATTATATTTGAAATTTCCATTGTGTCTCTTCGTAATGCAGTCTGTAAAACGGACCGTGCTCTTGACAACGATTTTTCGTATACTGACCTAAAACTGAAACTCGGTCTAGTTTCTGAATTTTCTGCCTTATCTTCTCTTCCGTTATTGCGCACTCCCTTCAAATGTAGTTCTTTCGGCATGGTCCCTGTCTCAAGGTCAAAAAACAATAGACCCTTATACTTCCAGTGCGACTTGTGGGCCTCATCTGGGCGCTGTCCTTCGCATTCTTTATTTGCAACATCCCGTAGTAAAGGCATCTGTGAGAACTTGAAGTTTAGAATCCGTCTATGTAGTGCGCCTCAATGTGCAAATGCGAACTGGCTTCTCTCCCAAATGCCACGGCCCGCTTGGCTGGCGCGTTCTAAGTGCCCCAATTTTGTCCCCGTTGTCTGCGAGCTTTGCAGCCCAAATTGAGACATTTAATTTTTGGCGGAAGGTCAGGGAAAGTATAAAGTACCACAGGAGTTGAGTTAAAAGTGAGATTTATTGTTTGTTTTATTATTTGCAATACGCAAGCCTCCCCTCCGTTAACAGTGCGCAGCATTTACATTTACATGAGATGAGACATGAGAAAAATATATACATACACATATGTGAGGTGAATAGAGAGAATTCAAAGATGACACCCAGCTTGTTCGCCACCCATGATGGTGAAGGTAGGGGTTAGGTTTACAGGTACACTGTACAATAACATTTATTTACAAAAAGACAATCGTATTGCAATTATTTAAACCGGGATTTGTACTTCACAATCAGCTGTGCTTCGGGTGGGCATGGCACAGTCGCAATGTTCGGTGGCAATGGATCACTGCTCTGCACAGAAACGTCCAAAATTCCATATCTGTGCTTCTCTAACACAGCAACAATAAGGCCTTTCACAAAGTCGAACTGCATTTCATCATAGACTGGTTGATCACCCATTGCTTACTTCGTTTTGGAAACACAATAGTGTAGCGAGGCATCCTTACTTTACCCCTAGTCCTAGATTGTTCACGTCCGACATTGCTGTTCTGGGCCAAGACCGCTAGTAGAGTGCGATGTTTCATGCCCCGAAAGCTAAAATGCAAGAGCTCTGGCCTGTACTTTAGGCACATATTGTGGAACACCTCCAAATCAACTGTGTGACAGAATTCTGTCAGTCCTCTCAAATGTCTTGATAGAGTTTTATCGAACACAATCTTCTCAATGGCTGGTCGGTGAAGATGGAATCAACCACTTCTTCTTCCGTGCCTCCTCTGGGGACAAAGGGCCATGTTCACATTGGTGGAAATGTTCATTTGCTGTCCAGCGGTGAACGTTGGTACAGTGGTGCATCAGTGACCGCCATTTTTCAAGTAGTATTTCCACTGACCCCTCACAAGTTTTTGAGCTCCACCAAAGATGGTTGGTGATAGAATGTGACCACTGCAAAATACTTTCAAAACCTTTTTTTTTTCCCTGCAGCTGAGATTTTCTTATTGATTGATTTAGAAAGATGCCATACGTCAAATTGATGTTTAATATGTGGGAACTGCTCTCTCATTGTCTTGGCAATTGAAACGTGTCTATCCGTGGCTATGAGGTCGATGTGCATTCCCCTCGATTGTAGATATTCCACTGATTTTATAAAACCTAATTTCTCCATGGCCACTGAGGATGTACATTGTGTTACCTGCACAACCACCAAACTCACAATTTTCTTACTATCCATGTCCTGAAAGTGGTAGGTGCAGTACTTGGCAGAAAATCCAGGGCTGTCGCACTGTCCATCGCCGGCTAGCCTGAATCGTTTGCCTTCGAATGTACTTGCTAGAGACAATTGTTCAATTTTCCAAGCATCACTAATGGCCGGAAACAGATAATCACGTTGGTATGTGTAGTACAGCGCTTTAGAAATGAAATGGAGTCCCACAAACTGAAAGAAAGCCTCTAACTTTCTAAAACTGGAGCCACTAAAAAGTGATGCAGCTGCACACAGTAGATTGCCTGCTGGCAGTTTCCCCAGCATTGGTTGTGCAGACCATGAGAACCTATGATTTAATCTACAGGCGGCATTTATTTTGACGTTACTGCCTTTTATTTGACGAGTCACATTAATCAATGGCTTCCCACATACTTTCCCTCTAATGGAATGGACACATTTCAGCATACTTATAATTTCCATCAAACAACTGTCGAATACAATGTATTTGCTCTCTTTCATTAGACTGTCATCCTGCGTCAACGTTGTTTCGGCCTTTGACGTTGTGGAGATTTCAACACATTGGAAAGTAATATCGCTGATATCAAGTTCTGATGCCTCTATGGATGCTGCGGCTGGTTCATTCTCTGTCATTTCAACATCTATTACTTCAACATTGATGGGAGAACACAATGTCGACAGGTTTTTTGGTGGCACATTTTTGGCGGGTGTAGATTGTGTAAATTGATCTGCAACTACTTCAGAGCTATCTTCAATACATTCAATAACATCTTCTTGTGGTGGTGCGGTCGCACTGTAGCTATGGTCCAATGCAACTTTGCTGTAGTCTCCAAACACAGTTAATTCATGTTCTGGCCATTGGACATGAGCATCTCGAGCCTGAACACGCCTCGCCTCAATTAATAGTTCCTCCATAGTGTACACGGTCTGGCAAGCCACATCTCTCATTCGCTTCACTGTCTGTGTGTGTATAGTTCTGACACCCACGGGTAACTGGAGGAGAGATTGGAAAAGGGATGTTCAGTTTAAACACAAGATGTGTAGTAGCATTGACTGGAAAAAAACGTAAGATAGTCCCCACCACAAACATTTTTTTAAAGTTATGAACTGTTTGTAACTAACCTTTTTTTTTTTTTTTCTTTGCAACTTTTTTGACTCGACCTTCAACATCTGCACGCTGTACCTTCGTTTCCGCATGTCCTCCCTTCCTCTTGCGCTGCAACGACTATATTTTCTGTATCCGCATAGACAGCACGGAATGAGGCTCCATCGTCTCCCTGAAACATAGTACTTTCATTACTATGTATCAAAATATTGTTAGCATAAAACACACGTGAGGACGAACACACAGGTACATCTCAATAGCCAAACACGATTTAAACATTGTGTGCAACAATCAAACGACAAGTATTCGACCAGTGATGATCTATTTCGATGGAACTGTCAGTATCCATACCTCTGGCTCTGCATGGACTGCCATGAATGGTTGTATTGGAGAGGAGGCATCCGCATCTCCCTGAAACACAGTACTTGCATTAGTATGCTTTTCAATATTGGAAACACAACACACACTTGGGGTCGACGGCACAGGTACATATAAAGAGATAACCGCAAATGATGCATTGTCCAAAAGAATCAAGGAAAATCTAAATATGATCACATTTCATCGACTTTTTTCAACAAATTATTTACATCTACATCATCTAAATTGGATGTTGTGATTGTAGTGGAAGCTTCGTCGTCTCCCTGAAACACAGCACTTGCGTTAATAGGGAAGAAAGTATAGCAAATGGAATCACGTTATATGATCACGCATGATGGAGCTGTCATTATTCATACCTCGTGCTGCTGAAGAATATCTATGGATGTTGCAAATGTAGTGCGTACTTCCGAAAGCTGTTGCGCCGATTCGTATACTTGAATGTCAGGCTCTGCATCAAGTGCAGGGGTTGATGCTCCATCAACTGCGTGAAACATAGTACTTGCATTAGTGAGGATTACAATAGTGAAAACCTAACACACACCTGGGGTCGACAGCACAGGTACATATCAACGGCTAACCACGAATGAAACATTGTGTAGAACAATCAAACGACAAGAATTCCAGCTCTGATGACGACGCTCGATGGAGCTGTCAGTATCCATACCTCCTGCTGTTGAAAAACATCTACAAATGTTGTAGATGTGGCGGACGCTTCAGCATCTCCCTGAAAGACAGTACTTGCATTAGTATGGATAACACTAATTATAACTGAAAACAAACACTAGTGGACGATAACTAAGGTGTATATCAATTGGAAAGCAGTAACCAAACATTCGGTAAAATAATTACACGATAGAATAATTACTTGACATGCATAAAACAAGTATGTAGCGGATTAGCCTAGTAAGATTACCTGATACGCGCTAGAAGTGGTTGATAACTGCGACCACGTCAAAGATGTAGAATGTTCTTGCTTCAGATTCAAGGGATAGTCAAGAAGTTGTAAAGGTCAATTAATGATTGATAATGAAATGCCAATATTAAAAATAGCCATGTAAGCCGACAGAATACTTGAAAAATGCTCAATACAGCACAGTTCCCTGTCTCCATATATATATATATATATATACATTGCGTTTGTGGGTTATGAAATCGAAAAAGAATATATTGATAAATGTCATTATTCAAAGAACTATACACTCATATCAATATCGAAATTATTACAAGGGATAGAACACCTACAATATCAATTAATCCATTCGGCTACCTGCACACTACCGCAAGGCCTAAAGCTAAATCCGGACACTTGACTCACCGGTGGCGGAATGTGGGCGAGTAGAGTGGGAATAGCGTTTTCACGCAATTTCCGTGTCGTTCGCCGTTTATTCTTCTTTGTTACCCAAGAAGTTGTGTACATGTCCAAGGAAAAGTGCCGGCTGCAGATGCGGTATCGATCACCCCTCCTGTCCTGTAAGACTTGTTGGACTCTACTTTCCAGCTCATCCAGTGGATATCCGCAATGTCTGACCCATTCTCTTATTCGATCAACAGTTTTCGGGAATACATGCATTGTAGTTCCTTCAGATTTCGCATGGGTCTTCGAAGGGCAACCGCTAATCGAACAGGCAGGCATTGTTGATAAATCTGAAAAGTAAATATCGACATTATTATACAATCTTCAAGAATAAAGATTTGATACAAAAGTAAATGAATCATACAATGATCAATGCAAGGTTTGTTTTGGTCGCAGGAACTATACCAGTACATTATGTGCGGCTTAGTATTTGCATAAATTGCAGAAATGTATAATTGATGTGACTGAAATCTGAACATGTGACTCGTCCCTTGGATGTTCTGTCTTGCACGAGATGGAAACATGCTTACATCATAGACTGGACCCCCGAAGGATGCAATTCGATGACAGTTGACACAGATGAAAATAAATAGATCTATTGTTAGCATAGCAATGGAAATTCCAGTCAATAGCAATGAGACCAATGAACATAGCACTATTGGGTACTCTACTCGCAAATAGATAGAAATTTAAAAATCTGCGAAATATGACCAGGATACATGGCCTTACCTTGACCAACAAACAGTTGGATTCAGCAAGCAGAGCAGTATGTTGCGGGAGAATAGGTGGATGGCCACAGGTAGCGCACTGATGGGTATGCTCGAAGCGGTCACAGAAATTCACGGATAGCACGACGACGAGCAGATTAGCATAGATCTCAGTGGTTCCCAGGTAGCACGTTCAGGAGTTGACTTGCAAAGCACAAAGATGTTCTCATGAGACATATCGAGTGGTTTTTAAAGTATTAGAAACTGGGGTGTGTCTGTGAATGAATGAATGACGTATGTATGTCGTGGTATTAGGGGGGCGGCCTGCCTCAGGGGAGGCCTGCATGGAGACACGGGGTCTGAGGAGGCCATGTGACCGATGGCCCCTTGGCGTGGGACACCTTTTGAAGTGTACATGTAGTTTGGCACCTTGGCCGTTTGCGCCCGTCACAGCCCCCCATGCCAGCGGGCATCCACCTGCGCGAACCGCCTTTGAAACAGGGGGGTGGGATGGATGGCCCTGGGGCGTGCAGATAAGGCACAGGAAGACTGCTGAATGGAGACACACTTATGTGGATTGCAGGGGGGCAGCCTGCCTGGAGACACGGGGTCTGAGGAGACCATGTGAACAATGGCCCCTTGGCGTGGGACACCTTTTGAAGTGTACATGTAGTTTGGCACCTTGGCCTTTCGCGCCCCTGACAGCCCCCCATGCCAGCGCGCATCCACCGGCACGAACCGCCTTTATATCAATATACAGTATATCGCCTTTATATCAATGATAGTATATCGTTGCTTATCAATAACAAATGCCACATACCGGAGATTCTTGTGAGCACAGACCCACACTTCAACCGGTGTATTATAGAGGTCAAGACTGTATAATCCAATGGTAAATGTTAGTATAGATATATGTGTGACTTTTATAGAGACATAACCTACTGAAAGACTTGGAACAAGTGTGTTTTAGTGCATGCATTATCGAGAATATGTTATGTTAGCTTAGATAGATAGTGACCACCCTGCTTCACAGCAACCAGACCTTCACCCATTCGGAGCACAGATGTCTGACGTCCATCCTTGAATGGAGTCACACTTGATTCATTTAAAAAATTGAGACCACCGTAAATATATGTGGTGGTTTATTTTGTATCTAATTTTCATGACACAAAAATACAAGACTTTAAAGATTATACAGGTCAGGTTGCAGCACAGCGAGAGAAAATCCCCTGCACTGACCGCTGAAGAACGTTTCTCTAATGGCACGAACGGCACAGGCGGGTATCACTCTTCGAACGCGGTGTCCAAGCCTCCCGTGAAGCCACCATGTAAAGGAACGATAGGCCACCAGTCTATCACCTGTGAAAAGGAATGAAACAAACTGTTTTTAAATTACCAAGATAAGTTTAATAAACGTTTGTTGTCAATGACAATTCTTGTAACTAATGGCATTTTACACGGCAAATGCTATCTAGACAATGCACACTATTGAACGACTTACATGCGTTACAATGCTATGTAGATGTAATTTTGGATATAGTAGAAGAACATGAAATAGGAGTGGCATGACACGCAGCGTATACTTACTCGTTACTCGGATTACGAGGACGAACAGTTGCTCGAAGTTCGTGCATAAGCACCATCATTATTCTCAACACGGCCCGTGTGAGGCAGGCTGCCCTGAAGTCTGGCAGCTCGGTGATGCATTGCGGTCATGGCTCGCCTTCCAAAATGTAGGCCAGGCATCCCGAGTTTTCTCCTCCTCGGTCGGCATTAGCTCGCACCGATTGCATGTGCACCAGGTGGAGACGCCGTCCATTCGACTAGGCCCAGGCTCTTCATCTGTTGATTCGTCCTGCCAACTGCCGTCCGAATCGCCATCGTTTTCGCGTGCTTCCCTTTCCAGTAGTTCCTCCTCGGTATACTCGGGCTCGTACATGTAGGGCATTATTGTATCCATTGTGTGTTAAACAAATTAAAATAATTTATAGCGGTGGTACTGGTATCTGTTCACACGCGCTACAAGCGGCGAAGGTAGCTGACCAAAGCACTGAAACGAGTCACAGAATACTCAAAGTAACACAGAGAGAGGAATGGAATCGAAAATCGGCTGCTGTGTGTTGTGAAACGGTTTGTTTATACTTATTGAGGAGAGAGGCGTCCTGCCATTTCCATGGCGACACGTCATTAGCTGAAGCGCAGCGAATGTTGACACGAGACGTGCTTTGGCGTTGGGAAATGGGCGGTACGAGTCTGCTGATGACAGGCTCAGGGGCGGGGGAATTGATTTAGTGCCGCAAAAGCAGGTCAGCCAGGGCGATCGGGGAAAAGATAGGATTATCAGAAAATGGCGGCTCCCTGGTGCTTGTTTTCGCGTGCGTTTAATGGACGAAAACTCGGGTAAGGTCCATAGGAAAGTTTTCTAAAATCGAGCCACTTAGGCTTAAAAAAACATGGCCGACCCGTAGGGACAATAACATTTTTTACTAGACCATGCCTTTAAGATGTGAGCTGTAGGTAAGTACACTGAACCCAGTCAGTAATGCACATCAAAGAAACACTTACACATACATGTAGATTAAAATATAGATTTATAATATATTCACACAAGAGTCACTGTTAAATACTTGGCACAATAAACAAACAAATATAGGTATACTTTTCAATACTTTCAAAGGGTCACATCTTGGTTATTGCTGAACGTATACAATTGTTACAGGAGTTTGACAGTTCTATCGGTAATACCACTCACCCACAAAGTAATACAGTAATCTGCATACATATACAAGATAGTGATTTATGGGAAGGAAAACAGTTGGTTAGTGTTATCCTAGCAGAGCTTCAGGTTCTAGAGGCAGTTTTGCGGCACAGCATGTCTTTCAAAGTCAAAAACACAACGCTAGCTTACAGGCAGTTTGTAGAGGCTTAATGTCTTGCATAGCCATATCACACCTTTTGCCTGATTGTGTAAAAACGGGCCTGTACACAAGTGTTTCTAGGTGTGACAAGACAGAGGGAGGACACAACTGAGGATCTTACTAGGCCTTGTGTCATTCAGATAGTGCAAGTGCAATAACATAAAGTGCAGAGGGGTGGGGGCTGGGAGAAGGGGGGTGTGCCGGAGAGAGGGAAGGGGTAAGTGCAGCCCGGGCAGCGCGGCTCTGGGTAAGTGCAAGGAGGATGGGGACTGTAGGGTTACAGTTAAGTGCACGGTAGGCACGGAGGCAGTACAGTGGCAACTGGTCATGGAGGAGCTTGGTATCCAGTGAGACTCTGTGGGTAGCCAGCCAACAAGTCAGTGCAGTAGATAGGTCAGAAGGGAAGGGAGAAAGCAGAGGCAAAAAGGAAGGTCTTGAGCTACTTCTGGATTTTAGGTGGTCCGGCTCAAGTTTGAGAGGGGCAGGGAGGTCATTCCAGATGGAGGCACCTGCAGAGGAGAGGCGATCTACCCCCCGCTCTCTGCCTGGAGAAGCGTTTGACACTCAGAGTTTGAGGTGGCTGAGCGAAGGGCTCGAGAAGGAAGGTGTTTTGGAAGAGAGAGTTGTATGTAGTGCAGGCCCCGGGACCCGGAAGCCTTGTGGACAATGCAGAGGGTCTTGAACTTGCAGCCACCTGAGAGTTTTCAGGGCTGGAAAGATACAGTCTCTGGGCTTGAGGCCAAGGACATGTCTTGCAGTCCTGTTCTGGATTAGTTGCGCAGGGTGGAGAGTAGAGGAAGGCATATTGAGAAAGAGGCTTTTGCAGTAGTCCAGCCTAGAGAGAAACAGTGCTCTGGAGACAGCTTCTGGCACAAAGTGAGAAAAGGAAGAATACCTCTGAGGAGGTGCAGCTGGTAGTGGGCCTTCTTGGCCAGGTCCGTGATGGGAGGAGAGAAGGACCGAATGGAGTCGCAGATAACACAATGTTTTTTGACTTGCAGGAAGCCGGAAGAAGAGGGCCCTAGGAGGGCAGCCAGGGTGAGAGAGGCAAAGCAGGTGTAGGGGTACCAATGAGGAGGATCTCGGTCTTAGTGGTATTAAGGCAGAGATCGTTGGAGTCACACCAAACCTGAATTGCCGATAGACAGTTAGGAATGAGTGAGAGAGAGGAGAGGTGAGGAGGCTGAGGGAGCCTGAAAGAGAGCCGAGTGTCTTCCGCATAACACTGAAATTTAGAGGAGAAGGTAGAGATTAGGTGGGCCGAAGGGGCCACATAGACATTGAAGAGCCAGGGTGAGAGGTTAGAGCCCTGGGAACACCACATGTGGAGAGCTTGGTGGTGGAGAGAAAGGACCCAAGGTGGACCTCGGATGGTTGGTCCAGGAGGAAGGAGGTCAACCACTCCAGGCCCTGATCCATGATACCCAGGTTCTCACAGTCGATTGATCAAGATGGCGTGATTGACTGTGTCGAAAGCCGAGGAAAGGTCAAGGGGGGATGAAGACTGAAAGAAGGCTTGAATCGAGATTAGTGAGCAGGTGTTCCGGAGAGCAGTTTCCGTGCCTCTAGCTGCTCTGAAGTCAGACTGATTGTCATGAAGAGAAGCAACAGATTCAGTGTGGAGAGTAAGCTAGGAGATGGCCAGCATTTCCATGAGTTTGTCTAGGAAAGGTGTGATGGACATCGGGCGATAGTTTGCTGGACAAGTAGGATCGGCAGAAGGCTTTTTAAGGAGGGGCTGCACACAGGAGTGTTTGAGAAGAGGGGAAAATTAGCCTGATTGTGTAAGTTAGCCATATCTCTCATTTAGTCTGATTGTGCAAATTAGGTATATCTCATATTTAGCCTGATTGTGTAAGTCGGCCGTATCGTCGCATTTACACACTGTGTTAGCCAGGCATTTCCCCCATGGAGACCGATTGTGGTAGCCACCCATATCTCCCATTTAAACAGACGGTTTTGGCAACACATAATCTCAAAAGTGTTATCCCATTGACTGCTGTGACCCCTGATTAGGCCTTTTGAGTGAATTGTACTCCTGGGTCCTGTCCCCTTTCCTCCATACTGCATGGGCGTCCCTCGCTAGGGACGGTAGACGGAACATTATTCACCAGAACAATGAACTTCCCCTTTAAATGTATATGCGCGTGGGGCGTCGACCCTGGGAGCATGCATTCCCCTGACTGTGCACACCAGTGCCACTACTCGGTCCGCTTTACTGCGTTGACGGGAATGGACCAATTTCACCAGTGCTCCTGGGTTAGGGCTCTGGCCTAGTAATTCCACGTGCTCTTCCACGGAGAAGTTCTTCTGTCTTCTTTTATCTTGTCTTTATAAAGATACCTCTGTCCTCTGGCGCCACGCTCCTCCCCAGCGCATGTCGATGTCAGCGGGCTTCAGCAGGTGTCAAGCCTGCGAGGGGCTCTTCCCTACATCCGACCCCCACTCTTTGCCTCTGCAGCACTGGCCCTGACAACGGCTGGGAGGGTTGTACCGTGTGCAACACGCTCTGAAGAACTATCCTGCTCTGTTTTTGGAAACGCTGGTCTCAGTGGAGGTTGGGAGGTAAGATTCGCTTGAACCACATTCAATGGTCTAGTCTGCCCCCAAGATGGCCGCCTGTGTAGTATAGGCAATCACTTCAGGATACACGTTGCGTTGTATCTGTTTTTGGACCTGCGCTGCTCGTACTGGTGGTGCTAGTGCTCGCCCTCTCTTTGTAAATCCGTTGACTAAGTTTTTCAATTTATTCCCTTTTCACGTTTCCCCCTCTCTGTAGGGATTCTTCGTTGGGTTCAGTCTCTCGTTTTCCCTTTCCTTCTTGCTCGCTATTCTACTGTATCTGGTTTACTTTCGTTTGTCTTTCTCCTTGCATTTCAATTAGGCATCCGCCTGGTACTTTCTCTCTCTCACTCCCTCACTCTTTCTCTCGGTTATTATTCACTCTGTGCTTGGTTTTTCCTCTTTGCAGTTAATATGCTTCTGACGAGGCGCACCCCTTGCTGGTTTTGACTGCTGTATTGTTATGCTATGCTCTGTTCCAACTAAATATATTCTATCCTTACCTATATCTTCAGCTTCCTATCGATAGTTCATACTCCTGGTCTGTCTTTCCATGTTCTTACTATTCCTTATCCGTGGGTATCTCTATCCTTCGGGGATTCCTCTGAGGCACATTTGGGTATTTCTTCTGTTGCCGTCATTTTGATTCCTCTTGTGGAGTCCAGGATACAGTCATACCGGATTGTCCAGATTCATCGGACAGTATTACCTCCGGACCTGCTAGAAAGAACTATTTCTGCACATCTAACAAAACTTCTTAATTCAAGACCAACTCACTCATACAACTTCAGGATTTGATCATCCTTTTCAAACACAGTTTTTCCACTGAATGTAGCGAGGCTGCTTCATCTACCGGCTGAGGGGTCGCAAGATACTACCGGTGACCTCGCTGAAGGACTGCAAGGTTCCATTACCGGGTTTCCGCCCGAGGGGCTATGCGCTAGTACCGGACAGATGTCAGAGGGGCCGCCTGTATGCAGCACTACTTGCGATACAGCCGAGGGCACTCTGCCTACCAGGCTCCATCCTGAGGTGCAGGGTAGGCTTCAACCTCCACCGCAAGTGCCATGACAGACACGTGGCATGCGGCCCGACAAAATAGCAGCTCGCCCGACACCATCCACCTTCGGGGACAAGGTAGGGGAACGAGTTTCCAGGTGGGACAGGACTTCACCGGGGACGTGGCCTACGGCGTACCCTTCAGCGTCACAGGGTAGTTACACCCCGCATGCAGCAAGGCCGAGTGTGCCCTGGTCTCAGCACTCTCAGGGACCCACCCCCCACCATCAAGTGCTCCACCGGCCAGGGAGGGCAGGTTTTTGAAAGATTCCGGATGCTTATGAGGTCTCCACAGAGGGGCATCATCCTCAAGGATGTGATCAGGGACATGCTCCCTTCGGTCCTGCCGCTAGCACCCTCGGCCACTCCACCCTTGGTTCCAGTGCCTCCGATGCAGTCCTAGCTGCCCACGCCAGTTCCCAATACACCGTCCCCCATGCCTCCAGCAGTCCCCTCAACTCGGTATCAGCCGCCGGCTTCTGTCAGTACACCAACACCACATTCCCCAGCTCCCAGCATTCCTCCAGCTGCACCTGACCAACAGGACACAGGACAGGACACATTGGTGGACACTGAGGAGGAGGACCCGACACCTTCGTCAGCCAAGGCATTTCATGAACGACTTGCGGGCCAAGCCAGATACTTGGGGCTTTCACAGCCCGAGGTTGAACAACCAGAGGCGGGCATCTTGGCAGAGGTCCTCACTCTACGCCCCACGGCTTGAACAGGGATTCCAATGCAAAAGGACGTGGATGGCTTAAACCTCATTCTGCACCGCCTACCAGCAGGCGCCACAACGCCAAGTACAGGCAGATGGAGGGGGATCCACACTTGCTGTCGGCACATACCCAGCCATACTCCTCTGAGATTGCTGCAGCCTCAATCTACTCCAAGCCACAATCGTCCTCGGCTACATAAGCCTCTGCACTCCTGGGTAAGGAGAAGATCCTCGAAGCATACGGAAAGAAAATTTATTGCAACGCTTCACTTCATCTTCATCAGTCCAATGTGGACGCTATGTTCGCTGCTGTCAACCAAAGACTCTGGCTGAAAATAGCTGACTTCCATCCGGAACATCTGGTACAGAGCCAGGAGCGCTTCAAGGCAGGGCTGGCGGAAGCCAAGATTGTAGCGCAGGACATAATGGAGTCCACAGTAGCTCACATTGACACCTCAGGTTGTGCCATCTACATTGCTACGAACATGAGAAGAACGGCCTAGCTACGGGCGACCAAGTTCAACCTAGACTTCCAGGAGCGGATACTGGACCTTCCATTAAAGGGTGGAGATCTGTTCCATTCTACTACGGTCGAGGAACTTGATGAGAAGAACAGTTCCCAGACTGTCAAATTCTTATCCATCCTCACGAAGTCCACTCCTAAGGCATACAGCCAGACGCACCAGCTTTCCGACAAGGGTTGGTTTTTCAGAGGTTTTCGGGGCTTCCAGGAAAGACGGTCCAGGCAACCGGACCGATCCCTCAGCCAGCACCACCGCAAGTGGCACAAGGCAGCGCATAAGGGCTTTTTCTAGTCCCCCTCCTCAGTCATGACACGCTCATCCGGATCCACGAGTCTCCAGTTGGGGGGCAGGCAGGCACACTCCGAACGCTGGCGTGTAAGGTTTGCAGACCCCTGGATCCTCTCCGTAGTGCCCATGGGCTTCCGTCCATCCCTCCCTCCCTCCCTCCCTCCCTCCTTCGCCTTCGCTCCCACAGATTGGGAAAGCTACTCTGTTGGCAGAAATTCACTAGCTCGTAGAGTCAGGCAGCCGGGGAAGTCCCAGCCTCCCGGCGGGGTCTGGGCTTCTATTCACAGATTTTCGCCTTACACAAGAAGAACCAGGAGGGCCTGAGAGTTGTGTTGGACCTTTCCCTTCCTCTTCAAAAGTTCAAGATGGTTACCCCAGCGCTTATGGCAGAGACATTTTGCACAGGAGACTGGATGTGCTCCCTGGATCTGAAGTATGCTTACCTACATGTCCCTATGCCCCATCAGTCCTTCCTGAGGTTCAGGATCATGGGTTTCCATTTCCAATACAAGGTTCTTCCCTTTGGCCTGAATTCGGCCCCCAAGGTCTTTACACGACTGAATGCAGTGCCAGCCCTTCTCAGGGCCCAACGTCACCACGTCTCTCCATACCTAGATGACTGGCTAGTCAGGGCAAGGTCTCCGGAGGCAGCCTCCACCATCATGAACACACTACACAAGTTGGGATTTTCCATCAATCTCAAGATGTCACAGCTAAAGGCAGAGCAGTGACCTTGGCATGGTGGTACCAACACCTCATGGGCATCATGTCTTCTGGCAGTGCCGTACATGAGGCTCAAAATTAGGCGATTGCACTTCGCATGCCTCCTGGAGTCAGGAGAAGGGTTCCCAGGCAGAGCTGGTCAGCATCCCACTTCATCTCCACCAGGACTTAGTCTGATGGAGCACAGACTACAACTTGCAGATAGGCAGTCCCTGTCGGCAACAGGCATCACGGATTGCCATCACCACAGACTCGTCCCTAGAGGGCTGGGGAGCCACCTTGGACAGCCACAGCGTCCATGGGGTTTGGTCCCTTCAGTAGCAGGAGGCCCACTTCAAATGGCTTGAGTTGATGGCCATCTGGCCCGCTCTCAAAGCCTTCCTACCAATGATCAGTGGCAAGACGATCCTCATTCAAACGGACCGCTTCACCGGCATGTATTATATCAACAAGCAGTGTGGCACCAGGTCCCCTCCCCTCTGCACTGTAGCAGTTTGAAGGATTCTAACCGGGCGTCACACACCGGACCAGGGCCCTTCGCCTCAGCTTTAGATGTGGCACGCAATTAGAATGCTTTTTCTTTAATTTCAACGAATTCGAATTGAGCCAGTACCCAACCTATCTCACACCCTTTTACAAATACCCTGGGTCACAATGGACCATGAACCAGGCCGGTGGGTGGTAACACAATATTTATTTTAATTTCAAAGAAAATCGCACAATGTTTATATTGGGCAGCAATCACCAATGGGGAGATAATTGCAATGAAAACCACTGAAATACACTTGGGTACCCTTCTACAAGAACATATCCAAAGCACAAATGAATAGGAGCACTTTTTCAATTAGGATAGATAGCACCAGAGTTACGATTTCCCCCTGCAATGTTCCCTCAACCCACAATCTAATTCTGAGTGGATAGAAAGAAGCAAATGGCCTAAAATGACACTCAGATTTTAACAAATAATTATATGTGTAATTAAATAATGATGTACATATGTTTCATCACAGTCTCAGGGATGTCATATCACTAGCATCTATAAGTTAAGGTATCACCAAAGGCATACAGTTCACAAAGCAGGTTGAAATTGAAAACCCAGTGCTGTCAAATCACACATGGAAAAGTTGCATTTTTTCTAGTTTGCAGTTTTAAATGTCAAACGGTTTTTCAGAAAGAAACTGGTGAAATACTCTGAATTGTAATGCGGTTGTTGGGCTGGGGATAGAGACACATCACACGGACAATATAGAAGTGAAAGGATGGCTATAGCTGAAGAATTAAATCAGATTTTCAAGGTGGAATGAGGTTCGAAAATAGGTTGGGAAGGAAAGGAAATGTTTTACTTACACAAGATTTAATGGCTAGAAAAGAGAAACGCCACCTGTGAATATAAAAGTTATACTGGAGTTGTAACCCTTCACGCAGTGTACCCCTTTTCTTTGGGGAAAATGAATTAATTTAATCAAAATATTGCTAAGGAGTTACAAGATGGAGTGAATGAAAGGATGGCCCTAATACTAGCAAAACAAGGACGTGGTGCATAGAGAATTCAAACCGTTTAGACAAGTTATCAGGGTATGGATAGGATTACTTAGAAAATAGGGCAAAGACAAAGGGGTCCAGATAGGGTATGATATGTGTTGTTATGGGACGGGGGAAATACTCACAATCCGCACTGGAGTTTGGAATTTGGGACAGTCAACAGAATTCTGTACTCAAAGTTCTGGTCACCGGATAGCGGGCTCTCCTGGTAAAAGACAGCTAGGCAAAGGTCTTGTCACGGCACAGCGACGCCTCAGCTGGATGGAGCGGGAAAGCAAGGCAAGCAGGTGGCACTGGAGAATCCCAAAGCGGGCTCAGCCACCTTTCCCCTTTCTCCCTGAAGTTAGTGGGATTTTGTTATGGGGTTTTAGTGCTGAAGGGTGGTTCTGCCTGGATAGGAAGGCCTGGGTCATATATCCCTTTTCTGGCAGTGGGGTCTGGAATCTTGCAGAGTCAAGGTGGAATATCTGTATACGCAGGCGCTGAAAAATTCAGAAGAGTCTCCTCTCCCTGTGCGCTCCCACCCTTTATATAAAAGCAGGTGACATCACTGGTTTATTGTTGGGCAGAACTGAGCTAGGCCTACCCCCCCAAGACCCGGATAGGTCAGCCAATGTTGGTTGCCTCCTCTAGGAGGTGACTCAGTTTATGGGGTTGTACTTTATGATGTACAAAGCCTTCCCACAGTTCCTTTTGCCATCTGGATATAATATACACATTTGTACAGTGTGGCATTTTAACGAATTACATAGGCAGATTACATATTTTACACAGAGCAAGGCAGTCGAATTCTCACGATTGCAGGACTTTTTCACCCGTTGTCTGAGACATCAGGCTGGAGCCAGGCCACGATCCCCTATATGGCCCTTAAGGGCCTCTCCATCCTACCAGAGACCCACTTGGAGTCAGACCTGGCGCATGTTGTGCCAGGCTCACACATAGCTCTAAGTATCACTTGACATTGGACTTGTAATGTATTGTGGGCAGGATAGATGCCCCCACATAACCCATTTCCTTGAACTGAGTATGCGGTCTAGCCTTTTGGGTGTGGTTCAACCCAGGAATACCTGGGATACCTGGAAGCTATTTAAACCACGCCTGGGCCGAGAAACACGCTTTGCGTTTCTCTGCACCTGCAGCGTGACACTCACCATGCTCGGATCGGTCTCCTGAAGGCCTTCACCTTTCCTTCGCATCCCGCGCACCTGCAAGAACAAGAACAGCATTAATATTATACTTAACTTGAAGAGCATCCAGCTTCCATCCATTGCTCCTCTATTCCTGTGGACAGCTACGGCGGTGTCATCTCCATCTCGGCATGCCGCATCCCAGGGGGAGGATAAACGAACGGAAGAAAAGACATTAGTGAGCATTTTTCATATCTTAGCTTACTCAAACTGTAAGAAGAGTCAAACACTTACCTGAACTCAAGCCACTCGGGGTAACTTCAGCTCCGGAGCATCCATCGACCTGCAAGGGGAAAAGACATTCCAGGTTAGCACGGAAAGCATAAGGAGGCGCCGCACATCGCCCTTACTCACTGCACCTTATCCTCTCAGCCGACAGCCACGCTGGGATATTGCAGAACCTGAAAGGGACACAGAGACAAACATTGGTCAATACAGGGAAGAGCGGGCAGCATCGCGCATCATGCTCTCACTCACCGTTGGTGCTTGGCTCCCCTCAGCAGCACGACACCATCTCCAACCCCCTCCAACACCTAAGGGAGAAGAGACACGTGGGACAAGAGTCAAAAGGACCGTTCATAAGAATCATTCAACCTACTGGTCCGGCTGAAGTTACAGCAAGCCCAGTCCGTTGGGCCCGCGCCAGTGAAGCAACTAGGCAGCATAGAGCCAACATCAGTCGACGCACCCCTGCACCGAAAGGCAGGACGGAGAGCACACCACATAAGAAAGCAAGGTGAGGAGTGGACAAAGGGGAAGGTTTGGTCCCCAAGGGAAGAAGGGGTCAAGCAAGCAGAGACAATCGAGTTAAACTCTGGCAATCCTGTGTTTCAGGCCCAGCCTCCAGTCGAACAGATTCCATGGAAGGGTTTGAGGTCGTAAGAGGTCCAAACAGGCTGAGTGGTGTTCCTGTGGATACCAGATGAGCGTTATACACGTCTAATAGTTTTTTGCGATTTTCAGTGATCAATATTCAACCTAGAATTCTATAACTTTATACAAAGGTATAGATTGTCATAAGTCATGCAAGTATTGAATTTCAGAGTGGCATCATGTACACTTTCCTCAGAATATCCAATTCTCTGCCATTTCTGTTCCCGATATGGTAGTGACGACTGCCTCGTCTGGTTTAACAACCACAAAAATTAGATTTACACTGTTAACTGTTTACATTTCTGCGAAGTCCTGTTGCAGAGAAGTCTTAAAAGTGTATTAATAAAATAGTCTTTTGAGGCAAATGGTCCGCATTGTTTACCATATACGGGCATAGCTTACAAGGCTGCTCTTGAGTTGGCTTTTAAGCTCCCAGTAGAAGTTGCGGGGACGTGTGATTTCCTATTTCTCATTTCCGTGTCACAGAATCTCTATTGTAAGAAGCCTCAGCCCAGACAAAAATATGATGAGCTTGGGATGTTTAGTGCTTTGGTCCATTTAAAGTTTTCAATGGTGGCAATTAACAGGCATATGTCCCAGCAGTTTATGGTGGCTCCTTTTGGGGGAAGGCCTTAGTTTAGCCAGCAGAAAAACCTGTTCTGGAGCTCCTAAAGCAGCCAGCTAATGCATTTAATTCTTGATTTTATTTTACTTCTGAATCAGAAGCAAGCCTGTTAAGATAAAACATCCCATATGTTTCTCTTTACATTGTTAGACAAAGGCAGAGCCTTATCCAACATACACTTTTGAAACAGGTATTTTTCTTATTTGCAAAAGTACATTTAAACATGGTGAGAGGCCTACTGGCATGTTCCTTTCAAAAGGTTCCATCTGGAGGGGGCGCTGTTGCGCACAGTTAAGATGGCCGCCTAGGCGAAGAGCTCCGGCTCGATCGAAATCCTTCAACTTATAAATCCTTCCAGGTTTGCGCTGGCCGTCGCGCTGCTACAGAATTTTGCGGGGGAAGGTCCTCGGAAGACACCCTGTGAAGGCGGTGCGCGAGGACCCCGGGTCGGCGGAGATATCATCGTCTGCATCTGCAGCGCCTGTTGAGCCGCGGTTCGGCCGCCAGTGAGCTCCAGGCGACTCTCACTTGAGCCCGGGCTCGCAACGCCGGATCGGCCTGGTGGGGGAGCGGCAGCCCGCCGAAACACAAGGGCTGCCCGGGGGCGGCGACGCTCCGCTTCTTCTCCTTTTTGTCTGTGCGGAAGCAGGAGCGCAGACCTCCCCACACCGGGCTTCAGGCTGCAGGAGAAGCCCGACGGAGATACGCCGCGACGACAACGCTTGCCCCCTCGGATCCTGGTCCCCCCCCGCGGCTAAGCCCAGCTAGGACTAAGCTGATGAAGTAAGTGGGCCGAACGGGGTGGCGGAGATACCGGGGGCCAGCACCCTGTAGAAGATACATCCGTACTACAGGAGTGGGGGGCGAGCGGTACAGATTTGGGGGCTAGGCCCTACTATAGACGGAGGCTGCCGCTGCTGCATCGGTGAGGGACGCGAGAGCGCTGCAAGAGAGCGCAACGCGATGCCGGGGAATCACTCCCGAAGTGAAAATCCTACTTTCAGGACCTCCCGGGAACAAACACTGTCTGCCACTGTGGCCTCGGGGAGAAACGGGGTGTGCCGCGAGACGGTAGTTAAAGCCCGACTGAATGCCAAAGACACTGTGGTAGAATGCCCATGAAACGAGACAGACCCTATACATGTTGTGACACACTTCGGGCAGTGGAGCTCGGAGGGCCGCCAAACTCCTTCCCTAATACCCGCTTCCCCCTGCACGGAAGACGACAGTGTGGGTGACGGTGGCACTGCGTCAAACCCCGGCTGAGGAGCGCAGCCGACACACCGGAAGCTGCGGGATAGAAATGCTCCTGGCAGCAGTCTAACACAACACCCCTGGGGCGAGATTGTACACCCGCAGAAAGGCAGTGCTTACCCCCATACCTGCATTGTGGGGCGCTAACAACGTACAGCATAACTGCTGCGGGCAGTCATTGACGGCCAGCAACACACATACGTGGGAAAGCACAGTCCACCCTGGAAGTTGCGACGTCGCCTAATGGGCCGCACTGAGAAGAATGCTGCAGGGGTAAGAAAGACCGGCCCAATGGATTGCTACACAAGCTCCCAACAACAGGAGACACCAGGAGGTGCAACACAAACTTCCGAAGGCCAAAACACAGACCCCTTAGACCGCTTGGCAACAATTGTGCAAAATGGGTTCCTGGCCGTCAACGTGAAACTAGATGACATAGTGGCGACGAGTGGATCCTTGAAAGCGCAAGTGGAAAGGGAAAGTGCATGCATCTCGGAGGCAGAAAACAGGATAGGTGTAAATGAAGACGTGCTTACACAACACGGTCATGATATAGCCCTACTCCAGACGGAGCTCCGTAAGACGCAAAATAAGTGCGAGGATCTTGAATCCAGGTCCCGCAGGAATAATATCCGCATTGTTGGAGTGGCGGAGTCGTTTAGCAAGGGCTCCATGGAAAGGAGTGTGGAAGAATTATTGAAATCCGTATTAGGGGACGACTCCCTGTCTAACCACTTCCTCGTTGAAAGGGCTCATCGCACCCTGGCACCAACCCCCAAGCCGGGCGCTCCACCCCGAACCATCATTGCACGTCTCCTGAATTATAGGGACAGAGACACGATCCTTCGACTAGCAAGAGAAAAGGGGACACTACACAATGAAGACAACAGGATACATATATATCCGGACTTTTCTGCAAGTATACAAGCACAGCGCAGATCCTACGAGATTGTCAAAAAACAGTTACGACTCCGCAATACACCCCATGCCTTGATTTTCCCTGCGAAAATGAGAATCCAGCATGGCGGCAGAGCCCACTTTTTTGAAAACCCTGCAGAGGCGATGGCATATATTGAGGCCTCTATTCCGCTGCCCCCTAGAGATCGCGCAAGAGACCCAAATGCAAGACCCTGCCCCGGTGAAGGCAGAGGCGATCCGGTGGACGGATGAGGCATCCCCCCTGCTAGCTGAAACATGTTCTCTTCGCTGTGCAGTCGACACAGCTAAACCGTACCAAAACCCGATGTAACCGAGCCGTAGAGTCTCCCGCGTGGGCGGCCAGACGGCTGGGCATTGCTCCGCGACGAAGCACCCTCAGGAACGTTCCAATCAGTTGCTTGGGTTCATCGTCAAGTTGGGGCAGATGATGTGGGTGGCGGGCGGGAAAGGGCAAAAAGGGAAGTTTTCTTGTTGTGATCACCGCCCAGACGAGTTTAAGTCTGGGAGGAGAGTTTGCGCAGTTGAAGGTTGTAGGTTTGTTGGAAAAAGGTCTCACAGATGCAGCCACCATTCCAGTCCTGATTGCACATGCATCTATGGTTGTCACAATACAATACAATGCATATACGTAGGAAATGGGTGATGGGTTAAAGTTTAAACTAATGACATGGAATGTCCGAGGCCTAAACAATCCAATGAAAGCCAGAAAGGTGGGCAATTACGTTGGCAGGCACGGGCCCCAAATTTTAATGTTAGAGGAAACGCATGCGCAGGACTCGATTAATGATCAAATACTGGTGAAATGGGGCAAGCAGCGCTATTACACGAACTACTCCTCACAATCTAGGGGGGTAAGCATTCTGATTCACAAATCGTTAGGGTTCATCGAAAAAGGCCACCTGGTGGACTCGACAGGCAGATATGTGCTTGTTTGGTGGGAAATTGCTGGAGAACAGACAACCCTGGTAAATACCTATGGTCCTAATCTTGCAGACCCAGACTTTTATTAACACATATTTGAAATCCTTGCTAAACATGAAGCGACAACCATACTATGGGGGGGGGGGGACTTTAATGTGGTGCTAGACCAGACCCTGGACAGGTCCGCCAAGACACCTAGGCCACCGTCTAGGACAGCACTTGCTCTGAAGCAGATAACACAGCAGCTGTCCCTGCTAGATGCCTGGAGAATGCTCCACCCAACAAGCAAGTGTTACACGTTCTATTCCTCCGTACATGATAGTGAGTCACGTATAGACTATTGGTTTGTCCCCTCAAATACTACACACGCCCTACAGAGTTGCGAAATCCTCCCCCGTACATTATCTGATCACTCCCCAGTGACCATGGAAATTACCCTCGGGGACGTCCCTAAGCCGGCTAGAAGGTGGAGAATGCCTATTGGTATATTAAAAGACCCAAATGTAGCGGAAGGCCTACACACAGACATCGCCAATTTCTTTGCAGACAACATAGGGTCTGTTGACCATATCTCGTCAGTCTGGGAAACATTCAAGGTGTGGGTAAGAGGGGTCCTAATATCTAAAAGAACGGGCCTTCTAAAGGAGATACGCCGGGACATGGAGAGGGTGGAGAGAGAACTGAACGTATTGGAGGAGACATATGGCCGGACACATGGAGGAGACACCCTTGCTGAAATACATAAATCTCTCAGGGAATTTGACAAACTGGCGGTAAGGGAAGTACATTATATAGCAGCTCCTTCCAGGGCTCGGAGATACGGGGAGGGGAATAAGGCAGGGAAAATGCTGGCCAATCTGGTTAAGCAGGAACATCATGTGGCCCCGATTGCATCGATCCATACGGCGCAAAATGTGATGGTAACAAGCGAACAGGGAATAAACGATGAATTTGTAGAGTTCTATAAAACACTATATGCGAATAAAGATAGGAAATCCCCTGATGAGATCAAAGCTTATTTGGCCACCTTGGAGCTCCCCAAACTCACAGAAGAAAATAGGCTGATATTGGAGCAACCTGTCACAGCAGAGGAGCTCACTGAGGCGATCAAGGGGCTCGCGTCTGGTAAGGCGCCGGGCTCGGACGGCCTGGGAGTGGAATTCTACAAAGAATTGGTCCCCGTTTTGCTGGAGGTGTGGGGGGAGGCCCTGGGTAAACAAACGCTGCCACAAACCATGCGCGAGGCCATAATCACGGTGTTGCCCAAACCTCGACGCCCACCGCAAGATATGTCATCCTATAGACCCCTGTCCCTGATAAATGTGGACGCAAAAATCTTTGCGAAAGTGCTGGCAAACCGTATGCTACCCATCATGCCATTATTAATACACACAGATCAAAGCTGATTTATTCCCCAAAGGTCCACCGCCCTAAATTTGCAGAGGCCATTTGGCATAATGTCACAGATTAACCCGAACAAACAAGCAGTGGCGATCTCCCTTAATGCCGAGAAAGCGTTTGATTCGGTTTCCTGGGAGTATTTGTTCTTGGTGTTGGAGGCATTTGGGGTTGGCCCATATTTCATTCAATATGTCAAATTGCTTTATACAGCTCCATGTGCGAAAGTATACACGAATAGAACTATGTCTCAAATGTTTGAACTGGGCAGAGGTACCAGACAGGGGTGCCCATTCTCCCCTATCCTTTTTGCTTTGACAATTGAACCCATGGCAGCGGCGATACGGTTGAGACATGGCAACAGGGGCATAACGCTGAAGGGAGCCACCCAAATAATATCCTTATATGCGGATGACACGCTACTCTATGTTCGAGAACCCGATAAAAACATTGTTCCCATCATGACAGACATTAACAAATTTGCAGAATACTCGGGATACATGGTCAATAGCTCCAAATCAGAAGTGGTCCCGCTCACCCCTTCCACAAAATGCCCAGCTCACATGTGTGGCCTTAAATGATCTGAACACCACATCAGATACCTTGGGGTGCTGGTCTCTTGCAATAAACAAACATTATACATTGATAATCACGACCAGGCTCTGCATACACTTAACATTAAATTGCAGGTCTGGAGGCTTCTCCCAATTTCATTACACAGTAGAATTGCCATTCTTAAAATGATTGTACTTCCGAAACTACTATACTTATTTGTAAATATCCCTATATGGCCGGGGAGAGAGTTCTTCTCTAGAATTCTCTCCATGGTGGTGTCCTTTCTGTGGAACGGGAAGACGGCCAGAATCAGCTGGGAGAAGATGACAGAGCCAAATGAGAAGGGGGGAATAGCTGCACCAGACTTTGAGCTCTGTCACAAGCACAATTTGCAAAGTACTGGTACGATGAATGTGACAACTCCCCTCATACGCAAATAGAAGAATACACCACTGAGCCCACGAACATCAGGTCAGTGATTTTTAATGCTAGACATAAAGACTCTTGCGAATTCGACCCTGTGAGTTGCACGGTGAAAGCCTGGGGAGCAATATACAAAAGACTGAAAATAGAGATCCCGTATAACCCCGATACACCCCTGTGGAAATACCCTGGCCTTCCCCCCCACGTTTGATACCGACATACAGGAAACCTGGGACCCTGGCATGGAGATGAAAATAGGTGACATGTACATAGAGGGGAAGTTTGCGACCCTTGCGGTGTTCGCTAGGGGCATGGGAGGTGGGCAGCTCAAGACATTGCAGTATTATCAAATGAGATCTGCATATCAAAGGCGCTGGCCGTCATTTCCAGACGAACCCCCTTCTCACCCGTGCTTGCGACTGGCCACTACACAGGGCGGGTTGGGAATTTCCAAACTTTATAGGGCAATACAGACTCACTCCGTTGTGGTAAACCAGGTGCGGGAGAAATGGGAAACTGACATGAAAATGCCAATACCAGAAGAAAAGTGGGCAAGATACTGTGCGCTTACGAAAAGTTTCCCTCAATGCCGGGCTTTGTCAAATACAGTTTAAAATTCTAAACGGGCTGCACTATACCCCTGCTAGGATATCTGCATTCACGCCTGACGATCCAGGCAAGTGTCCCAAGTGTGGGTCCCCGGCAGCGGGGTCCTATCATATGTACTGGGAGTGTCCAGCCGTGGCGCGGTTCTGGGAAGTAGTGTCGAATATGCTAAATGAAGTCACACAGATCCCCCCGCACTTGACCCCACAAAAATACTTATTCGGTGACATCGGTAAATGTTCCGAAAAACTCAGTCTGTTTAATGTGTCATAGCTAAAAGATGTATATTGAAGGCATGGAAGAGCCCGGCCGCCCCCACCATGGACGCCTTCCTACGGGAATTAACCTACATAAACGAATGCGAGGAGCAATATGTACTGACCCAACCGAGCATGAGTAGGCCAAAAGACATCTGGGGCCCATTCAGGGCATACCTCTGTGATATGCTTTCAGATACTGAAACGACTATTTAAATGACAACTGTTAATCATTTAACGAAGATATTGTTATGTATGCGATTGTATATTGTGTTCACTGTGCGCTAATGCAACTGTTGAGACCATCAATAAAAATATGTTTTAAAAAAAAAAGGGTTCCATCTGAATTTTCCACGTTATTCTGCAGCCATAGTCTGTTTCTTTTATACAGCAATTTGTTTAAAACGCAGATCCACTGAAATTGATATATGCCCAGGGAGCCAGGGCCTCTTTGAAGCATTGATTTTTGACATTTTGTAGCCCAAAAGTTAAGTGTTTTCCCGCACGACTGAAAGTAAAGCTTTTTTTGATTTCCCGGTTCTGAACAACAGCCTATCCTTCAGGGATACTGGTCCTTCAGGGATACTGCTCTCTTCTGCTGGAGCACAATGTAAATATGGATGGGCATGGCAGGGTCTCACTGATCAAAGTAGTGTAATGATGAACAGATGAACATAGCGTCTGGGCAGCATCCTTTTTCATGTAAAATATTCCCTTTTCAATGGGAACTTTTTAGCAAGCAGCAGAGCAGCGCTGCTTTTCCATTCGCTTCTTTTGGTGCACACAAGAACACACACTGGCGGCCTTTCTCAGTGTGCTCTCTGTTCCAACTTGCCCAATAGTTTGTTGTGCATCCATCATTTTGTAGCTGAAAAATGCAGTTTTGATGCGTGGCAATGGTGCTCCAAGGAGCCAGCGCAGCCATTTTGCTGTTAACTGCTGAAGTTCAAATTGATCATGAATGGGAATTCTGCTGAGTGGGTCGATGTACCCCACAGCAGTTAGCATTTGGGAGTGGGCTATGGTGAACAACATGCACCTGACAGCAATTCACCTCCTGGGGGAGTCCAACCTAAAGGCGGACAGGCTCAGAAGGCTGGGTGCGGACAACTACGAATGGCAGTTGAACGAACAGGTCCTTCATGGGACCTTTGTCATATGGAGTCATCCTCAGGTGGATCTCTTTGCCACCAGGTTCAACAGGAGGTGTCCCCAGTTTGCATCCTGGCAGGGACAGGGCCGTGGCTCTCTGGGCCACAAAATGCAGATCCAATGGAACTACATGAACGCGTATGCCTTCCCTCTCCTCCCACTCCCCTGGTCCACAGGGGTAATTTGCAAGATCCAGGAGGCCCGGCACCTCCGTATCCTCACAATAGCTCTGTGGTGGCCAGCAAGGCCATGGTTCTCAGAACTTCTCAACCTGTCTGATCAGGCCCCGGTGCACCTTCCGCTGGGCCCAGCTCACCTACTTTCACAGCCGGGAGGCACGGTTATCCACCCTGTCCCCCAGGAGCCAGGTACAAAAGCAAATGGACTAGGTTTTGCCACTGGGCCACGTTGGACGACATGCTAGCCTTCTCTGCTCACCTCGTACACTCAGGGGTGCAGGTGGACACATGTCGCACCGATCTGGCGGCAATAGGAGCATACCGGAACTCGGAGGAGGAGGTATTCTCATCCTCCAATCTGGTGGTTACATTTCTTAAGTGCTTAGAACTCACGCCGCATTCCTACCTAAGGTGGTCTCCTCATTTCACTTGAATGAGGAGATAGTGTTACCTACTTTCTTCGCTGACACTAAGGACGATGCTCCAGAGGGTTCTGCACTGTCTAGAGGTCAGGCGTGCTCTAAAATTCTACCTGGACAGACCAGGAGCTTCTGAAAATCAGATGTGCTCTTGTTCGCCTTCGGTGGGTCTAAATCCGGCTAGCCGGCGTCCAAGCCCTCCATAGCAAGGTGTATGGTTAAGGCCATCAAGGAGGCTTACGAGTGGCAGCACAAACCTCTCCCAGCAAATATGCATGCCCAGGCCATCAGAGCGACGTCCCGTGGAAAGTCAGCAGCAAGGCGGCTACATTGGCTATGCCCTCGGCCTTCTGCAAGCCCTACTGCTTGGAATCAAGTTCCAGGGAAGACGCAGCATTTGGTCAGGCAGTGTTAAGCAACTGGTTTTCCTAGGAGGGGCTGCTCTCCACCCTGGGGCTAGATTCAGTTGTAATGACCCATACAGTATGAAGAAAAGGGGACGGGACTTAGGAGTAATTATAAGTTCTCCAGCATGGGGTCTGGCATGGATTCACATGCTCATGAATTTTCCCCGTCGTCAGGCTGGGAATCCTCGGTAAAGAAAAAATCAGTTTCAGTTTCATTTCTGAACTGTCTTTCTCCTAATAACCAATCACTGGTCTCTGTGTCATACTGTCCCTAGCCAATGACTGCCCTCTACCCAAGCCCCTGATCATGCAGCCATCTTCAGATTTTTACTGCACGTTTAAGTGTTGGGAGTCCTCGAGCTTAGCTCTCAAGCTTTTACTGCGTATTGCGTTTTTTTAAAGAGTTTACTCTTATTTTTTCGGTTAAATTGAGCCCTAAGCTCCACCGAATCATCTTCCGATTAATGGGGACCCGTTTGGGAAATCTCTACGCACCTCAAGGGCGAATTTTCGTCAAATTTCACTTCTTGGAGGATTCCACAAGATCCTTGAGACCAAACCCGCGTGGACATGGCCGAAGACAAAGGAGACTCGATGCCCTTGTTTAGGATCTGCCCAGGATGTGGACTACAGAATGTCTTCGAGGATGAGCACTCCCGGTGCCTCTACTGCCTGCACTCCGACAAGTCGCACGTGGAGGAGGCCTGTGCGTTCTGCAAGGACATGTCCATCCGTACCATGAAGGACCGTCGCAAACGACTCGCTGACGGCGACGCTGGTGGCGAAGAGCCTGGCGGCAGGTGAGCCCAGGCAACATACTTCGCCCAAGAAGAAGTCCGACCGGTCTTCTAAGACCTTTGAGGGTGCTCCTGCGACGGGGCCCAACATAAGGCAAAGCCCTGCGAGTCCACGGGCACCGGGAGCGCCATTGGTACGGGCTCTGCGGCTGCTAGGTCGGGCGCAGCATCGCTGACGCCGTTAACCACGAGCCAATGCTCCGGCTCAATGAAGAGGAAGACGGAAAACCCGGGTAAGCTTTGGGAGAAGCCCCGGTCGACCCCGATGGAGAAAGCCAAGGGGGAGCAAGACGGTGACCCTACCCACATGGTGAAGGCCTCAGACGCGCCGAAGGTCATGAAGGCCCAGATTCACCTGGCTAAGGCTTCGATTGAGGGAGTGGCAGCGTCCCTGGCGAAGCCTGCAGATGCGGTCCCAGTGGAGAAGACCTCCAAGCCAAGAGTTTCCCTGCCCTCACAGAGGGAATTGTCTTTCCTGCCCATCGAAAAGACCCCCGTGAAGCCCCAGGCCAAGAAGAAAGGGAGGGGGGCAGTAGTCCAACTGAACCCGGATATCTCCTTGAAGGATGAGCTGTCGGGCCTCAAGTCAGTCCTTGACTAGAAATTTGTCGAGGTCAGGTCCTACGGGAAGGACACCACACCGCTGCCTACGCTCCTGTTGCAACCGCTGCAACCACCGACGGACAGGTCGGAGGACATCTTGCTAGCCCTGCACACTCTGTGCTCAGAAATAAGAACAAGGATGCCATTGCCTCCGGCGGACGATCAAGCAGCGCCTGTACCATCAGGAAGCCCTCCACCCAAGCGGAGGCGAGTCCATCCGCCTTCCATCCTTCACCTACATCCCCTCCGAGGGACGAGACGACGGGGATGGACGACAGTGGCAACGACAGAATAGATCTCCCGTCGCACCCACCCCGGGCTTCTCCTCCCGACGAAATTGGCTTGTTTCACGACATGATCGCTAGGCCCTCAGAGCTTTTTCAGCTATGCCCCGAAGAGCAGAAGGAGGGATTTGTTTATCAGCGACGAGAGGCCAAGAGGAAGATCGCGCTCTCGGTCCCGCTATTGGACGACATCTGGGACGAAGGCTGGCCCTCCTGAAGAACCCATCCTCAGCCCCGGCTAAGAGACCAGTACGAGAAGAAGTACCAGGTTCCTGTCTCTGAACCAATGTGCCTCAGAGCGCAGCCGTCCCCGGACTCGGTGGTCTCCGCGGCGGCCAAGAAGAAATCTGCTGGGACGACGGCATCTACTTCCACTTCCACGGCGAGAGGAAGAAGCTGGATACCATGGGACGTCGGGTCATCTCGTCGTCGGCGGCGACGACTATTGAGACGGCCAACGCTCTCGCTATCATGGTCCACTACGAAAGGGAGCTGTGGCTTAAAATCGCCCCCCTCCTGGACTTCCTCCCAGAAGAAGGGTGGAGGCCCTTGAAATCTTGGAAGAAGGCAAGGTGGCTTCGGACCATGCCATCACGGCGGCCACTGACATCGCTGACACCGGCTTCCGCCAGATAGGCAACGGCATTTGCCTACGCCAGCGTGGTTGGCTCAGGGCCGCCGACTTCCGTCAGGACGTAAACACGAGGGTACTGGACATGCCCTTTGACAGGAACAACTTGTTTGGCAAGGCAGTGGACCATCTGCAGTGGCACTGCAGACCATCAAGGCAGACACCGAGACGGCCCGTGCCTTAGGCACGCTCCAACGACTGCCGTCCTTTCGGCCCTCCGAGACCTCCAAAGGATTAGGTGGCAGCTCTCCTTCATGCCGCCAGGCGGCCCGTTCTTCGTCCCAGGAAGCCTACAGAGGCCGCAGCAAGGCCAGAGGACATCGTCATCATCGTCAATGTGGTATGGCCTTGGTGAAGCAGGACTGAGCCACCCGTGACGTCGAGCCCCAAACCGAGCAACCCTGTGGGAGGCCGGCTAGTGAACTTCAGCAGCGTGTGGAAGTCCATCTCCACCGACCGTTGGGTGCTGGATGCCCTGGCCCACGGACACACTCTGGAGTTCCAAGCGAAGTGTCCCCGTTTGCCGCCTGTGGCCAGGAAACCACATTCCGCAGCTTCTGCTGGAGGTGCGAGCAATGTTAAAAAAGAGCGCAATAGACCTCGTCCCAAAGAGGCTCCGGGGCTCCTGAGTATACGAGCGGTACTTCCTCGTCTGAAAGAAGACCGGCAGTTGGCGACCCATTCTAGATCTTCGCCGCCTCAACAAATACATAAAATACCAGAAGTTCCGGATGGTCACCCTCCAGCACGTGCTGGGACAGCTGGAGGAAGGCGACTTCTGTCGTCGCTAGACTTGGAGGATGCCTATTTCCTCATCCCCATTCACAAGGGACATCGAAAGTTTCTGCGCTTCGTGGCCCAAGGGCGGCACTGCCAATTCAAGGCCCTGCCTTCGGCTTGAAGTCGACCCCAAGGGTCTTCACCAAGTGCCTGGCACCGGTGGCGTTGCACTTGCGCCTGCAGGGGATCCACGTCTACCCCTATCTGGACGATTGGCTCATCCGAGCGAAGTCAAAGGAACTCGCCATCTGACACACTGCGAGGGCCGTACGCCTGCTCACGGACCCGGGGTTCTCGATAAACTATGCGAAGTCCTGCTTGGAGCCATCTCAGGACGCTCAGTTACTGGGAGCCAGACTCAACACGGTGGCGCACCTGGCTGCACCATCAGAGGACAGGATAAAGGCCATCCTGGGCAAGGTACAATGGCTGTTGACCATGAAGGTTGCCAGGGTGAGGTCCATCAAGTCCCTGCTCGGCATGATGTCATAATGCATTTACCTCGTTCGGCTGTGCAAGCTTGGGATGCGACCGCTGCAGGAGTTCCTCATCGCCCGTTGGCTGAAGGCAACAGGAAGCTTCGAGGACGAGATCGCCCTCAACGAGACATTCCGTCGAACGATTCGATGGTGGGGGGTCCGCCCGCACCTAGCAGTGGGCACAGACTTTCAGACCCAGCGCATCAGGAGACAGTGACAACAGACGCCTCCCTGGAGGGATGGGCCTTTGGCTCCCGGAGGAGAAGTCATTGCACATCAACGTGCTGGAGATCCGGGCCATGATTTGGGCCCTCAAGTCATTCCTTCTGACCCTCCAGGGCAAGGTGGTGCGGGTCTTCACCAGCAATACAACGACAATGTTCTACATTCGGAAGCAGGGGGGCACCAGATCCCCAGCTCTTTCCAAGGAAGCGCAGGACCTATGGCACTGGGCAGTCGCCCAAAGGATATTCCTGGTACCCTTCCATCTGGCAGGAGTGAAGAACATCATCTCCGACTCACTCAGCAGGGAGCTGCGCTCTTGCCACGAGTGGGAACTTCGGCAGGATCAGGTGGACCTACTGTTTCAACGATGAGGCAGTCCCCAGATCGATCTGTTTGCGACGATGACGAACACCAAGTGCCGGAGGTTCGCCAGCAGGTTCCCCAGCCGGGATCATGGGGGATGTATTCTCATTCCCCTGAGACGTCCTGTTTCTCTACGCGTTCCCACCGCTGCCGTTGCTTCTGCAACTCATCAGTCAACTCAGACGGTCCCGGTGCAGGATGATCCTCGTCGCACCGGCATGGGCGAGGCAGATTTGGTACCTGGACCTTCTGGACATGTCAGCGCCCCCTCCAGTCAAGCTTCAGATGGACGCAGACCTTCTCGCCAGGGAAGGAGGCGAGATTCTGCACCACGACCCGGGGTCGCTGAACCTGCAGGCCTGGCTCCTGCAGCGCTAGATTTCGGAGGATACGAGATCCCGGCAGACTGCAAGGTGGTGCTTGCCAAGGCCAGGGCTTCTTCGACTTTTTAGTGCTACGGACATAAATGGAAGAGGTTCACAGTCTGGTGCCGGGCACAGAAGATAAACCCTCCATGGATTACGGCCCCTCAAGTGCTGCCGCACTTGCTGTCGCTGGCCAAGGCGGGACTGGCACACGCTTCTATCAAGATCCATCTGGCAGCTATCTCCCGCTACACCAGAACTGTGTGACCCATGCCAGACCCATGCTGGAGAACAGTTACAGGTAAGTAACTTGTTCCTTACTCACTGTAGTGACTAAAGTACTCCTAGTCCATAGTCCCCTTTCCTCAGTACGTCCCACCATCCTCCCCTCTAATAGATCTAGTGTCATTAGGCTATGGTAATATTGTCGACGCGTCAAAGGGGACCGAGGAGTGGCGCCGGGGAGCAGAGTCAGGGGAGCGAATCGGGAGAGGTGAAACGGTTGCACAGTATATTCTGCGTACTGAGGGTGGCTGGCATGGTGAAACGTATTGTGTTGACTGTAGGTGATCCCTTTGTAATAGATCTGCACAGCTATGCCCTGCAAAGAAACTTGGATAGCAATTTTGGTTTGGAAGGAGTGGACGTATTATGGAACGCTGTGTATGAGTGCCATTTCGTCGATAAGCATGCACTTTGCAAAGACCTCGCCACGTTTCCAGTAGTAGATGTTATCGTAATTCATTACGGCGGCATGCATACTAGTTACCTGTCTTGCTTACATTTGTTCCGTAGACTGAGGAGGTTGCTGGATGTCGTGAGGACGCTTTTTCCCACCTCTAGGTGCTTTTCTCATCTATAATACAGCGAACAGTATGGCGTACTGCTCATGGATGTTGTTCCATGCCAGACGAAGGAAGGTGTCTCCTCAACAGAAGCATGTACACTTTTAGTCCGCTCGTAGAATGTTCTTCTGCAACAATTACCTTATTACTTGTGGAAATGCAGAGTTTTTCCAAGAAAATTGCATTTTGTGGTCATCCATTGGTAATGCAGTTTTGTTTGCTAGTCTACAGGATGCGGTGAACAATTTAATGAATTAATGAGCGGAGAAGAAAACGCAAAAGCTACTAAAAACAGACCAAAAAGGTGTTTTTGTAGAAGGATCTACACAACAAAACAAAAAAACACTCTTAAGAGTCGCCCCTTACTACGAACTCCCCCTGCCCTGGTTTCAAGTTATTCCCCCACGACCGCAAGTCACATGCCGGGATTTTTCAGGTGGCGGCCACGAAAATAGAACTGTGGGGATTGTCCAATGAGTTGCTTAGGATGTGCGGCAATAGGAAGAGGGACTCCTGCTGCACTGGGGACCGGCCTTCAAATTACTTGGGGACCCGCATGTGCCACATTTGATGCTCCTCATCATGCTGTCCTATGGAAATGGGACTGTAGCGATTGTCCTATCATGTGCTGGTCAGGTGTGCGTCAGAGGAAAGCGCGCCAATAGGAAGGACTCCTGCTTTACTGGGGCGTGGCCATGGCGGCACTTGGAGAAAGGCATGTGCCACATTCTGCGTTTGTGAGCATACTGGCCAATAGAAATGGGACTATGGCCTTTGGCCAATCGGGTGCTTTGGGTGTGCGTCACAGGAAAGGGAGGCATTCACTTTCCCCATTACTTTGTTTGCTGCGGCTGGCAAACATGGCAAGACGTACAGTTTTCGTCGTGGGTGATGGTGTTGTGGAAGATCTGTGCGGGTATGCCCTCTAAGAAGGCATGTCTGGCAATTTTGGTTTGGAGGGAGTGGATGCTTTGTGGAGTAGTGTCGAATCGTGCTGTTTCGGCTGACTGCTTCTAGAATGACGCTGCGTGGCCTCTTTATCAACTGTACATGTAGTGATCGTGCACTTTGGAGCCTTCTTTATAGGTTACATGCCTTGTTCTGTCAACTGGAGATTATGATGAAAGCAGTGCAGCGCTTTTTTTCCTACTGCCAAAGTGCTTTTCTCATGTAAACCCCCGAGAATAGTGTGTAAGTAGTCCATGTGAAGCTGATATTTGTTTTTCATAGAAGGGAAAATCAAAATATAGGTCATGGGTACTGTTAGGGAGAATTTTCAGTTTCTGTGCTAATTCCCTTTAACCTGAGAGACCCCCAGCACTTTTGCTGAACACGAATACCAGTGGTACCTGGACCATTATCGAGTGCATTGTCTTCCGAAGGTTGAATCCAGCTGAAACTTTGCAGGCATTCGTGTGAACCTCCCAGAGGCAGGAATTATTCACCAAAGGTCACCTCACCAGAGTTCAGAACCGAGTAATCGAAGAGAATCCAAACAGCAATATTTGTTTCTTCTTGTCGCTGAGAACAATGCGCCAAAACCATAAAGCGCCGCTAAAGTGAGTTAAATCCATTGCTGCCAACCCCTTCTCCCGAGTGCTGCTGCAGAAGCAAAGGTCCCCCCTATTATCACCAAGGAGCAGGAATCGGGGTCTGCAACGTTGCACATAGAAGGAAGCCAGCTGCCATTTCTTCTTCATCTTTAAGGTACTGTAGGGCTTGGGGTGTAATTCCTTGTACCATTTTCGGTGCTTCCTAGTTTGGGAAGTGCTGTTTTTGAAGTCGAAGTTCACTGCTGTGTGTGAACAGTAAAGCTCTTCCTGAGCACCTGTGTTTTCTTCAAGAATGACTGACTGCTTAAGTAACTTTTCCTCTGAAGATCTTCATCAGAACTGGGACAATACATTTGACTTTGGATGTACTGGTTCCCAAAAGGTCCATCTTCTGATCCTACTAGCTTTGGCAATGCTGGGTCCTCCATAGGTTTTAATTGTGAACACTTTTATTGCTAGGAACCACACTGCCTGTATCTATCTGGGAGAACTGTGTGCAGTATAACCTTATTTCCCTCCATACTCAATTTTGCAAATGTCATACTTCTAAGTGCTTTACTGACCTTAACTCTGTGTGCTGGATATGAAATGTATAACCAAACGTTGCCCACCTGCATTATTGTTCCATGCATAACTTAATTCCATTGCTAATTCAATGTTCTTGTTAGTTGCTGCATTTTAGAATTGATTGTGCCTTGTGTCTATATATACATAAATATATTTTAATATAACTTTAAATGAGTAGGTGTTTTCTTGGGTCTATGTATGTACTGATTTCTTTGTACTGCTCTACAGCTCACATAACTCCCTCCGAAGATGAGCCTGGCTGCTCAACCACTGTACTGACTTGCGTAGTAAATGCCTATATTTAGAGTTGGGTCCCTAATGCCAAGAGAGAAGTCTTATGAAGTCCCACACCAGTTGGACTTTAGAAAAACTTACCTAACCGGTACAGAAAAATAAACTATAAGTAGGTGCAAATAGGCAATCTGAAGGAGATTCACAAGGGGCCAAGATAGAGAAGAGCATGGATGTCACACTGGCATCAAGTTACTTATAGGCCCATCTCAATGCCCATTTCAAAATTTGGTTAATACTTTGTAATATTCGAGGACAACCACCAGAACACGGCCTATGCCCAGAATGTGCATCTAAAAGTGAGCTAAATTGCAAAAACTATTGTAATTGCTATGTAGGGTTACCAACCTTAACTATTTCACACACTGAATTGTCTCGACCTACATAATAGTGGTTCTTCATATCCAATTCAGTTTTATTTTTACAAGGATAACATCCTAAGTCAACCCAGTCAGGTTTCAAACCTACAACCCAGGAGTAGCAACCAGCTCACTGCTGTTGGGACAAACTCCCAGGTATGCCAGAGGGCCACTTGGAGTTTGCGCACTCTCTGAGGGCCAACACCTTCCACAGGATAAACCGAGGACTCAGTCAATGGCAAGTTCAAACTGCGGTTTGTTACTAACAAGACCAACAGGGTTCAGCACAGGAATAGGAAGAATCTATGCGCAACTCAACTTCGCCTGGCTCGCAGGCCAGTTTTAATGCATTGCTGCTCCATCACTACTTAGGCCTCTCTCCAAAAACCTATTTATGTGTGGGATTGGCCGTCAGGAGCCTAATAACTTATATGGTCACGTATATGTGGTGTTCTACTAGCTCTCACATGTCGGGTGGCTGGCTGGTCCATCCCCGAGTCAATATCTATAACAATGTTGCAGTGTGATGGTCTTGCCATTGGTTCTTCCCTGTTGCTACCCACCCCTAGGATACTGACCTGTGGTTAGCTAGAGCTGGTGTCCCCAGGCCTGGGATCTGCAAAGGTTCTCGGCTCTCAGTGTACCTTTTCAAGGTAATAAGAAAGGCTATCTGTCTGCATTGTAACTTGTGTGTACCACCTTAGTCTCTTTTGCTCAGTACAACACTTGTCTCACATTGTAGCATCTTTGTTGCCATCTTCTGTCCGGTAGCCTGAGATCGGCTCCCTTTCCCAGTGCTGGTCGCTGTCCATTGTATGCGTCGGCTGGGTCACATGTTCGGAGATAATGATTTTGAGCTGTAACGCTCTGAATTATGAGGAATATTCGTATTTACTGCAGCTGGTGCTTTTGTCGTTCAGGGAATGGAATGTCATCCGTATCTTGTGGCCTTGGCAGCGGGTTCTGTCTCACACATTTGCACTTTGTACAGCCTGAATTCAGCTCAACTCTTAATGAGAGGCCTGTGGCCTGCTATAATTTTCTAAACCATTGTTATGCAGTTTCTACAGTGTTCGTTCTATACTATATTCTCCATAGGTTAGTCACACTTGGTTCCGTCAGGTCCCATGGGTGCTCCTGCAGTTCCTTAAGGTTATTTGCATGTAAGCATCTGCAAGCTTTGCTCAGGATCTCTTGGTTCTTGCGGTTTCTGCGTTGCTGCGTCTGGCTAATGGAAAAAATAATAAAAGCAAATACAGTATGTATATGTGTCTGTCCTCTAACTATAGAACTGTACGCATGTGTTCTTCATGTATTCAAGTGTGTGTTTATATCTTGGAGTGCAGATGGCACATGTGCTTCATGTCTAACGCTAAGTCGTGGTGTCTCCAACGACATCAGCAACTTGCTGTCCTTCCGCTTTAATCAAGACTGTCAATTGAGATGTCTTTAGTTGCAGCCTGGGGCTCCTTGTCCACTCTGGGGTAAATTCGTACCGCACCTCGTCTGTTGGGCTGGCTGAGGGGGTACCTCTCAACATACTTGTCGACCCTTAGTCTGCTGGGGATTGGTCCGAAATACAATGGGCGATTGTAGTGTTTCCTGGCCTTCTTCCAGGTCATGAATTTCGTGGGAGGGGGAGGTATACTTTCCCATCCCTCTTCACTGCATTGGGACCACCCCTGATGCCAGACTTCGGATTAAACCATGGCAGTAACATAATTACCACTGCTTGTAGTATGGCGGTGCAGTATAAGGAGGAGATACCTCCACATTAGCTCCAACACAGGATACTGTGGCATAGTTACAACACATTCATTCTTTCAAGATTCCCATGGAGTTCTGCAGATTGGAAAATTAAGATAAACACTGGTGTTCTGCCACTTGGACACCTTTTTCCTGATTTTATAAATTGTGGTAACCATAATCTAATTTGGCGATTTATCCCTCTGGAATTTACCGCCAACTCATAGTGAAGCTCAAAGTACTGAATGTTTCTCTTGATCCTTGAAATCCAGTGTATGGTTTTACTACTTTCTTTAATAACCACTGTTCTCCAGCATGGGGTCTGGCATGGATTCACATGCTCATGAATATTCCCCGTCGTCAGGCTGGGAATCCTTGGTAAAGAAAAAACCAGTATCAGTTTCGTTTCTGATCTGTCTTTCGTAGTAACAACCAATCACTGGTCTCTGCGTCATACTGACCACAGCCAATGACTGCCCTCTACCTAAGCACCGCCTCTGGCAGCCATCTTCAGGTTTTTACCGCACGTTCATGTGTTGGGATCCTCGTGCTATTGCTCTCGAGCGTTAGTGCTATTTTTTCACGTTTTTTCTCAAAAACTTCGTTTTTTCGGTCAAAAGAGCCTCAAGCTCCACCGACTCACTATCCGATCAACGGGGACCCGTGTCGGATTCGTCTGCGCCCCTCAAGGGTGAAGATTCGTCGAGCTACGCTTTTGGAGGACTCCAGAAGTTTCTCAGGCCCGGTCATGGCCCAGGAGAAGGGAAGCTCGACGCCCGGAAAGCTGTTCAGGGTCTGCCCTGGATGCCAGCTGCAGAACGTCTTCAAGGAGGACGAACACTCCTTTTGTCTCTACTGCCTACATGAGGACAAGACGCACGTGGAGAAGGACTGTGCGTTTTGCGGCAACATGTCGGAGCGGACCATGAAGGACCGCCATCAATGTCTCGCCAACTGGCTAGAAGGGAAGAGCCCGTCCGGCGAGAAGAAGAAGAAGAAATCTGAGCGGTCTTCTAAGTCCTTTGAGGACGCCCCGGCGACGGGGGTCCAACATAAGGCCAAGCACCGCGAGTCCGCTGGCACCGGGAGCGCCGAACGGTCAGGCTCTACGGGCGCCAGGCAGGGCGCACCCTCCCCGGCACCATCAACCACGAGCCAACGCTCTGGGTCGGGTAAGAGGAAGGCCGAGCACCCGGCGAAGCTCCTGGAGAGGCCCCGGTCGAGCTCGAAGGCCCCATCGGAGGGGGAGCGAGGCGGTGTCCCCCCCCCTCAAGGATAAGGCGGTGAGCGCACCTAAGGTGGTGAAGGCCTTAATCCATCCGGCCAAGCCCTCTATCGAAACTGTCGCGGCGGCCCTGGCTCAGCCTGTGCAGGCTACACCAGTGGTGGCGACCTCGGGGCTCAGAGTCTCCCTGCCACCTCGGAGGGAGTCATCTTTTGTGCCCATCGATAGGACCCCCGTGAAATCCCCCGTGGGGAAGAAGGGGGGGCAGGGCGTCGTCGTAGATTCGGCCTCAACCTCGGAGGAGGAGCTGGTCGAAGTCTTAAGCCACGGCCACGGCGTGAAAGAAGACCGACCCGTCGGGATGGATCCCTGATCGCCCGTCGGATTCCCCTCTGCCAGCGCCGCGAGACAACTCGGCGGCCATTTTGTTGGCTATACAGTCCTTATGCTCAGAGATAAGGACGAGACTACCGTTGCCGACGGAACCTCTCCCGTCGGGGGACCCAGAACCGGGACCTTCTGGTGTTCCCCCTACCAAGAAAAGAAGGATCCACCCTCCGCCTCCTTTTCAGCCGTCGCGCCCCTTCCAGCCCTCCTCCCCGTCCACCCGAGGGGATGATACGGGGACTGACACGGCAGCGACGGGTACGGACGACGAGGTATACGACGAGGATGTACCGTCGTCGCCTCCCACCAGGGCTTCTCCGCCCGACGAGATTGGATCGTTCCACTCCATGATCTCCAGGGCATCCGAGCTTTTTCAACTCTGCCCTGAGGAGAAGAAGAAGGAAGGTTTCCTTTATCAGCGGCGCGAGGCCAAGAGGAAGACGGTCCTCTCAGTGCCTCTATTGGACGACATTTGGGATGAGGGCCTCACCCTCCTCAAGAACCCTTCCACGACGCCAGCTAGAAGAGACCGGTACGAGAAGAAGTACCGGGTCCCGGACACGGCCCCCCTGTGCGTCCGGGCGCAGCCTACCCCGGACTCCGTCGTCTCCGCGGCGGCCAGGAGGAAAGCGGGGGGGGGGGTGCGGCCTCCACATCGACTTCCCCACCGGACGGTGAGGGAAAGAAATTGGACGCTATGGGACGCAGAGTCATCTCGTCGGCAGCGACGACGATTAAAGTGGCCAACGCCTTGGCTATCGTGGCCCGCTACGACAGGGAGCTCTGGTACAAACTGGGTCCCCTGCTGGACTTCCTGCCGGACGACAAGAGGACAGAGGCCCTGGAGATCCTGCAGGAAGGTGAGGTGGCTTCGGAACACGCCATTACCGTTGCGACGGACATCGCCGACACTGGGTTCCGCCAGTTGGGCAACGGCGTTTGCCTTAGGCGGCGTGGTTGGCTCAAGGCTACGGACTTCCGTCAAGACGTTCAGACCAGAGTCCTGGACATGCCCTTCGATGGGAACAACCTGTTTGGCAAAACAGTGGACGATTCCCTTCAGGCCATTAAAGCGGACACTGAGACGGCCCGGGCCCTGGGAGTTCTGCAGCAACGACGGATGCCCTTTCGGAGCAGCGGAGGCAAGGGCGCCTCCAAAGGTTCCGGCGGCGGTTTCTCCACCTACCGTCAAGCGGCCCGCTCGTCGTCTCAGGAGGCCTACAGAGGACGAGGCAAGTCTGGCGGACTCCGCCGTCGTCGCCAAGGAGGTCAAGGCGGCAAAGCCTCGTCCAAGCAGGATTGAACCGACCGTGGGGTCGGGCCCCCACCGAAGCACCCCGGTGGGAGGCCGGCTGGCGAGCTTCGTCAGCGTGTGGGAGTCCATCTCCACCGACCGTTGGGTGCTGGACGCCTTGGCCCGGGGCCACGCGCTCGAGTTTCAAAGAAGGTGTCCACGCGTCCCCCCCGTGGCCAGGAAAGAACTTCACGTCCCTCAACTTCTCCTGGAGGTAAAGGCGATGCTCAGGAAGGGCGCCATCGAACTCGTCCCAAAGAGGCTTCGGGGCTCCGGAGTGTACTCGAGATACTTCCTCGTGAAGAAGAAGACGGGGGGATGGCGCCCCATCCTGGACCTGCGACGTCTGAACAAGTTCATCAAGGCGCAAAAGTTCCGGATGGTCACCCTCCAGCACGTCCTGGGTCAGCTGGAGGAAGGAGACTTCCTGTCGTCGTTGGATTTGGAGGATGCCTACTTCCATATTCCCATCCTAAAGGGGCACCGAAAATTCCTCAGGTTTGTGGTCCAAGGGCGTCATTACCAGTTCAAAGCCCTCCCCTTCGGTCTACGGTCGGCACCCAGGGTGTTCACCAAGTGCCTCGCACCGGTGGCGGCGCAGCTGCGCCGCGAGGGGATCCACGTCTACCCCTACCTGGACGACTGGCTCATCCGAGCCAAGACGAGGGAGCTCGCCGTGGTTCACACGGCAAGGACCGTCCAACTTCTCACGGACCTGGGATTCTCCGTGAACTACGCCAAATCCCACCTGCAAGACGCTCTGTTTCTGGGAGCGAGGCTCAACACAGTGTCCCTTCTGGCCTCCCCGTCGGAGGAGAGGACCAGGACCATCCTGGGCAAGGTGCAACGGATGTTGGTGGCCGACGCGGCCAAGGTGAGGTCCATCAAGTCCCTCCTCGGAATGATGTCTTCCTGCATCTACCTCATTCCCATGTGCAGGCTCCGGATGCGCCCGTTGCAGGAGTTCCTGGACGCGCGCTGGATCCAAACGACGGGCAACTTCGAGGAAAGGATCACACTCGACGAGAGTTTCCGACGAGCGATCCGGTGGTGGGGCACCCGCGCGCATCTGACGGCGGGCATGGACTTCCAGACCCCAGCCCACCAGGAGACAGTGACCACGGATGCCTCACTGGAAGGGTGGGGAGCGCACACCGAAAATCTGCACGCAAGGGGCCTTTGGCTCCCGACGGAGAAATCCTTACATATCAACGTCCTGGAGCTCCGTGCAGTGTTTTGGGCCCTCAAGTCCTTCCTTCCGTCCCTCAAGGGCAAGGTGGTGAGGATCTTCACCGACAACACCACCACCATGTTTTACATCAGAAAACAGGGCGGAACCAGGTCCCCAGCACTGTCCAAGGAAGCGCAGGACCTGTGGCATTGGGCAGTTGCCCAAGGGATGTTTCTGGTGCCGTTTCATCTGGCAGGGATAAAAAACACCATCGCCGACTCACTCAGCAGGGAGCTGCGCTCGTGCCACGAGTGGGAACTACGGCAGGATCTAGTGGATCGCCTCTTCCGACGGTGGGGCACACCCCAGATCGACCTGTTCGCGACAGCGACGAACTCCAAGTGCCGGAGGTTCGCCAGCAGATTTCCCCAGGCGAGGAGCATGGGCGATGCTTTCTCGTTCCCCTGGGAGGGCCTGTTCCTCTACGCGTTCCCTCCTTTGCCACTGCTAATCCGGCTCGTCAACCAGCTCAAGAGGTCACGGTGCAGGATGATCCTCGTCGCACCTGCGTGGCCGAGGCAGATATGGTTCCCGGACCTTCTGGACTTGTCAGCGTCCCCGCCAATCAAGCTGCCGGTGGACGCGGATCTGCTCTCCAGGGAAGGAGGCGCCATCCTCCACCACGACCCGAAATCGCTGAACTTGCAGGCCTGGCTCCTGCAGCGCTAGAGTTTGGAGGATATGACATACCGGCCGACTGCAGAGAGGTTCTTGCAAAGGCCAGGGCGTCCTCGACTCTTAAATGCTACGGACACAAATGGAAGAGGTTCTCTGTCTGGTGCCACGCACAGAAGATTAACCCTCTACGGATTACGGCCCCCCAAGTTCTGCCGTACCTGCTGACGCTGGCCAAAGCTGGACTGGCACACGCGTCCATCAAGATTCATCTGGCTGCGATCTCCCGATACACCAGGACCACGGGACGGACGTCCTTGTGGTCTCATCGTCTGGTGAAAGAGTTCATGAAGGGACTGTTCAGATCGTTCCCGCCGGTGAAGGCTCCGGCCCTGGCGTGGGAGCTCAACGTGGTGCTGACCAAGCTCATGGGACCTCCGTTCGAGCCTCTGCACTCGGCCCCGTTGAAGTTTCTGTCGTGGAAGACAGCGTTTCTTGTGGCCATCACCTCCGCACGACGGGTGGGAGAGATCCAGGCCCTTTCCTGCAAAGCCCCGTACTTGACTTTTCACGACACGAGGGTGGTGCTCAGGACGCACCCCTCCTTCATGCCCAAGGTACCGTCGGACTTCCATCTCAACGAACCCTTGGTGTTGCCTGTATTCTTCCCGTCGCCTTCGTCGCCGGCTGAGAGGACTTTGCACTCGCTGGATGTGGCTAGAGCGCTGAAGTTCTACGTGGACCGCACGAAGTGTTTTCGGAAGACGTCACAACTCTTTGTGAACTTTGGACCTGTCAATCAGGGGAAGGCTCTCTCGAAGGCTTCCATTTCCAGATGGCTCTCCGGCTGTATCATGTACTGTCATCGGTTGGCAAACCGACCGCTGCCCGGCCGTCCGAGAGCCCATTCCACCAGAGCGATCGCAGCTACCACGGCGTTCCTTTCTGGTGTGCCCCTGCTGGACATATGCAGGGCTGCTACGTGGAGGTCGACGCACACCTTCACGAAGTTCTGCTGCGTCGATCGGGATTCCAGGGAGGAGTCCAGGGTCGGCCAAGCAGTGCTGCGCAACCTGTTCGCCTGAGGTGAGCCTGGTGAGGAGGTAAGATGCTTAATGTTGAGTTTGATGCAATGCTTAATGTTGAGCCTTTGCCACCTCCCGTGGTTGTGCATGTGTGTACTGCTATGTATTCTTTATTCATGAGCATGTGAATCCATGCCAGACCCCATGCTGGAGAAGGAACAAGTTACTTACCTGTAACTGTTGTTCTCCAGCATGGGTCTGGCATGGATTCACATGCGAACCCTCCCGCCTACCCCTCTGCGGCTCTTCACTTGGTCATACTGCCACTTCACGTGCTTCCAAATCTGAAGATGGCTGCCAGAGGCGGTGCTTAGGTAGAGGGCAGTCATTGGCTGTGGTCAGTATGACGCAGAGACCAGTGATTGGTTGTTACTACGAAAGACAGATCAGAAACGAAACTGATACTGGTTTTTTCTTTACCGAGGATTCCCAGCCTGACGACGGGGAATATTCATGAGCATGTGAATCCATGCCAGACCCATGCTGGAGAACAACAGTTACAGGTAAGTAACTTGTTCCTTTTCCACCATAACAAAAGGTTGCAGCAGGAGCTGTAAATCAGTTTCTAGTCTTGGTTGGCTTCTAGTTTTGGTTGTGTTCTATCTGCACGTAGAGGTGACACCCGCCTGTTGATTTTTCTCAGAATTCAGACGGTTGTCGACTTCCTTGAAGGCCACATCGATCCCTTTGATCTGGATGTCTTCCTGCCACACCTCAACGGAAACCTCACCCGCCTGGCACAACGAACCTCGGTAGGATTGGAAAATGTGTGATGGTGAGAAAGAATGTGGGCATGTCCTATAATGTTGGTTGCTTGTATCCCACCTGTGCCTCCCCTAGGCCACTACAAAGGGATGATCGCATCTGGAGAAGGGGTGACTGGCCACAGGAGATTGTGTCCAGGAAATGGGGAAGGCAACTTGTGAGACAGCTGTATATGTAATTATGTTATGTAAAATGAGCTTACATTGGGCATAAGCCTCTTCAAAAAGCAATGTCCCTCATATGTGCCCATGCCCTCTTCATCATTTTTTATTTTTGTTTGCTACTCCCGCATCTCCATCAGGCCAATGCAGATAGCGTACATGTTCTGCATATGTGTCTCTCACTCCCCAGACAATTTCTTAAGCAGCTCGATAGCAGGATTCAACTTGAATCAGGCTTTGGACTTGCAGTAGGGAGAGTGGGTGGGGGTGATTTCTTACCGCTCTTTTAGAGAAAGCATTCTTTCGCTTTCCTTTCACACTGCATTTGTCTTGCTGCCTCTACCTTAATATTTCGAAATGGAAATAACTCCATTTAAATTTTGTCCGTCGTGCAACAGAAAAGGACACTCATTGAGTTTGTAATTACGGTCTTCCTCACGATCATTCTGAAGTTGTGTGTTGTACAAACTCTTTAGGCCCTAGACGCTCAAATAAAGGCGCACCAAACGGTGGGTGGGCTCTGCCATGATGGCGGTGTCTGGGACCCCAACCGGCGCCTTCAAATCGGATGTGGAAGGCCCAGGCAGCAACGGCTCCAGTTTGGATGGCAAAGTTATTTTACAGGAGGAGTTTGACGCCTGCGTGTCGGTCCCCTGCTCCTGAATTCAAGCCCTGCGCAATGCTATGGGGAAAACCCATGACAACGGTGGCACGTGTTAGAACAGTATTTCTAAAGTCCAACTAAGGGCTTCATAAAACCATAAATTTGAGGTCAGTACATACATCCGCTCTTAGTATAAGGCTGCACCACCTGAGAGCGTTTGGTAGCATAGGTAGAACAGCCAGTCTTATCTTAGGAGGGAGAGAGGGCTGTAGCTTGGTACACAGAAATTGTAGCATGCATATAGTGCAAAGAAACGCTGAAACACTATGTATTGTAAAAATAAATGGTTTATTTAAATACAAGTATATCAAGATAATTCTTGGATGAGTTAGTAATATAACAATATAACATCATATAAACAACTCAATACCTATGGTGTGCAAACCAAGGTATAACCTTATTTAGAGGAGCAGGAAGCATGTCAAGGTTAGTCAAACGTAAGGTTATACATTTGGGATAGTAATATACTATTCTTGGGCAATAAGACCTGGTTGGATATACTTTTAGAATACAATCAGTATTTCAAGGGTAGTTGACCCCGTCAGTCATGCAGTTAAACTTGGTTATGAAATCACATAATAAACCAACCCCGTTACAAGTATACACTTTGCAATATTACTTTTTAGAACTCAGTTCAGAGCTAGTAAAACAACTCCTATAATTTATTTCTGGAGGGGCACCAAGCTAATCAATGAGAAGTATGAACACTCAACTATTTCAGAATGCTCTAAGCAAATCAGGGAAAGCAAAACCCTATTACACTTTAAGACAGACACAAGGTATTTCAAGGTAAGTAGTTGACGTATTGGCACATAACTATCCACTTTCTAATAGCTAGTTCTACCCAGTATATGATACAGTTTCTAAGGTAAGTAAGACCTTTATGAAGCTATTACAGAACAGCACCAAAGCAATTCAGGGAAGCAAAGCCCCGGGGTACAAATTGAGAAGAGCAGAAGCTAATAAAGGTGAGCAAGACCTATACAGCTTTTACACTCATTCAGTTAAGCAATGATAAAACAGTACCAACAAATTACTTTTCAGAAGTGGGGGGACACACAATTCAAAGTTATACACTTTTTACAGGGGCAGAATGCAACTCAAAGGTAAGCATACATTTAATGACACTTTCTGACTTCTTCTTTTACAGAGATACCGTTACCACACTAACCTCTTTAGTAAGTGAAAGTACTCACTCCCCACAATACCAATAAAAAGAATAAAGGATACATCCCAGTAGGGAATGAGACCATGAGAGATGATTGCGAGTTGTCAGAATATTTATATAATCATTAACGGGCCCGTTGTTAGCATCCTCCCCATTCCCATTGAGCCCTATCAATGGCTCAATGGGAATGGGGATGTACCGGGTCCGGTCCCGAGAATGGGAATTACCGGGCCCGCCAAAGTCGGCATGGCCCGGTAATTCCCTATTTTTGGAACCCGGACCCGGTACCCGGTTTGGGGGTAGCCATGCCGCTAAAAACAGCATGGCTACCTCCAAACTCCTAATGAGGCCATTACGTTTTAAAGGGTTACAGCGTCATCAGTGATGAGTTCTATACAGGCTACAGGTTACATTTTCATTGGTTAGAAAGGAAGTGCACATATAGTTCTTTATGGGCCATCTCCACGGGATTGGTTGATGACTTGGCTGGAGGTTGGACATCACGTGGTTCAGCTGGGCCAGTCCGTGCGAGGTGAAGGTTAGGCCAGGTCGGAGTGTCGGCTGGACCTCACTAGTTAATCTATACACTTATTAGAGACATGCAATAAACAATGAACATCAATATACCTTTGAATAAATCTTAGAGGCCTATAAATTGTACACACATGATTGTATGGTCTTATATTGGGTCATTGATAAGGTGAAGGGTGCAGGGGTCTTGCCTTCTGTGATAACCTCGGGCTGGGCTTGCACATCAGGGCGGGGAGGGGAATGGAGTGACACATGTTAGTTTAGGACAGGATATGCTGTGACAGGGGTCTGGGTTTATTGGGGGCACTCTGGTGGTCAATTCAGTGGGGGCACACTTCTGTTACATCAAGAGAATGCCTTCGGAGGGTACAGGGTTACACAAGCAGTAATTTTCCAACAGCGATGGTAAGGGGTGCAGGAGCAGGTTTGTGGAGATGGATGAGCTGCAAGGCATGGTTCGGACCGGTTCACACACAGGACCGTGAAGAGTGATACGATGCATAGTTTTAATTGTAGCAGTTAGCTTCAGCGCATCCTTGAGAAAGGGACTTGGGACGCGCAGCAAAGTTGGGGGCGGTTGGTGCTCGCTGTGCGCGGCGCTGCCGGGCGGAGAGGAGACTTCGTAGTGCCGAATTGCGGCCTAGTCCAAATATGGAGTCGTGGGCACACAAAATGGAGTCCAGGTGTGTCCTACCTCTGCTTCTGCCAAGGGCTTATTCCTTTGGCAGCAGAAGGGTGATGGAGGCGTCCCCCACTAGTGCAAGAGCAAGTGGTCCATTTTGCGTAGAATGCATGGGGGGTGGCTAATTCGCCCCTTCCGTCCTTACATTCCCCCCTTTCGTTACATCTAAAGTAACACACTAATTTTTATTGTTTGCATTCCGATAGTACTCTGCCTCCATTACCGCCTCATCCTAAGCCGGTGTCCCTTTTATTGGCATCCAGGCTCTGCATACCCCTTGTAAACTCTGGCCCCTTCTAGCATACTCATCAGGGGTACAGGTCATGTATATTCCCCCATCCAGATCCACCCACACCTCCTTATACCACTGTAATTCCAGGGGTTCCTTGATTGTAGTGTGATACAAGTTGTCCACCCTGTCCCCTGGATAATGATACACTGGTGTCATACGATATTTGGAGGGACCAAACTCTCCTTTCTGTATCTGTGCATCTTTCATGGTCTGTATCCTTGTTGGTTGACCCATTGTCACCGTCATCATTGCAGAGCTAGGCATTGAATTTGCACAACATCGAATCCCTTCCTGACGCACACAAAAAATGAGCAACAGGAAAACGATGAGTGGGACAAAATGTTCATCATCATGCTGAACCAGGAAGGTATGCAGTTGAACATGTCATCGAACCAGTTGCTGGGGTCAAAGCCCCCATCTTTCTTCATTCTTTCACCCAGGTTATGCACTGCCGAAATCACGTGTGACAGGGTCCCATTATCCGCATCTGCAGAAGGTACGAATGTACAGCAGGCGCACCCGATTTTTCAGCAAACCCCGCCGTCCATTGCTGTGAGTAGGTCTAGGACGTACCGGTTCTGCATGGTTATCAACCTCAGGGCGCGAAGTTACACTTTTGTCACATTGAACCCTTCCTCTGTCATTGGCCAGCTGGATCAGTGCCCAGCGCACAATCTGAAGCCATTTGGCGTTTGCTCGTGCCTGAAATCCTGGCACTAGGAGTGAAGCGAAGAACATTTCTGCGGAATTAAAGAGTTTGTACTGATCAGGAATCTCTGCCAGGAAGTCAGGATTTGCTGGAAATGTAATTGGATAATCTACGCTTGCTTTCATTTCTGGAAGGATGATTGTCTTGTTGCAGTGTTTTTGCAGCCCATCTGTACCTTCCCTTTGCTGTGAAAACAAAGTTCATGCTGGATCTCTTTTTGTATCTTGATCGGCTTTTCAAGTGCTGTCACTCACGTTAGTTTGGAGATATGTTGAGACCATGTTGCAGTGCATGTTCGTTTGACCCATTGAAAGTGCTCTTCTGTCAGTCCTCGCAATGCTTCAGCTTTACACGTGATTGTCTCTTTGTGCCATTTATTTTCCGTGAACATTGTCCCTTTGATGATAAACTGTTCTTTTACACATATTACTCCTTGAGGTTTGCTTGTGTACGTTTTCTCGTTTTGCAGCATTTGTACTGTTACCGTGTGTGCCTGGAAGGTACTTCAAATTCTACATAAAACAAAGTGAATTAGACACTGGGCATCCGACATGGGTGTTTCTTGGGGTATGAGAGCTTTGGGCGTGCCAGAGGCATGGGGTATTTGAGAGCAAATGTAACGGCTCTCATTTGTTGATTGTTTAACTGTAGCACTCATGTCTGAATACCATTTATTGGACTGATCCAGGTGGCAGGGGTCTTCGATTTCATCTAGCCCCAGGCCATGGTATGCATCATAACCCCTCCTTTCCACCCCCCCTTTTCCACCTCTTATTCCCCCCTTGTCTATTGTGTAACTTTTTCACCTTTTCATATCGTACAGGAAAAATGTTTGTCCATGTTTCATCATGCTTCTCACTACCACTCTGCCAAGATTGTGACATTGGATACATTTGGGTAGTTGGGACATAGGGTGTAAAGTGCATTTTATCGCCATCTGAGGTAGGTTCTTCAGTTGTGTGCATATTTACATATGGCGATCCCGAAATACTGAACATAGGATAATCAACATTATACTCATTTGGTACGTTATCAACATCCTAACCCATAGCAGCGTATGTAAAAATGGGGGTTTTGACAGTTCGTTTTTTGTGCAGAGTGGTTAAATTAGCATTCATGGAAGCATTGTGGGTCCAAATTACTGTAAAGCCATTCCAAATGAGGCTTGGCCCTTCTTGTATTAAATGTACCCCGTTGCCCCCTACTTTAAATCCCCCAATATAAAGGACACGCTCCAATATAGGCCAAGGCAAAACAACATCACAAAATAGAGGCCACAATCATAATTGTAATTTCTAGTACTACCAATTTCTACCATATCGCTATCTACATTTGATGCGTTGTTAGTGAGGGCTAGTATACACGGGAACGGTCTTAGGCTGATTCTGGCGCTCCTCAGAATATTAGAGAAAAAAAGGGGGAGTGGAGCTGCGAGACTGAGGTCTATTACCCTTAGACTGCAAAGGGAAACAAAGCTAAATAACTATCTATGTAGACCTATAAGTGTTTCGCGCTAGCTGAATTGTGAGTCTAATGTATTCTGTAAAGGTATGTCCTTCGGTACTTAGCCCAGGCTGAAAAAGTTACATAACCTAGAAATACATTTCTGAAGGCTGTTATATCACAGTAAGTACTTTACCCAAATTGGTATAGTTTAATTAGTGCAATTCCAAGTGGTTATACATTGAAGACCAAAACTTAGAAAGTAAAATACATATAATCCAAAAATCCTGATATGGATGAAACAAAAAATAGCAATAGTTCCCTATTTTTAACAAAAGAGATTTGGTTGCACTTGTTGGTTTGCAAATTCAGTATCTCCTGATAATTCACAGATGGATTCAGTTGGTTTGTGAATTCAGTACTTCCTATTAGTTCACAGATGGATTCAGTTATCGGTTAATGAAATGGATATATTAAGTCACTGTTGCTTCACAGTTCAAGGTTGACTGAATTTTAAGTCTTGATTGCACACTTTGATTTTAAGATTAAGTGATACCCGTTGTATCACGGATATATTACATTACCAGTTCTGGGATTAAATGCTTGAAATCACTGTTACTTCACAGTTGGAGGTTCGCTAAGTTTTGAGTCTCAAATTGTCAGAGGTAATTGGTCAGAGTCTAGGCCCTCTTATATTTCAGAGTTTTTAACACAGTTTCATTAAATCTGTTAACCATGTGTTAACCATGTTATTCATTATTTGTTCTGTTCCCCATTTGTTCTGTTGCCCAACACGTGTTTCACCGTCTGGTTGGTGACGGATCTTCAGGGGTTAATAAGGTTTAGAGGTATACTGATGCATGGAAACAAATATGCACGATATTCATCACAAATGATATGCGTTGTGTGTCCTGAAGTTCCTGGTACAAAGAGAAAGAGGGAAGAGGGAAGAAAGAAGAAAATAATTCGTTTTGAAAAACCCGCTCGGTTACAAGAGAGGAAGAAATGTGCTATTCTAAATATAGAAGTGAACTGATGTCAATTGATGTTAACTTAGCTTCTAAGGTAGATTTACAGGGGTGTAGGGTCACAAAAATATGCAAGTGTCTTGACAGAGTACTTACTTGAGTAGCCCTTGGTTTGCGTATGCAATGAAGCAGGTATGTTTCAAAGGGAAATGGCAAAATCACAAAAGATTTTCTATGGCTACTCTCCACGTCCTAAAAAAAAGCAGATGGAATACAACAAAATGTTGCATAAATATGCGTATGGTGTAACTTGATGGTCGTAGCACTGAACGTATTGTTCATAGCTCTGTACATGCTAAGAGTGGATCTATTACCTAGTTCTTACCTACGGTTGTGGGTCGCGCTGACGTGAGGCACGGGTGTGTGCGACTTGTTGCCGTCTGTTCGTTGTAAATTGCTGTATGCGGGTACTGTTTGTATTGACCCGGAAGTGTATATATAATCGTGAACGCAAGATAGCGTGGTGGTCACGTGATAGATTGTTTCCTTAACATGGTGTCTCAGAAATACGGCTGTTGGTACTGTGGATCGTGTGGATTGCTGTGTAGATGTTCATATATGTAAGTTGTAAAAAAGAATGTCGTATTTACAGTTTAAAAGTAAATATATGATCGTGGACGCGGAATGCAATGTTAGACACGTGATCAATGTACTTCTCAACACGGTGTGTTGAGGGTACGGCTATTATTACTAAAAATCGTATGGATTTGTATAGAAATACATGTAAATTCCGAAAAGAGTGTTGTGTTATTGACACATAAGGGAATAAAAAGAAATTGTAATTTATAAGTTTCTTATATGAATGAGATAGAAAAAGTGAAAGTTGGAATAGTCTGGCAAGTTAATACAACCAATTAATACATTGATACATCACAGAGAGGGTTTTCTTTGATTTATGTTTTGGCGATACAACCCCAAGTTTTAAATGAAAATAGACTTGTGCATGTGTTGCCTGAAGCTAGGTAGACCTTGATAGTGTTAGTCATTTGGATTGTGAGTAGGGAGGTAGACAAATAGCGATGGGTTGGAAAGGAGGAATTGGCTGATCAATTGAATGTGGTTATACGATCAACACTTGTGACTAAATATTACTCAATAAGTTGCAGAGTAATTCATACAGTAAAGTCAGAGATAACAACAGCATATACATTCTATACTCCTCATTGATGTAGAGAGACTCAAAAGCAAGACTCTCATTTGTACAAGAGCGACAGTAATAACAGAAAATGATGCAGTTCTTGGTCAACATTAAGCCCATTATGGATTGAGTCCATTGTCCAAATCCAATAGGCTTCTCTCTTGCGGAGGCTTAGTTCCAAATTGCCTCCTCTGTGACTGTAAGAGTTTCTCAATTCCATGACATTGGATATTGGTGAAGTCAGATTTGTGGTGTTGCTGTAGAAAATGGAGTGCTAGAGGAGAGGTTGTGTCCTTATTTTTAATGGCTCTCGTGTGTTCTCCAACTCTGATTTTCAATTTTCTTATGGTGCTTCCTATATAGGCCTTTTTACACACACAAATGATGGTGTAGACGACGAAAGTGCTGTTAAAGTTAATGAGTTGTTTGATTTTGATCTGTTTGCCATTTGCTTGGATAAAGTCTTTTTTCGCGTTGATCATGTATGGACAGATCTGGCAGTTGTTGCATTTGTAATTGCCTCGTACAGGTGCTTTTAACCAGGATGTCTTGTAAGGTAAAGATTCTTTTTTGAAAATCTCATATTTTTTATTATTGAAGTATGATGGACTTATGATTTTTTTGAGATTGATGCAATTCCGAAAGACTACATTGGGTTTGTTGTCTAAGAGTTTTTAGATCTGCATCAGTTTTCAAGATATTCCAGTTGCGTAGTAAGATCTTTTTGATACTATGATTGTTGGTACTGAAGGTGGTGATGAACCTGGGTGTTTCCAGAGAGATGCATCTTTTAGTTGTCTTTTGGAGTAGACTTGGTCTGGATCTTTCTTCGTTTTCTTTTAGCATTGCTTTCAGATGTTTGGAGCTATATCCACGGTTTCTGAATTTTTGCATCGTGGCAGTTTGGTGTTTATTGCATTCTGCGGTTGAGGTGCAGTTACGCTTGATGCGGAGAAATTCTCTGAATGCAATGTTGTGAATGATATGGCGAGGATGATTGCTCGAAGCATGTAGGAGGCTATTCACAGCTGTCTCTTTTGTATATAGTGTGCTGTGGATTGCTCCATTGAGTAGATATAAATGAAGATCCAGGAAATTGTTTTCTTGTCTGTAGTTGATGGTGAATTTCAAATTATAATCATTGTTGTTGAGAAAGTTATAATAGTCATATAGTTGTTGTTCTGTGCCATTCCAGATGATGATATCGTCGATATAGCATCCCCAGAAGGCTATTCTGTTATGGGTTGTGAAATCTGGGTGTTGCCATGCGAATTGGGTTTCGAAGTGGCCCATATATAAGTTGGCATAGGATGGTGGGAATTTGGTGCCCATTGCGGTGCCTTGTGTCTGTTTGTAGATTTGATCTCCGAAACAAAATATGTTGTTACTGAGGGTAAAATGAATCATTTCCAGAATCATCATGTTTTGGTCTTGAAGTGAAACTGATCTGGTTTTGAGAAAAAATTCAGTTGTAGAGATACCTTTCTGGTGGATAATGCTGGTGTAGAGTGCAGTCACATCTAAGGTGTCAAACCAGTAGTTTTCTTCCCAGTAAATGTTTTCCAATTGGTTAATGGCGTGCGTGGTGTCTTTAATAAAAGAGCTTAAACTGGAGGCTAGCGGTTGTAAGTAGTGATCAAAATATTCTGAAATTCTTTCCGTGAGAGATCCAATGCTATTAATGATAGGTCTGCAGAGTGGTAGTTTCAGAAATGGTTGATGTATTTTAGGCATAAAATAGATTGTTGCAAGTATGGGGTGAGTAACATTTAAATATTCATATTCCTCATCTGATAATAGATTGTTGTCGTGCCAGTGTGAGCTCATGAGTTTCCAGTCTGTGGCCAATTTTTTGGTAGGATTGGTTGGAAGTGTTTGGTAGCAGTCAGTGTCTCCCAGATGGTCTCTCGCTATTTGTACATAATCTTCTGTTTTGAGGAGGACAATATTGCCACCTTTGTCCGCTGTCCTCACTGTGATGTTGAAATCTTGTTTTAGGATCTTGATTGCTTGTATTTGAGATAGATTGAGATTATGGTTGAGCTTAGTTTTGTGATTAGAAAGATATAGTTGTCTTAATTCATTTTGTACTGCCTTTTGAAAGATGTCAATAGCATTAGCCGGGGGCATAAGTGGGGTGAAACAAGATTGGGGTTTAAGTTGAGTATGTTTCGCCAGTCCAAGGATGATGTCCTGTTCCAGGGCAAATGATGCCACTGTATGTTGTTAGTGAGGGCCCTCCTTTCTGTCATATTTCCACCTGAAGAGGCGATCTAAATGGGTTAAATACACAAAATAGTCCACGTTTTCTTCTTTCTCTTTATAATATATATCATTATTGTATTAATTTACATCTTTACCATACACATTTTTGAAGCAAAAATAAGTCATGACAGAAAAATAAAGACAGCGACGAGAGCTGTCGAGTTTTGGAGGAAAAGAGCTAGACAGATATATATATCTGAGGCTTGTGGAATGTGCTTAGATCACATGCTGTGCATAGGCTGACATCTAGTGGAAGCTGCGGAGTATTATTTTTTTTTCGAAACTCGAAAAGGGGCGTCGAACTAGGGCGTGCCAGTAATACTATCCCTAGTGTGACGTGTGTGACGTCCACTGTACCCATGATCCCTCACACGTGTAGGACACTCAGATTGTTTTTTTACGCCATACTTGTCAGAAGCATAGTCACAGAGTTCCCTGGCTTTTAGCCATTTATCATAGAATTATCAAAACATCCCTGTTCTCAAACCCCACGTGGAAGATCACCGAAGATCAACATCGGTACCTGAGACCAAGGAAGCACAGCCGTCGAGACTACACGACAGACTTTGTGCCTTGGAAGGCCTCTGGCCTCGGCCCTGCAAGTAGGGAGAGTGGGGGGGTGGACATACATACACACACACACACACACACACACACACACACACACTCATTTCCTACATATACCCGCCCGCTGCCAGGTATTGACATATGGAGAGTACTCCATTTAAATTCTGCCCGAAGTGCAACCGTAAGTTCCCCTGGGTAGATAAACATAACACCTGTAACCTGTGTCCTCCAAGGGACCACCCCGAGGCAAATTACAATTTGCAAGCTCTTCAAGGCCAAGACATTTAAGGACCGATCCACCAAGCCTTGTGCCCACTACGCCAGGCAACTCGAAACCATGGACGCAGTGGGTTCCTTCAGCGATGGCAGCAACGCTTCCGTATCGGATGGCGAGGGCACAGGGGTGTCGTCAGGCACCTAAGCGCAAGCCCCCGACCTCGGAGGACTGACTGGCAGGTCAGTTATGGGACAACACCCGGCGGCAAGAGCGCTACCCACACCTCTTCCACTAAACACACTAACCCCTCCTGAGATTCGACACGTGTGTTGAGTGATCGGAATAAAAAGGCACAGAGAGCAGTCCGCCGAATCGGTGTCCTCTGGGCGTTCCAGGTCACGGTCGCCCCATGATACACAGCACCCATCCACGATTGCTAAGAGTACCACACTATCTAAAGTCAGAGTTATGGTCGTCGGAAGACAAATCCGACCTCTACCCCCATGCAGCACGTTCGACAGCTACTCGGGTAGCTCGTTCGTTGTCTGCTTTCGAGATTCCACGCCCCACTGCCAAGACTCCCGAATCTCGTAATCCCTCCTCCGATTCTTGACGCCAGGCGTCGAAATATTCAGGAAAATCCAAGGGGTCAGGAAAACATTCCTCTACACATGGGAAAGGGGACAAACAACATAAGAAAGCCCCTGAACACCAGGTTCAGAAGGAGAACCACCCCAAATCTTTAGAAAAGTCCAAGGCCCCTGACCCTGTCACTAGGCCAAAAATGGTCCCTCCCACTCCCCAGGATATGGGAATATAGGAGGAACCACAGCAAAAAAGGGTTATTCTGAGTTCCAAAGAATGGAACTCAGAAGACATTGACAGAGTAATGAGGAGAATAGGGTCGTTCTCATACAAATCTACAAAAAAAGACAATTGCTTCCAGAGCTATCACAATACCCCTGCTACCTCTGCCCCTTCGGGATACAAAGACCCTCAACCTCCTACTAAGAGACTCTGTACTGAGACTCCAGTTCAGGGGATGATTTCAGACCCTTTCAGTGTTGAACCTTACCAGCACTATGGTGAGGATTCGGAAGTACAAATACTAGACGACCAGGTCGGGGCTGATTACTTACTATGGAGATGATGAGGACCAGGAAGAGGAGGAGGAAGACGAGGCGGAGGCCTATAGTCTCGACTCCCCTATTCCCAAGGACCCCCCGGTCAATGACTCGCCTGTTTACAATCAGCCTTTGCTTAACGAAGTTTTAGCCAAGGCTGCAGCCCAATTCCAAATTGACACTCAGGGGGCCCAAGAAGAGAGAGATTTTGCAGAGCAAATTCTAGGGGACAAAAGATCCATTGCCCAGGCTATCCCTATTCTAAAGTCTATTCAACGCAGAATCGATCCTTCTCTGCTCACCCCTAATCTTACCCGGGCAGTTAACCCACGTTATTCAGGGCCGCTCCCTCCGGCCCACTTTACATATGGGGTCAGCTAAAACCCGACTCATTAGTGGTTACAACCACCAGGAAAAGAGCGGGAACACCACTAGCATCTTCGGAAGCTCCCCCGGACAAGAAGAGCAAGAGAATATATGGGCTAGGAAGGAAGGTGGCATCCAGGTCGGCATACCAAGCACGTATTGCCAATACCACCACTCTGCTGGCAAGCTACAACTGCCACAAATGCGAACAGGTAGCTGCCCTCATTGCCTCTGCACCAGAACCTCTAAAGGGCCAGTTGGCCCAGATTGCGTCGGAAGGAAGATCAGTTTCCGGATGCATTCTCAAGGCTAACTTCGATGCAGCAGACAATGCAGGGAGGCTGATGGCAGAAAGCACAGTAATCAAAAGACACGCTTGGCTGAGGCAGTCGGGGGTTTAAACCTGAGACCCAAGCCACCCTCATTGACATGCCGGTAGAACCAAAAGTCCTGTTTGGAAAAGCAGTGGAGGAAGCGCTAAAAACGTCTAAGGACGGATATGACACCTTAAAGTCCCTTGGCCAACTAACAAACCCACAAACCAACGGGGAAATAATAATTTTCTTCGCTTTCGTGGCCAAAACTCCCAGAGAGGGTCCAATTACTATCAGAACCAAGGGCCCTCGTGGGGCGGCAACCAACAGGCTACCCAGAATTTCTCCAGAGGTCAAAAGAGGGGCCACGGTAGGGGGAGAGGCAGCCCAGGTAGAGGCGCTACGCCTCCCAATAACCACTGACGTTCCGCTCTGGGTCCCTTCCCATGCATCCCCAGTAAGGGGGTGCATTTCCATCTTCACCCACGCATGGGAAGGGATCACTTCAGACAGATGGGTGCTGTCCAGTGTCCGCGGGATACTGTATAGAGCTACTGGAGTGCCCCTGCGACCACCCTCCAAGACAGAAGATACACTCCTTGGAGCACCAAAGAATCCTCCTCGAGGAGATCGTCATTCTTCTTGCAAGACGCAATAGAACTCTTCCCGGGCAACCAGGTAAACAAGGGTATTCATTCAACTTAATTCCTTGTGAGACAAAAAGATCTAACGATGTGCCCAGTATTAGACTTTCGCCCTGCAAACAAGTATGTCAAGCCACAAAAAGTTTGCATGACTACACTCCAGGAAGTAATCCCCCCTTCTAGAAAAAGGAGATTACATGGCAACATTGGATATGAAAGATGCTTATTTTCATATTTCCATGCTCCCAGCGCACAGAAGATTCTTGCGTTTCAAGGTAGACGGCCAGCACTACCAGTTCAAGGTGCTGCCCTTCGGGATAGCCTCGGCTCCAAGGGTATTCACCAAGGTACTGGCGGTGGTGGCGGCGCACCTACGCAGGGAGGCAATCCCAGTGTACCCTTACATGGACGACTGGCTCATCACAGGGGAAACGCCCGTAATTTGCAGATCCAACATTCAAAGAACAATCAACCTCCTCTTGCAATTGGGCTTCTCAATCAACGCGAAAAAATCAAGCCTGTTGCCAAGCACCTCCAAACAGTTCCTTCACCAAGGTAGTGGCAGGGAGGCAATCCCAGTGTACCCTTACTTGGACGACTGGCTCATAACAGGGGAATCACCTCTGATTTGCAGACAAAACATTCAGGCAACAATCAACCTCCTCTTTCAATTGGGCTTCTCGATTAACGAGAAAAAATCAAGCTTGGTGCCCAGCACCTCCAAACAGTTCTTAGGAGCTATTCTAAATAAAGAGGAAGGGGTAGTGTTTCCCTCAGAGGAGAGAGTAAAGAACTTGTTACTGCAAATACCACACTATCATGCCGGCCGCCAGATAAGGGTACGCAAAGCAATACGTTTAATAGGCATGATGCCATCTTGCATTTACCTGGTTCCAAACGCACGCCTGCGCATGCGACCCATGCAGGACTGGTTGGCGAAACAGTGGTCTCAGGCAGGTGGTCATTGGGACGATCACCTTCGCTGGTGGACGAGAGAGAATCTGAACAGGGGGAAACCCTTCTACGATCCACAGATACAAACAGTGGTCCCAACAGATGCCTCACTAGTGGGGTGGGGGACGCACTACCTTCACCACACAGCTCAGGGTCTGTGGTCTCACTCTACGGCTCAGAACCACATCAACGTGCTGGAACTTCTAGCAGTGTTCAAAGCCCTCCAAGCATTCGAACCCCATTTAACAAGTCTGTCGGTGCAGATCCTAACAGACAGCACCACAGCAATGTTTTATATCAACAAACAACGGGGGACACATTCTCCAAATCTATCCAGACATGCACAGAAAATCTGGAGATGGGCACTCAGACGGAAGATGTTCCTGGCTTCTCAACATGTTCCAGGGGAACTCAACACTCTAGCAGACTCACTGAGCAGAGACCCCCTGCCAGAAGAACACGAGTGGCGTCTACACGAAGAGGTCGTAGAACACCTCTTTTCCCTGTGGGGTTTTCCAACTATAGACCTATTTGCCACAAGCGAAAATCATCAATGCCCAGACTTCGCATCCAGGTTCCCCCAGCCAGGCTCCAAGGGGAACGCCCTATGGATGAATTGGTCAGGTATGTTTGCCTACGCTTTTCCACCAACCCCTCTAATGAGGAAGGTGGTGAACAAGATCCACAGGGAACCGATGACGCTCATCCTAGTTGCTCCTATGTGGGAGAGACAACCATGGTATCCACACCTACGCAAACAGGCGGTGTGCGACCCCATCAAACTCCCGTGGCGGTACAGTCTACTCTCCCAGCACAAGGGGCTAACAGTGCATCCTCAGCCCAACTCAATGAAGTTAGCAGCATGGCTCCTGAAGTCGTAGAGTTCGGACATCTCAATTTACCCCAGAGATGTATGGATATCTTGAAAGAATCAAGAAAACCTAACACAAGGCACTGTTACTATGACAAATGGAAGCGCTTCGTTATTTGGTGCCAGAATAAGCAAATCAACCCAGTTCTAATGTCGTCACCTATATGCTCCAACTATTGGATGCAGGGTTAGTGTTTAACTCACTTAAAGTGCACCTGGCATCGTTATCAGCCTACACCACTTCCCATAACAAAGTTTCATGGTGGAAAGTGCCAGTTGTCAAAGCATTTATGGAAGGGGTAAAGAGACTCCATCCTCCAATTTCTAACCCACCACCAGGCTGGGATCTTAATGTGTTACTTGCTAAGCTCATGGGCCCCTTCTTTGAGCCCATCCACAAATCTAGTCTCAAACATTTGACTTATAAAACTGCCTTCTTAGTAGCCATCACTTCCATGTGAAAGGTCAGTGAAATCCAAGCTCTGCCAGTGCAGAATCCTTTCTTTACCATACATAAAGACAAACTGGTTTTACAAACTCACCCTAGGTTTTCACCAAAGTTCATTTCAAAATTCCATGTTAACCAGTCTATTGAGCTACCGGCTTTCTTCCAAGATCCCAAAAGCTCAGCTGAGGTAAAATTCCACACACTAGATGTGAGGAGCGCGGTCCTCTACTAAGTAGACAAGACCAGACCGCTAAGAAAAACAGATCAGCTGTTTGTCTCCATAGCGCCAGGCAGAGAAGGAGATCACGTCTCTAAGAACGGCATCTCAAGGTGGATAGTCAGATGTAACCAACTGTGCTATTCCCTTTCAAATAAGACACTGCCTTTTACGCCCGGGGCCCACTCCACAAGAGGTACTGGAGCCACGCTGGCTTTCATTGCAAATGTTCCAAATGACAGTATTTGCAAAGCAGCTACATGGAGCTCTATACATACTTTCACTCAGCACTACTGCATTGACACCCATTCCAAGACAGATACACAAGTGGGGCAAGCGGTTCTAAGACACTTATTCGCTCATGAACCTTCTCACGTCCCACTTAGATCTTCCACTGCTCACTAATCTATGCACAGCAGGTGATCTAAGCAGATTCCACAAGCCTCAGAAGGGATACATTACTCACCGTAATCTTATTTCTGATGCTTGTATCTGCTTAGATTCACTTGCGACCTACCCTTCCTCTCCTAGGAGAGAAGGCGCATGGATGCTTATGAGCTTGTCTGATGGGTATCTGCTCGGATATAACTGTACTCACGCTAAACCTCATGCTACCTCATGTCAGAAAAAATAATAATCTGAGGGACCTCGACCCGTGAGGGATCATGGGTACAGTGGACGTCACACTAGGGATAGTATTACTGGCACGCCCTGTCAACGTCCCTTTTCGAATTTCGGAAACAACTGTAATACTCTGCAGCTTTCACTAGATGTCGGCCCTAGTTTTCACTGTATATTTTATCTCTTTTGGTCACTCTTTGCTTTAGGGAATCGCAAGCTCTTGTTCTTGTGGCTGTTCTCGTTTGCCTTTCTCACATCCAAAAGATGTACCCAGTACTTTAATCCCTTCACCTTTACTGTTGAGGGTGTGCAATATACTACTTCGTAGGGGCCATGAAATCGTGGGGAGTTCCACGTCCGCACGAAACTGTGCATGAATATGTGTTCACCAGGCATTAGCTGTGCTGCTGGGCTGTCCTGTGCAAGTGTATTTGTATCAGTTTTGTTTTCTTGGATAAATGGAGGTGCCATTTGTTTTGGTATACTCCGCACAGCCCGTGTCAGTTGGGTGATATATTCCTTGAATTCATCCGCTAGCAATGTGGCAGCTCTGTGAGCGTCTGATGCTCTCCTTACTGGAGACAGTGGCGTTTGGATGCACCTTCCCGTCACTATTTCATGCAGACTTAAATGGTGGTCCTTACTTGGCTGCGTTCTGAGTTGGAACAGTGCAAGAGGCAAGCAATCTACCCAGTTTTTCTTAAGGGTGTGACATAATTTAGACAATCTGATATTGAGGAGGCTGTTTATCTTTCCTAACGGAATTGTACGATCGGACCGAAGACAAATGGTCCGACCGTACAAAATGCCAGAAAAATGCTACCACCAAAGGTTCGAACACCAAAAGTTTGAACCTTTGGTGGTAGAATTGTAGGTAAGTATATAAAAAAGAAGCAGGGGCTGCGGGGGTGTCCCCCACAACAACCCGCTCACTGTACTGTGTGGTATAGTGAGCAGGGTGTTGCGGGGGACACCCCAGCAGCACACCCGGGGAAAAAAAAAAACAGGGGCTGCAGGGGTATCCTGTGCAACACCCCGCTCACTATACTTTAGGGTATAGTGAGCGGGGGTTGCAGGGGAGACCCCTGCAGCCCCCGTAAAACATAAAAGAAAAAAGAAGGACTCGGCAGTGCCGGTTCACGATCACAGAAGTGAAAGGGAACTGGTGCCGCAGGGAGACAGCATGAAGAGGAGGTAAGTAGGGTTTGTTTATGTTGGGGGGGTGGGTGGGGGTGTGGGTATGTAGGTTTTGTACGTGTGTTCGCATGGGAAATGTACAAACCTTTTGTGGTTCGTACATTTCACATGCAAACCTTTCGGCCGCAGTAAAATCAGCCACAATCGGATCACGCAGATCCTTTCTACCATTCCGTTAGCTTGCGGGTGATAAATCGAACAAAGTTTGTTTTACTCCTAACAATGTGGTCACTTCTTTGAAAAGATTGTTTACAAAGAGTGTGCTGTGATGAAGTGAAGGTTCAGGGGGGAGAGCTTGCCCTGTGGAGCTCCGGTGTGGCTCAGCATCACAGCAAGCATAGAACAATAGGATGATGTCATCAATGTCATTGATGCCACTGGGAGTGAATGAGTTTGACTGACAGTGGTTGCAAGTCAATAGATTGAGGGGAAGAAGGAAAATGTGTCTTTCTCTAATACTGGCGTTGGTGTGTTTGATTTCGAATAGGAGCCGGCGTTGGAAGACGAGGGGCCGTCATATGAATGGGCGTATTGAAGTGTATCCTGATAAAGTGTTACAGAAACAAGTTTAAGTTGCACCCGTTGTGCCAACTCGAGTTAAAGAGGACAGCCCGTCGGCTGCGCTGCAAGTTGTGAAGACATGGAGTTCGTGTTATAATAAAGAAGGTGTGCACCTCTGAGTCAGCAGGCGCCGGCCGTGTGAGAGCGGAGAGGGAAAGCCGCTGTTCCTCCTGGCCCCCACCGTCGGGAGGGAGGAGTTCAGTGTCGAAGACCCGATGACGAGCGGATGCCTAGGGAAGTCCTGAGGAGACGCGTTGTTACGCGTATGAAAACCGCTGATGTGCCGGCTGTCACTGAGACTGGACACGCAAGTGCTTTCTGTGGGCTGTCCTAATCTCGGTATGTGTTGGTTCCTGGGACAGAGAAAACGCTGTCTGGTGCGCAATTGCCGGTGGTACCTCCCACAATTCCAGCAGGACCTTTGGCCCCCTTCCCGCATCCCCTCTCCTCCAAACCCTCTATTTTCTTGACCTCCAAATCCCCCTCGCTGTCCCCTGTACCCACCTCGTCCTCTTGTGTGCCTTCCCTGCCATTGTGGGCCTTCGTACTGCCCCTCTCCAGCCCCTTGCTCCTGTCCGTTTGCAGACCATGTGGCTGCCAGTGTATTTCCTGGCCCCTTCTCCCCGTCTTTGTGGGTAGGGCTCCGTTAATCGCAGCGACCTTCACCAATTTATTCTGTACACAAACAAAGTGACACGGAGTGACGAGGGAGTGTTCTTTGTGTGAAGCTATCGACTTCTGCTGTGTGGATTGCCTCGGATTTGAAGTGTTTTAACTAGCTCCATTGCTGCAGGAGGAGCTAGTGTATAAGAACCCTCTCACTCGCGGAGCGACGAGGGAGTGTTCTTTGTGTTTCCTTGGGGAAAGCGGGGAAAAAGGAAGAAAGGATTTGAGCCGAATTGGCGGAACAGCGCTGTAGTGCTGTATATTGGAAACAAGAAGACAGCTGTGTGCTCGCACAAAGCTGATGCGCTGCGAGTCCGCCCCTGCCCGGATTCCGAAAAGGTCGATGCGACAATCTCAAGTAGGTGAGAGTGAGAGTAATTGCTTCAAATCATTCTCCTCAGACAGTGGCGGCGCTGAAGCAGAAACTGACGTTGCTATGTTAGATTCAGAATCCCAAGTGTTTTGTGAATCTTTGCCTTTAGGCGCGGAAAAGCAAGACATAGGAAATACTGCGCCTATTCAAATGTACGCGGCTGAACCTACTGAAGGGGAAGGTGCACCAAAGGTTATAAATACGCTAGGCAGCACCGTACAGATGCTGACCCATGATGCCCATTTGTACCCTTTGTCCGAGCGAGACCAAATGGAGAAAATGCGCGCACCATATGACCCTTCAACCCCCTCCACCTTGCTAAAGAGTGCGTGCAAACCCCCATTATCTCTCTCCCATGAAGACACAGTTGAAGGGTTGCCTCGAGATCCTGTAGCAGAGGTGGGGAGATTGTCCGCATGTAATGCAGGTGATAAAGAGATCAATCCCACGCCCCGGAGAGGCCAAAGAAGCTGCAAGATGCCTGCCGAGTGTTTAAATTCAGAGTTGCAAATACCCCCGATTTCTAACGCGCTGAAAAAACTTCCTAATGCACAATACCTCATGCCCAATGCTGGTTATGCAAAATGGCATGATAAAATGTCTGATTTGCTGTCCCAGACAGAAGATAATGATCAGGATGATGTCAGTAAGGTGAACGCTGAAAATAATGATGTATCCCCAGACGTTCATTCACAGGATACCCTGCTAGCTCCTAATAAATCTCGAGACAATCAAACTCTGCACCCCAACCCCAGGGACATGGGAATGGGCAAGTGTAATACCGATACAATAGACTGGATGCTTGCTCAATCAAAGCTTGATTGTGAGCTAAATGTTGAATATGACCCTGCAGGATGAAATGACCGGCGGAACTCTTTGGCCGTCGCCGACCAGATCATAAAAGACATTATGGCCAAAACTGAAAAACTAAATCTCTGCAACGATGAGGTAGCAGGCTGTAAACAGTACATTGACAAACGCAATGATCTAATAGCCACAGATAATGACACTTAAAGTGAGGGCCATGCTCTGTGGCAAAAGACCAAAAGAATAAAAGCATCTAACACACTTGTAAGATCTGAGCGAGCGAAAAGAAGACGAGTGAACTCAAGTCCAATGACTGAGCTATGTTTCTCGCAAAAAAGAAATGCAATGAAAATGAAGTTCGACCTTAGTAACAAGAAAAATTTAACATCGAAGCTTCAAAGCCCAGAGCCAGAGAGGGCTGTGCTTGAGTCATCTACGGACTACACCTTTACAGATGAATCAACCAGTGACGCAGTTCATCATCAAAGAAAGCATAAAACGAGAGTACTCAACATCTCTAAATTAAGAGCAAACAAAGAACTAATTCAAAAGAAATTCACCCATGACGTGACTGAAACCCTAATAAATGAACTGAGGCCAAATCTACTGTCATCAATGGCTAGTGCAATCACTCCCTTAGCCAAAATATACAAACAATTTAACGAAAGTTATAGAGACCAAAACACACTCCTTGCTCTCGTAAATACTAAAATGGTTAGCCTGGAGATGAAGTTACAAGAAATGAAAACGCAGGTAAACATGAAGATGAGTTAACAGTCAATATATTGAAGGATCCTTTAAGAAGCTCAGGAGAGGATAAAAAGCTACTTGCTGAAGTGGCCAAAGAAGCTCTAGCGATCCTAAAAAAAAAATCATAGAGATGGAAATGAATATGTGGACATCCAAAATTACGCTAATAAAGAGTGGTATGTACATTCGCGGACCCAAGACAAAAGTAACGTCTGTAAAAGTCATTCAAACACGAGCGGGTCAAGTACTGCGAGTATCCAAGCCGAGCCACAAGATCAGACAGTGACATGCCCACCAATGGAAAATATTGCTGAAAACAGAAGGTCCAATACGACATGCCCAGAAATAATGACAGCAGACATGGATATGCCCACAACCTCAAAAAACACGGAGGGTTTGACATATGAAAACATGAATGCGAAGGGCAAATGCACAATTAGTGTTGACAACCAAAGGAGACCCGAGGCGGATGTGTCTGATACAGCTCCAGCTGTAGACACCCGTAAACAACCTCCAAGTAACGCCATAGATACCTCTTGCGATGAAGAACTTGGGGTGAAGCCCCCAAAAGAAAGCTACTCTATTTTTAAAAAAGATTTAAAAAAAACACTTGAAAATGCAAATAATCAAGTGAATGGAAAAAAGGAAGCTCTAAAAATGAAGAAAAAAACAAAAAAACATGACAAAAGGAAAGAATCCAAATGCAAAGAACTTGTGTAAGTTATTTAGAAACCTAAGGGCTCTGAATGTAACAATTCAAACAACCAGTAACAACGTATCTGGAAAAGAGGCAAAGAACACCGGAATGACGAAAGAGCAAGTGTTAGAAAAAAAAAGACATTGTGCAAAAAGAAACTCAACTAATCATGGATCCCCGAGTTGAAATGCCATCTATAGAGGAGCTACTCAATATGTCGTCCTATGAAATAAGTGACGAAGAAGAAGGAAGTGAACATTCGCTGGAGGATGAAGACGGACGAGAGGTTAAATCTATCGTACCAATCGGAGGTCAATGAAGATCTTAACATGCCGACCGAACGAACCTCCAGACGAAGTATTTAAATCATGGAAAACAACCGTCGCAAAAATGTCACCTGAAAAGAAATTGACATGTAACAATGTTGGTGAGAGGTAAAGGGTACAAGCCTTTCATGAGTTCATCACGATGAAAGATAGAAGAGAGAGGGCTCTGGCTAAACTGAAGCTAGCAGAATGTTGAACAAAAACATTAAATGTGGAACGAAATACTACTATGCTATTCGAAAGAAAGAAAAACCAACATGTGACAAATGAAATAGAAGCGATCCATAAAATGAGCAAAGAGGTAGAACGGTTTACTGACGAACCATGGAGAGCCGATAAAAGAGCCAAACCAATGAGTAAAGCTCTGCATAATAAAATGACCAAAGGCAGATTTGAATTCCGGCTCTTACTCGAGAGAAATGAACCCAAAGAAGATGGCTGATTCTAAATTGTTTTAATGTTATGCAGCTCCTAAATCACCTACCGAACGTGAAGATGATTTCATCTAATATTAAAAGAGTGGAATTCATGGGAGAATCTACTCTAGATAAAGTAGTGCTGCATATCCACTCGAACATTGTCCATGATCTTATTTTGCAGAATGCCGAGGAGCTATACTATCTTGGGATCATAATAAAAGAGATCAACATGACGACCTGTTTTGTTGGAAAACCGACAGGCCCACTGTCCAAAGAAACTGAAGAACATATTATTCATAGCACAATCAAATCTCCTAAAAACACACATGAAAATAAAATAGCTCCAAAAGAAGCCCTAGATGACTTAGGATGGAACAGAGAAAATCTTACTGAGCTAATGAAATTAAAAAAGCCTTTTAAAGTTCCCATTGAAACACAAAACTGTGGAAAAAGTATAAAAAATACAGAGGAACTACACCTAAAAGGAACCATTGAAGATAGCTGGATTTGGGTTGCTGGAGCTTTACACGCTAAAAATGACAGCTAATATAAGGAGGATCCATATGGAAATTCTAAAACTATCGGTTCCTGGAACACTCACGGCTTCACTCATCTACTACAGAAGTCAAACGAGATATTGAAGCCGCTCGACATCATCTGCTGCCAAGAAACATGGTTGGCTGAACCTCCTTTAGTAGACGGCTTTGACCTTGCTTTTAATCCAGCTATACGCCAAGCAAGAAGCTGTCCTATGTCTGGAATGCTTTTTTAGTTAAAAGAGAAAGTGGTTTACGAATTAGTAATACCAATAATCCATCTCCCTATATTCAGATAATCACAGTTGTGAATCATTGCTGCAATGAAATAGAAACTACAAAGATATATATTATTAATATATATTGGCAACATAAGGCTGCGGGGGAGTGTGTTTTTGTCGACCAAGTGTGTGACCTTGTGGACCATATAACTGATAACGATTATAATATGTGGAGACTTTAATATGGACCTTCTAACGGTATTCAAGAAAGAAGGAAAAGAGACCCGTCTTGCCAACCTGCGCAAAACCATCTGGGAAGAGCTTGAGGTCAGAAGTATGGACATTTTCAATGGGAACATCATAGGTGACATACCAGCGCAAATTACATGGGAGAGAGATGCACAAAAATCTATCCTGGATTATTTTATAACATCTAAATGTATGACAAAGAAAATCTATAGGATGAAGGTCACAAAAACAAATCTAAGTGATCATAACGTAACTATTTCCTATTATATGGAATCATCAAAAGAATCAACTAAATGGTACCCCAAAATTGAAGTGGTACCAGGTGGAAATCGGCTGCGAATGAGTAGCACGAAAATAAAAAATCTTACAGCCACACTACATACGCAGGAGGATGAAAAAGACGGGACAAAGCTTGAATATGATACTTTTGCAGGTTTACAAAACTCAAACGTATAAAACATGAAAGAAAGAGCGAAGAAACATGTATATGACCCAGAAGTTGTGGGTAAAAAAATAGATCTGAGAAAGCAATTCTGAACAATAAAAAGTACTAACAAACCAAGAGCTGAAAAAGACAAAGTAAAAATTTAAAAAAAAAGCAATACAAGAACTGGATGAAATGGTATAAAGCTGCAATGGAGCAGCAAAATGACGCAGAAACTATGTTTAGCTGAAAGAAATTCTAGGGACTTTTGGGCTGTAATCAATGAATCGGAGAGACCGCAAATGTCCAGCCTTTGCAATGTGGTCACTAAGGACCGCCCCTTACTCATCATTCAGAAGAACAAAGATGAGAAATTACCTGAAGTGTTGGGCAAGGGGCCTTGGAATCTATCCATAGAAAAAGATGATATCATCATTAACATCAAGAAATTAAGCACGTTGCATGCTCCAGGACCCGACGGCTTAACGAATTACATACTTAAGCAAAATCCGGAGGGATGGGCGAATTTGTGTCATAAGCTGTTTAAGATGATATTAAATCTGCCAAGGGTTCCAGTGATATGGAAAAGAGCCATAATTGTGCCTATTTTTAAAAAAGGCTCAAGGTTGGAACCAAACAACTACCGACCTATTGCACTACTTGACGTAGTAGGGAAACTCTTTGCTAGCCAGCTGTTGAACCATTAACAACATGGATCAATAAGGCTGGAGTGACTGATCTGAGGCAAACCAGATTTGACAGAGGGGTTGGATGCAGCCTAAATCTATTAATCTTGAATACCCTGAAAATGGAGGCGTTAAGGCAAAAAACATCTATATATATATATCGCATTTATGGATCTGGCTCACACCTTTGATGGGGTTGATGGAGATATGCTGTGGGAAAAAAATAAAAAGAAAAGTATGCCCTCCATGTTTGGTTGCTGCAATAACGGCTCTCTATTCAAACAAATCAGTACAATCAGAGAGGGCACACTACCCCTCCCATAACAGCGACTTGTGGTGTCAAACAGGGTTGTCCCTTAGGAGCCACGCTCTTCAAATTCTTTATATTAGATGTGGGTGAAGCTCTGGCAACTCTTTCCCTCCCAAGAGTAATAATGAACATATTAATATGATCTTATATGCAGACGGCATCGCAATCTTTTTCTTGACGCCAATTGGGCTCCAGAGGAAGGTCACTGCTTTAAAGGTCTATATTGAAGAAAATAAGTTGGTGAACAATGTACAGAAAACTGAGATGCTTGTAGTAAAGAACATACGAGGCGCCCACAACCAAAAGACCCTTCAAAAATGTCAATGGAAGCTGGGCAGTGAGGTACTTAGTCGTTTCTGATGCAAAGTATCTGGGCATTACAATTAATGCAAGTATCTGTGATGAACCAATGATTAAAAAGCTGGTGTCGAAATGCAATCAACTTGCCGCCCAAGCCTCCAAACATAATATAAAAAATGGACAATTCTCCATGTACCCAATTGTTTGCTTTTATAGAAATAAAATAATACCAGCACTTACATATTGAGCCAAGACCCTATTTGGAATCGATCAGGAGTTCTGATCAAGATGTCCATATGCCATATGGCGAAGAATTCTTAATTTGCCCAAAGGCTTTCCAACTGCCTGTATGAGGTACAAACTAGGTCTTTCGTCCATGAAGGTGATTGTGACAAGGAACTCACTAACACTCTACAGAAAAATTGTGGGAAATGATCATATCCCAAGATTTGACATCTTAAAAAAAATGAAGGTACATGCAACGGATGGCCTTTTGAATACCTGGAAAGCCTTGTGTGAAATCATTCTAAATCAGCTAAACACTGATGAGGAATCCCTGGTGCAAAATCCGAATGCAGTTAAAAAGAGACTTCTACTACAAGACTGGATTTACACGCAGGACAAACGAAAACAACACAAAAGAATGAAAAATGCTCCGACGGAAGCAAAGAAATTAAATGATCTACCCAAGTACTTGACTAAATTCCCGTGCAAAAGGAGTAGAATATTTATGACCTTCAGATTAAATGAATGGGAAACTAAAGAAACCTTGTACCAAAAAGGTGATTGAGGCGTGGAAGAACCTGCATGTCGCCTCTGTAATAGTTCTGAGGATTCATTGAAACATTTGGTGTTATTCTGTCCTACCTTGAGAGATGAGAGACCGAGATGTATGGGCAAAGAGCGGGATAAATACTCTACCTATATTGCAGAAGAATGGTGGAGTGTCATGCACATTGGTGAAAATAACATTCGCACTGACCGCATTCTTGGAGGCGATTGCAAGAAGTCTGAGAACTCAGTGATGCAAGAATCCATGGGAATTGCATAGATTCTTAGAATAGCCTCTAAATGCTCTCATAATGAACTTTGCAACCCCTGCTGAAAGCCTTATGCGTCACTGAAAGCGCTTGATAAGAGACCGAATGTAGCCCTTTTGCCCACCATTATCTTATGTATAGAGGAATAGGAAAATGTTTTGTTCTGGAATTTTTAAAAGTTTGTAATAAACTAAAAAAAATAATAATAATAATTCAGTACAAGCTTCGCTTCGTCAGCCAACCTCCTCTGTGCAATTTCTTTCTCTCTTTCTTTGATCCTCTACAATGATATACTATGATGCTCTGAATCTTAGGCCAGCCTTTGGCTTCTATCCCAGCTATTTTATCCAAGGCCTTCTGTACCTGCTTTGGGAGGCCTCTCTTGATAATGAAGTAAAAAAAGGAGGTGGACTGGTCCCAAGCTGTGCCCGTTTCGGATCTCCATAAGTCCTGCACCCGAAGAATGAATTGCGCAGCCTCCTCCTCACCCATAGTACATTGCATTACCAAGTGTAAATCTGGGGTATAATGGAAGGTTCTCCGCAGTGCATCCCACACTTGGGCTCTCAAATTGTTAAAGGCTGACCCGTCATGGCGGTCACAATTTGTTGTTACTCCTGGAAAACCTGTCTGCTTGATCTCCCACTGCAGACACCAGTGCACTTTTTACATCCCCTATAGCCAATGGCACTCCTGCCGTGTTATTTTCGTATGCATGTATCCACTTTCCTGCCACTCCCGAGAGTGGGGGAAGCAGTTTCAATAGATTATTTTTGTCCATCTGTGCCCATGGTATGTAATGGGGTCTCCCTGCTCCCTTGTGGATTAGAGGCATTTGCAATCTTGCTTTACCTACCTTTACTCCTTTTAGCTTTGCTCAATGACATGTTTCCCAACCTGCTTCTCAGCCTTCCCTGCCATCTTTGTCTTACTACCCCATCCTCTGGGTCCTCTTAGTGGCAGGGATAATTCTGCTGCTTCCGCCCCCCTTCATACTCGTCTAAATCACTCCATACCTAGTCTATTCCTCTATCCGAATCTCCACTTCTTTGTTCCTCTCCTGTTTGGCTGCCTCCTTGTTCTGCCCGCACAATTCTTATGGGGATATCATTAAGGTGGAAGAAAAACTCTCCTCTTTTCCACTCATGTTCTGGCCCTCTGGGTAAATTCCCCTGTGGTAGCGGCGAAGGTGTTGGCCCACCCGCTGCGCTTGATGGTGCCTCCCCTCCTCCAGGCAACATTTGTCCCCTGTCACATAATGCTCGTAATCGCGTTAACTCCATCTGTGTGGAGGCAAGTTGTCTTTCCAAATCCCCAGTGAGGCGTGCTAAGTTTACTGGAGGGGCACTCATAGGTCCGCACAGCCCTCTCGGGTCATAAGGAGGCAGTGCTGTGGCTGCGGGGGTTGAAGGGGCACTTGGTTCGGGAAAATAGGAGGGGTCACTGTACCCCGCAGCGGGCCTAGTTAGTGGTGGGTATAGTCTAGTGAGGTCATTGTCCCCCGCTTTTACCACTTTTTCTTCTGTTGTTACGATACCTCTTTCATTACATCATTACCGGGGGGATGCATCTTCAAACATCCTCCAAAGATCTAATATTTTGTGTCTATTTTGTAACTGCTTACCCCCGATACTTTGTTAGCAGGTGGGTTGTCACAAGATCTAACACTCTTTTATCAAATGACCCTCCTTCTGGCCACACTTGGGACAATCCCCTCTCACTTTATTTCCGTGATCCACTGTTCATGGTATTTTTGTATTTTTTAGCTATACAGGGGGTGGTGCTGGCAAATGTGAGCTAACCGTGTATCTCCCCCCTCATGGCTCCCCTTTTTACCTTTGTGTTTACTGGTGGGTGTAGTGTGTCACAAATGCAATTGAAAAAAATACTTCTGTTTACTCTGGCAATACTTTAACACTAACTGTATAATATCACAAAAAAATTGTTACTTACACCTTCTTGCTTCTACATGAACAACAAAGGACACACGTTCACTATTCCTTACATAGACGACAAAAGTACAAACTTGCATATACCTTATGGACGTACTAACAACTTTGACTTTAACGACAGTTAACATATAACGTGTACTTACTTTGGTGCTAGTTATACTCCTACCCTATCCTAGTCATACTTATCCATGTTCTGTTCTCCCATTCACTCTTCTTGCCCCCTTTCCCTGAGCCCCTGTCGGCTAGCTTCTAAAAGAGTTATTCTTAGAAGATAAAGAATGTACTAAATTTACTAATATCTCCCGAGTCTACTCAGTATATGAGACTCCTACGTTTTTTTATATCCACTTATTTCCTGCACTGGTGGAGACCATGCTACGCGGCAACGCCTTCTACCCCCCCTTCGGAGCTAGGTTCCCGTACTCTTCCCATATTCCATTACTCTGTATTCACAACCTAAGGCCATATAAAGAAAAGCGAGGAAAAAGCATATCAGTTACACTCACACAATCCCTAGGCTCTAAATCTAACTCCCCACAATTGTTTTATTGCTGTCCTTGCACCAAATATTTTTCAAATTCCCCTTCTTTGAGATTCTCGCAACCAGTACTCGCGTGTCCAGGGTGATCTGAGAGCCTCCGTTCACGGTCTATCCACAATCGGGGCCGTACCCAAACCAAGCCATCTCCCACCCCCACCCTCCCCCCGGCGAGCAGTCGGGTATTCGCAATGGCAGGGACACTTGGAACCTTTCCTTTTGTGCGCACACTGGTCAGCCGCAGGAGGCAATGGTTTTGCTGGGGGCGTTCCGGATCTCGCCGCACGGCACCAGGGTTTCTCTCGATGCACCCTTGATCACGTCGCAGTGGTCACCAAGTGAAAGTACTCACTCCCCACAATACCAATCAGAATAAAGGACACATCCCAGTAGAGTAATGAGACCACGAGAGATGATTGCGAAGTTGTCAAAGATTTATATAATATTCAGCATTCAGAGAACTCTGCTGCCTCGAGAGCGCTCTAGCAAACAATACAGATGCAATACGTTTTAAAGGGTTACAGCGTCATCAGTGATGAGTTCTATACAGGCTACAGGTTACATTTTCATTGGTTAGAAAGGAGGTGCAGATATAGTTCTTTTTGGGCCGGCTCCACGGGTTTGGCTGATGACTTGGCGGGAGGTTGGACATCACCTTGCACGGACCGGCCCAGCTGAATCACGTCAAGGTTAGGCCAGGTCGGAGAGGTGGCTGGACTTCACTAGCTAATCTATACACTGGACATGCAATAAATAATGAACATCAATATACCTTTGAATCTTAGAGGCCTATACATTGTACACATGATTGTATGGACTTAATTGGGTCATTCATAAGGTGAAGGGTGCAGGGGTCTTGCCTTCTGCGATAACCTGGGGGCCGGGCTGGTCTGGCACATCAGGGCAGGGAGGGGATTGGAGTGACACGTTAGTTTAGGACAGGATATACTGTGACGGGTCTGGGTTTATTGGCGGCACTCTGGGGTGGTCCGCACAGTGGGGACACACTTCTGTTAAATCAAGAGAATACCTTAGGAGGGCACAGGGTTACACAAGCAGTACTTTTCCAGCAGTGAAGGTGAGGGGTGCAGGAGCAGGTTTGTGGAGATGGATGAGCTACAAGGCATAGTTCGGACCGGTCCAAACACAGGACCGTGATCTCGGAGGAAGAGTGATACGATGCATAGTTTTAACTGTAGCAGTTGGCTTCAGAGCATCTGTGAGAAAGGGACTTGTGACGCGCAGGAAAGGTGGGGGCGGTTGGTGCTCGCTGTGCGCGGTGCTGCAGAGGGGAGAGGAGACTTTGTAGTGCCGAATTGCGGCCTAGTCCAAAGATGGAGTCGTGGGCACACAAAATGGAGTCAAAGTGTGTCTTGCCCCACCTCTGCTTCTGCCGAGGACTTATTCCTCATGGCAGCAGAAGGGCGGTGGAGGCATCCCCCACTAGTGCAAGAGCAAGTGGTCCATTTCGTGTAGAATGCATGGGGGGGGCTAATTTTCCCCTTCCTTCCTTCCTTCCTTCCTTACATAAGTAAGTACTTTACACTTGTTAAACTTTCAAGAAGGCAACATCCTTTTCTTATCCAGTCCTTCCCTAGGCTATTGCTTGAGAAGAGGGAACCTAGTGGTCTAGGTGCCAGCTGTAGGCAGGTTGAGCCAGTGTTCAGTTGCAGGAAAGTCAAAGTTCCATAGGAGATCTTCTTAAACAAGTAAGTATTCAGTTTTCAGAGTTAGAGTGTTCAGTTACTTCACAGAAGGCTCCCTATATGTGTTCCAGTATTTGGCCGGGCAAGTGGTATGGGCAGATACCCACCCACACGAATGACCCACTAAGTCTCACAGGATGCACACCAGACTTAAGCTAAGTATTACCCAAGCCCACACAGTACCTTAGGAGAAAAGAGCTTTGGGGTGGATGCCTTCAGGATGCAGCAGCACAGGACCGGGTCCCTGTATTCTTGGTCTGGAGACGAAAGAACTTGCAGCTCTGTGGATTTGGCCCCTTTTTACAGCAGCCAGATGAAGAATAAATATTGGCAGTCGGATTCTCTTCACTCTCTCGGTCCTGCACCCTGGTGAGGGAACTTAAGGGATTTGAATCGTGTCTATGGAGATCCAGCAGGAGTCCACCAAAGTGTCAGACAGATTCATACTTCGGAACACCAGGCACCGCACTCAGGTTCGAGGTCCAAGGTATTGGCGGTTTGCAGTCCAGCAAGGTCACAGTACGTCGCTGGATGTCTCAAAATGCGGGTCTTCTCGAGACTAGTGAATCTCATCACAATTTGGGTAGGAGTCGTCGCATTCAGGACCCCCCAGGTAGATTGGAAGGAAGGATTGCATCTGGCTCTGTTTACACAGCAGTCGCTGGAGATCGCTTTCTTCTTCTTCCTCTTCGGATTCAGCTCCAGTGGTCGACTTGTCAGCAGCTTCCAGGTTTGGAGTATTTATCGGGAACTACAGCGCAATCTCCCTGCATTTTACAGAAAGGGGCCAGCCCGCCTTTTGTGCCTTGCTCCCTTTCAGGCAAGGTGAAAGACAAAGAGATGTTGGTAATTCTGGAAAAATTCTAGGGCTACACTAATGTCAAGACTGTCGGGGAATCGGTGCTAGTTAGCATTTTGGTTGTAGCTCCTGAGCTTCTATCCGGGGCTACAACCCCTTCAAACTAACCCCACACCTCCTCCCCTCCCCCGGCAAAGACAGAACATCCACTTGAGTCGTTCCTGCCTGCAATGGCTGGGGAAGACCTCAGAAATGTCAAGAAAACTGGAAATGGCAAGCCCACCGTTCTAGCAGAATGGTGGCCCTTCTGTGCATTACCAAGGCTGATTTAACAACCTGCAAGTAATGAGGCTAAAAAGTCACTAAGGTAAAACCACTGCCGCCATTCAAGTAAACTTGCAATTGTAACAAAAATGTTACCAGGTAAGTATGAAGGGGGGTTACATTGTATCCCCCCAGCAATCCACATAAGATGGGGCGTGCTGGCCCACTTAAATCAATGTAAAGGTGATGTGAATCTCACTTCTTGGGAAACCGTAGTTCACCCAAGAAATAATAAGAGAATTAAAAAGGAATGCCATAGTACATTACAATCACTCCAAAGTTATAGGAAACTATAACTCCAATCATACACTATGAAGAGATATAAAAAGGCCACCCATAAAAGGAGTACAACACTAGGTGAGAGGGGATAAAATGTCCCATTCACCTAGGGACAATGGAAAATAAACACCAAGTCCAAGCAAAAGTTCTGGGGTTTACATAGGTCAGGAAGATGATTAAGATGAAAATCTTACCTACCATTACAAATTTACACAAACATCATACACACATAACCCAGAGCCGTTCTTCGATGCGTCGAAAGAGGGCCGACCATAAGCACCATAATCCTGCTGCGCTTTCGCATTCAGCGCATGGCGAGAAACAAGACCAGGCGCCAGTCAACGTGCATCATAAATCTTCGGATGTTTCGGTTACGTCGACCCAGCTGTTGACAACCCGATGAGCTGCTAGTGACAACAATACACTCTGGGGGCCGGGATCACAGCCCCATTCCAAGGGACTGTGCTTGTCTTCTGCCCCGCATTCGCCCCCTACTAATCCACAAGCGGATTCGCAGTATACTAGAGCAACCTCTCCCCTTTCTCCATTCACGTTATAAAAAGCGGGGGCGGCCTGATCCTGAAGCAGTCGTTTTCCCCTTAAGGACACTCCCAAAACAGGGCCATGGATGGACCAGGGAGCGCCTCAAAGACACTATGGACGAAGTATCTTCGTTTGTTGACTTCATGGATGTTGGGGAGAATTGTCACTTTCTGTGCTAATTCCCTTTAACCTGAGACCCCCAGTACTTTTGCTGGACTCTGGACTTTCTTTATTTAAAACTCCTGAGTGAGTGGAACTTTTTGCCACTCATTCTTTTTCTCTGACTGGGATTTTTATTTCTTACTGAGTTTGATCACCTCCATATGTGAATTCAGGCATCTGTTTTTTACTTAGTGACACACAGCACCCTCTGTGCACACACAGCACCCTCTGTGCAGTGTCACTGATGAGTCCCCTGGACTTCTCTTTAATATTTAAATACATTCTCTTGTGAGAACTACAGTCCCCAAGAGTAGTGAGATCATTGTTATCTTACTTACCCTTCTTTTCGGGGGTCCAACAAAAATCACTGTGGGTTGCTGGGGAGTTACATTGTAACTCCGTCTCCCACTCATGTAACTTTTTATTACACTGACTAACTTAAATGGCTGGTGGCATTGGTTTCTTTTTAATACCTTTTGTGCAGATTAATAGCACGCTGATTTCTCAGCTGCAGTACAGCACCCATGGGTGACCATTTTCCCAAAATGGTCCCAGTCTTCTTTTGTTGCCATTTTTCATTTGTCAATTCCTTCTGTGCTTTTCTTCTATACTTTATTGTAGATTTGATCCCTCTGTGAGTTTTGCTTTCGGCGGGCAGTGTGTCTGGGAAGGCAGGAAGTGAAGGAGGAGCCTAAAACTTCACTGTCCTATGTCTGTAGGTGTGGCTGACTGAAACCAATTCTAACTTGGTGGATGGCTGCCCTGCAGGACAGCCTACCCACAGGTGAGTGACAGATCCATGGGAGAGCATGTATGGGTTGCAGGATATAATGCAAGGATTTTTGGACTACAGACAGTCAACCACTAGAACAAGGAATCTGAAGCAGATGACTAGCAGAGACGCCAGCAGCACATTCCAGGACCGCAAAAGCACCAGAGAAGCCCTGGCCCAGTTTTCAAATGGACAGGTAAGACCAGCGAAGGACGGCTTCCTCCCTTAGGCTGGTGGGACCAACTAGCCCCAAGACCACCTTCATTTTGGGCCATCCCCCGACGTCCTTCGAATTTCCCGGGTTGCAGAACATCAATACCCGGGGTACCTGGACCATCATTGAGTGCATCGTCTTCCGAAGATCGAATCCGGCTGAAACTTTGCAGGCATCCGTGTGGACCTCCAGAGCCAGGAATTCTTCACCAAAAGGCACCTCACCAGAGTTCAAGACCGAGTAAACAATGATGATCCAACCAGCGATATTCGCTTCTTGGTGGCAAAACCACAAATAAAAACACCTGAATCCATTACTGTGGACACCTTTACCGCAGTGCTGCCGCAGAAGCCCACCAAAGGTCTCCCCTTTCGTCACCACGACCAACAATCGGGGTCTGCAACGTTGCACCTAGAAGAAAGCCAGCTGCCATTTTTTTTATCTTTAAGGGACTGTGGGGTTTGGGGTGTAATTACCTTGTTCCATTTTCGGTGCTTCTTAGTTTTGGTAAGTGCTGTTTTCTGCAAGTCAGAGTTGACCTCAACTCCCCTATCCAGGTTTTGCAGCCGGTGTGTGAACAGTAAGGCTCTCCTTGAGCTCCTGTGTTTTCTTCAAGAACAACTGACTGCTTGAATAACTTTTCCTCTGAAGATCTTCTTCAGAACTGGAACTGTCCATTTGACTTTGGCTGTACTGGTTCCCAAAAGGTCCATCTTCTGATCCTACTGAGGTTGGCAATGCTGGATCATCCATTGGTTTTAATTGTGAATACTTTTATTGCTAGGAACCAAACTGCCTATATCCCTCTGGTAGAGCTTACTTGTTATTAACAGTTGCTAGACTTTTTGCTGTATAACCTTTATTTCCCTTCATACTCAATTTTGCAAATGGCATACTTAAAAGTGTTTTACTGACCTTAACTGACGTCACTCTGTGTGCTGGATATGAAAAGTATAATCAAAAGTTACTCACCTGCATTATTGTTCCATGTATAACTTCAATTTCTAATTCAATGGTATTGTTAGTTGCTGCATTTTAGAATTGATTGTGCCTTTTGTATATGTAAATATATTTTAATATAACTTTAAGTGAGTAAGTGTTTTCTTGGATCTATTTATGTACTGATTTCTTTGTACTGCTCTACAGCTCACAAACCTCCCTCCTAAAATAAGCTTGGCTGCTCAGTCACTCTTCCGACTTCTGTAGTAAAGTCCTATATTAAGAGTTGAGTCCCTAATACCAAGAGTCTTATGAAGTCCCACACCAGTTGGACTTAAGAAAAACGTACCCAACAATGGAGCGCTACCCTATTAGGCAAAAAACATTAGACTTAGAAATAGGTGAACCTCAACCTGAATCACCCAGGTTGCATACTACTCATGCGTCCCCAACACATAGTATTGTTGATGTTACAGGCCAACAAAGCAGATTGCAGGATGACCAAGATCCTCTTTACTATTAGGACCAGGAAAAGGATGACCAATGCACTTGGTATGATGACCCTCATTACCCAGCATGCTATGATCCAGATATTACCATTTTACAGTCACCTTCTGTTTCTTGTTAAACAAGTCATATTTCTCCTGTTGATGATCAACTCCTATTTAGTAATCTCCTTACAAGAGCCACGGAACATTTCAAAATCCAATCTCTGGAGACAATTGAAGACACTGATTTTGTTGATGACATCCTGAACGAAAAAAGGCAGTCAGTCCATTCTTCTTTTACAATCGATTAAAAGGAGAATTGGTCTGTCATTAATAACACCCCATCTTACACAAGTTGTAAACCCCACAGTGGAGAAAGTATTTGAACTTGCACCTACAGACGCTCTGTACGCTAGAGGACATGTGAAGCCAGATTCACTGGTCGTCACTACAACTAAAAAGAGAGCAGGCATGCCATTATCAATGCGGAGGCACTGCCAGACAGAGTGCAAAAGATTATATACCCTGGGCAAAAGGGTAACTACTTCAGGAGTGTACTCCGCTTGTATAGCTAACAACTCCACATTACTTGCTAGCTACAATATCAGCCAATGGGGATATACTACAGAAACACCTAGAATCAGTTCCTGAGCCTATTAAGTCAGTTACTTGCATGCATAAATGGGGGTAAACGAGTGGCGCAGAATCTCCTAAATTCACTAGATCCAGCAGGAAGTATTATAGCTGAGAGAACCCTGCTAAAATGCCTTCTTGGCTTCGTAATTCAGGTTAAAAGCAGAGACTCGGGCAATCCTCGTAAGCATGCCCATAGAAGATTCTGTCCTCTTTGGGATGTCAGTGGATGATGCATTGGAGTCTGGGACCGCGAAAAAAGACCAGAACACCCTAAAGAGACTGGTCGAAATTTCAAATAAACCATTTATTCAAAGGGGGATTTCCAATATCTGGTGGTCCTTTCACAACCAAGGGTTCATGAGAGGCTCACAGTCTGAGTTTAGGTCTTCTTCGTCCACATGGTACTCCCCTCAAGATCAGTCCTCCTTTCACACCACACAGCACAGAGGGTTTAGTAGAGGTTAAGGTCGGACAGCAGTGCGGCCTCCAGAGGCTCCAATACCCCTGCCACCAGATGATGTTTGAGTCCACGTCCCCTCCGATGCTACCTCAATAGGGGGTCGCATCACTCTTTTTGCCACACATGGGAGGGCAAAACTTCAGATAAGTGAGTGTTAACAACAGTCAGGGGATATTCAATAGAATTCCAAGGAAACCTTGCCCCTATACTGCAAGATCAAGAAAAATGTCAAAAGAACATAATTTGATTTTACAAGAAGAAGTGAAGACGCTACTTAAAATTTAGCAATAGAGCTGGTTCCACTGCTGGAGGTAAACAAAAATATTTATTCTGTTTACTTCCTTGTCCCAAAGAAGGATTTAACCATGCGCTCTGCTCTACCAACTCTGATACTGCATTTTCTTTTTGGTTTCCTCTGAGGTTCCTCTGATGCAGTGAGAGACTAAGCTACAGCTGAACAGCTCTGCCATGGAAGGTGTAAGGGGGAGGCATTGTATCACAAGTTTGACACTGACACAAGAGGTAAAAGTTTCAAAACCTTTATAAAATTCTTGGGGTTTGGATTAACTCCCTCTTTGCCCTATAGCTTTTATGGAGTAGTCTCTAGCATCAAATAATAAAGAAAACCTAGTACTAGTCAGTCTGGCAAACCAAAAATGGCGTATACTAAAAAAAAAAAAGAAAAAAAGAATGCCTGCCCTATCTCTTACACAAAAAGTGGGTTTAGGGAAATGTGTATGCAAAGGAAAGTCAGTGTTAAAGTGTTAAAAAAATAAAGGATCAAGATGGCTGAGTCAGCTCTCCTCCCAACGTTGGACAGTACGGAGGAGTAAGGCGGCCACTGTAGACAGGATGACGCACTTTGGCTCAGGTTATTTTAAAAAACGCAGTTCAAAACGTGGGTTGAGACCCGCTTGGCCTTCCACGTTAAAGTCACTTAAGCTCACAAAAAAGTTCTTACACAATTCAACAAAATTCACATAGTCTGCCTCTGTCAGGCTCTAACCTTTCACTGATTTCGAAGGCTTTCAAATGTGCAAGGCTTTTCCACTAACCTCCGCAGGACCACTTCCACTTCAGCTCTTCCTTATATTTTCCACAGTGTCTCTTGGTCTGGGTAGTTCCACAACTCAATCAAAATAGTTGAAAGAAGTCTTTCTCTTAACACTATCATCTTTTAACTTCCCCTTTCATCGGGGTTAATCTTTACTATTGATATTTCATCGTTCATTCACCTTGTTGCTTTATATCAAACCTTTCGCTGACACTTTCTAGTGGGCAGTTTCCTTTCGCCAGACGACGCTGCACTGTATCACTGTCTTCACGGTTACGCTGACTTTCAAGTTCACTACAGGTTTGCTTTCTTTCGCGTCTCATCAGCATGCGCACAACCTGGGAATGCACCCTTCTGAGAAAGAGCGTTTTTCCCAGCTTCCTAAAAAACAAAAAGACACTTGCAGCTCGAAAGTGGAAGGAAAAAACAAATGTACCGACCTCGCCTTCGTTTGAAGCCGGTGTCCTGGAGGAGCAGCCAGCCGGGGACCGCAGAGCTTTGGAAGAGGACTCGCAGACCCCCGGGCGGTCGCCGCAGCCTGCAGGAATACCATCAAGCATTTCGCCGGCTCCCGCCTCCTCCCCGCTCCAGCTCCCTAGTGCCTCCGGAGGGAAGGGTGGGTGCGGTGAGCTAGAGGAGAGGGGCGCGGGCACGCTGACGACGGGAGGTAACTGCCGGCCCAACACCGGAGCTTCAGCGAGTGATGAACATCGATGCGGGGAGGGTGGCGTTGAGGCCCGATCGATTTTGATCCTGTCGACTCCTCGAGACCCTATAGGAGTGCCACCCACACGAAAACCCCCCATAGACCCGGCAACCACAGAAAGGTTGCCACCTACCCCAACGTCAAAAAAAGTGCTTCAAACAGCAATGGAAGAAGGAAATAAAGTTCAAATTACTGCCATAGTTCACACATATTCAGAGAAACAAATGTGTGAAAAGACGCCAGTTAAGTCATGAGGCTGACCCCTTTTTTTCACACCAGGAAAAGGTCCAGGAAAAAGACATTCCACATATTTCAGTGCTGGAAACCACGAGCAATAAAAAGAAACGACGTCGGAGCCAGACGGCATCACCAAAGAAGGGGAAAAAACATAGACAGAAGGCAAAGGTGAATACAAAGTCCAACACTCAGAAAAAGAAAACGTCGATCCAACAGTCCCAGAACAGTGTAAATCCAGGGGCAAGAACAATAAAGAAGTTATGTGCGCTGGAACCAGGTAAAATTCCAGTAGTTAACCTGGTAACTGACTTTTTTAACGCCTTTGCCCCAGAGGTTAGGGGTGCCCAAGATGATCTCACAGATGCTGAGATATTAGAAGCAATAAACTCCTGCCAACCACCTCAGAAAACCAGGAAAACTGACTTTCCTACTAGCACCCCCCTGAAACCTTCGACCCCCCCCCCCCCCCCCACAAGCCACAAGCTTTACTAACATCTGAGCACTTGCTGCCAACGTCGGGTGCTCCAACGCTGGACTTATCCTACCTTCTGGCCTGGGAAAAGAACCTGCCCGTTTACCCAGAAATATCCTCAGAGGCTCTACTGAAACCGACCCTTCAAAGTCCCCCACCCCCTTCCGAAAAGGCCAATGAAGATAAAACTCCCGTGGCCTTTCCACCACCAAACAGTCCCGAGCCAAACCAAAATCATGGCAACAGAAAGCAGATGGGAGGTCAATCCCAAGGAGGGGACCCGAGAGAAATACAAAGACAAATCAAGTCGGGACCGGTGGGACTCTATAGACTATTTCAATAACTCCTCAGCAAGAAAGTCGACATCCAAACAAAAATCTATCAGGCGCTCCAAACGACTCTCCGGCAAAAAAGAAACTAGACTTTATATCAATCATGTCTGCAGTGTCGATAGCCTTAGCGCCCTTCACAAAGTTATATGAATCTATCAGCGAAAATCTGAAACATCATACCACCATACAGGCAATGATGTACACAAAATTGATCTTTCTGGAAGGCTATATTACTGCCCTAGACGAGCGCCTAAAAACAAACACCTTATCTTCAAAAGAACAATCAAAGGCGGAAATTCTGTATGACCGAGAGGACCTCTACTTCAACACAAACACAAATTTTACCAATCTCATCGACAGCCATTCCAGTGGCCAGTGAGCCCCTGACTTCAACTAAAAATGGTGCTGTGATCTACGATCAAAGTGATGTCATACACATCAGTGAAGAAACACCACCAAGACCGAAAGGAAACCAAACCCAATCTAATGAAAAAGAATCATCACTGAGATTGAATGGAAACCAAACCCAACTCATCGAAAAAGACCCGGCTTATCTGATATTTTGTGCACAAAATGGAACATCGACAGGAAAAAAAACAGACAAGTCCGATTCAGGACCCACACCGCAGAAGCAAAAAAAGAACCAAACCAAAAAGGGCCGTCCCTCTACACTTCAGGGCTCTACCCTTGTCTTCCGGATTCCAAAGGAACTAAACAATCCCCAAAAACAGTAGAAGACTTCCTGGCCGATGATCAGCTAATGAATATTAGTGAACATCTAGAGAAGGATCTAACAAGTAGCATGCTCACCAGAAAAGAACAAGTCGAAGAAAAGGCGCTGCCTAGTACTCCGTCTTGCCAACTAAAGAGCCCACCTTTTCCGTACCATGGAAGAAAGAAGAACCATTCTTCACCAGCTCCCAAAAACCAACCAAACCAATGCTGGACACAGGAAAGTATCTTTTTCCTCAAGGACAGTCGCCTTCACCAAATCGGGGCACCCCAAAATCGGAGCCCCAATACAAACCCAGAAAATGGGGTAGACATTCAAGCAGGGAGGACTCGCGGCGAGCCTTGAGCAAAGAGAGCTCAAAAGAACACCAAATTTGGGCAAAGGAGCCCCTACGGAGGGTCCATTATAAATCGAAAACAGAATCTTACCACGACCGAGGCAACTCCACCAAAAAGACCGCCTGGTCTTTAAAAATAGAACAACGGTCAGAAAACCGTGACGAAGTAATTCTTAACAGAAGAGGAGTTTTAACCCTCTTTGATTTGATCTGTTGAAGCGCTGGAATGAAGCCAGAGGACCTGAAAGTAGTCGATCCCTACCACTCAAATCGTAGAGCAAAAACGTACCTGTACATCGCCTCAAATAAAACACAGTCCCGAATAATCGAAGAAGCAGAGGAATTATCTAAATTCGGCTACAGGGTGACTGTAAACTCGACGTCAACCGGTGAGCGCAGAGAAATACAGGTCAACGCCGCAGCGAAGATTGCAAGTACAGGCTCAACAAGAAACAAGAGTGAGGACTACTCTTACACAAAGAAACCGTACGAGGAGGCGGCCAATTTTCAAAGAAGTGAGAGGATCTCAACAAGTGGAAAAAACAGGGATACAAGCTCAAACAAAACCCCACAGAAATCAGTGAACAAAGAACCTTAAAAAAAAGAACGTCTAGGGAGCTGCAAACATACAATCCAGACCTAATGAAAGCACCGGAAACTTCACAATCAAAAGGAAATTTACAGGGAATTTGGTCTTGGCTCCCAAAAGCCCTCTCAAAAAACTTGAATAAATAACAATACGAAGGTCGGCAGAGCCACGACGACATCTTGCTAGCCGACCCGCCTCGTACTGTCCTAAAACTTTGCTCTTGGAATACTCGTGGATATACACATTTGACGACCCTGAATGACGCCGACCTAGCTTCATTTGATGTGATCTGCCTACAAGAAACATGGCTCATAGATAAACCCATCTTGGATGGCTATGACCTAGTCCTGGCCCCTGCAAAAAAAGGCCTATTTGGCCGTCCATCATCCGGACTACTTGTGGCTTGCAGAAATGGTGCAGGAATGAAAATGAAAAACTCTGCTCACAAACCTATCTATACTGGCAGTCCTCATTGAACTCGAAGACCCTGAAAAGGCACAAAGCAAAGAATTAGCAATCTTAAATACCTATTGGAACCCAGCAACCATAGATCCAAGACACTTCACCCATATGATGGAAGAAATAGACGAAATCCAGTCAACACGACAGGTTTCATACCTTATAATCTGTGGAGACCTTAACATAACATCCAAAAAATCCGGTGCGACAGAGGGGAAAAACACAGCAGCAGTTCTGAGCGGAAATCTTTGGCGCAAGTTGATGTCCTCACGACATATGCTAAACCTCGACACAGTCTTTAAAGAGAGAGACCGCTTGCCGACATGGGAACAGGGAACGTTGAGAGCTCCAATTGACTACATCTATTCCTACCGCCCCTTTTTAGAAATTGTAACAACCTTCAAGGTCCGCAAAACAGCCCGTGACCATAACCAGCTAATAACAACCTGGTCGACCAAATTCCGGAGAGCAAACGACGAGCCTTATAGCATCGAAGTAAACAATCAGGGAAACCGCCTGAAATTCTCAACTTCAGCAGTAAGGATGCTCACACAGAGATACTCTGAAGAGGGTTTGTCAGAAGAAAACCCGAACCAGATTATGTGCCTCTACTCGTGGCTTTTTCTAAAAAAAAAGAAGACATTTCAAACCCCCGGAACCATGCATAAACACAGCTGTGATGCCCAGTTGGCCTCTAAAAGACGAGAATTCCGAAGAATTAAGAGACAACTGAAGCAAACATCGCCCAGTCAACAGGAAAAAAAACTTTCATAAGCATCCAGAAACCTCAGAAACTGGGTAAAAAACCATCGGCCTCTCCTGTACCAGCAAGATTCAGAAAAAGTCCTGAAAGCGATCTGTGGCAACAAAGCCAGGGAATTCTGGTCCCTCATAAAATCCACAACCCCATCGAAGAAAAATTCCATCATTAACTCAATGGGTGAGCAAAAATGGATCAACCACTTTACAATTCTTTTTGAATCCCCAATAAAGGACGACGACGGCTGCACAGAATATGACCCCTCAAGTTGGTTACACCTTCACGATCAAGAAGAAATCCTTGAGACTTTAAAAAAACTAAAAAACTCTCGAGCGGTCGGTCCAGACGGGATCATCAACATGGACCTCAAAAAAAAAAACCCACAGAGCAGTCAAACCTCCTAAAAAAAGATCTTTGTTAGATGTGCAAAATCGAAAAATCGATTCCACCTTCGTGGACTAAAGCGACCATCGTCCCAATCTATGAAAAGGGGGACGTGTGCGATCCTTCAAACTTCCGACCAATCGCACTTGTAGATTGTATCGGAAAGGTTTTCGGGGCCTTACTGTTGAAAAGAATACACACTTGGGCAAAACTAGCCCCATGCCACGACAGATTCCAAACGGGCTTAAAAAAAAGTCGGTACATCGGCAAACATATTAGTCATCAGCATTTTAAAGAGCAAGGTTCTGGAAGGAAAACCAAGATGTTTTATGGCCTTCGTTGACCTTTCCCAGGCCTTTGACCTGGTAGACAGGCCCCGACTTTGGTCAAAACTCGAAGGATGGAAATGTCCTAAGGAGATCCTCCTGCCACTAAAAGCCCTGCATACAAACACCTCTCTGAGTGCGGCTAACCCCACAAGGACAAGTCTCTGCAGAAATTCACAAGGGCAGGGGGGTTAAACAGGGGTGCCCTCTTGCCCCTGAGTTATTTCTAGCGTACTTGGGCGACTTTGGCGAAACAGAAGACCTTACAAAAACCTTTCCACCAATACTGGCCAAGGTACAAATTAGCCGACTCATGTACGCCGACGATCTCGTCCTGTTTGATCAGACCCAGATAGGACTGCAGAGACAGTTAACAAATCTTCTATGTTACACGATGGAAAACAATCTTCAACTCAATAAAGACAAAACAAAATTTTTTATCCTGGAATCAGCACCTAAAAGATCAGAACAATACAAGTGGTACCTGGAAAGTATAGAGATTGAAAGAACAGAATTCAAATACCTGGGTGTGACCTTAGACCGTTCTTGTCACGAAAGTGCAATGCAAGAAAGCCTGAAATCAAAAACCAAAAAGTTAGCAGTCCAAGGCAAAGCCATCGACCTAAAATTAAGAAAATTCTCGACAAACTTGTTAATTGAATTCTACAAGAAAAACGTAATGCCCTCTATTACATATGGAGCAGAAGCAATGCCACAAATCCCCAAAAAACTCTGGACAAAGTTAGAAGGCATCTTCTGGAAAAAGGTCTTGTGCTTACCTAACTCCACTTCAATGCCGGCCATCCGACGCGAACTCAGTCTTCTTTCTCTAGCAGGCACGGTAAACATCAACTCGGTCCTGCTTTACCGAAAGTGTTTCTCTCCAGTCGACCAGAACATCTACACGATAGGCGAAGAAATGAAAACGGATTCAGTTAAAATGTTGACCAACTGGAAAGAGGAGAATTTATCATTATTGGCCTCAGTCGCATGCTCGGAAGATGACCTGATCTCGAATCCGGTCAGAGTGTGCGCAAAACTCAAAAATCTCGACTGGTCATACACCCAAGCGGAAGTAACAGCCAACAAACTTCTAGTTCATCTTCCACATACTCTGTGTTGAACTTCAGAGTTACATAAACAAATTCCCAAATAGATCATCCAGGAATTACTTGCTCAGGATAAGACTAAATCTAATTGAAACAAACGAGATTCGCCACAGTCGAGGTATTTCAGCCACTAGTGAGTGCCGTTTTTGTGGCGCAGAAAAGGAAACCATACGCCATTTACTAATGGCCTGCCCAAGGAACCAAGCGATAAGATCAGCACACCTCTACTTTTCCTGGGCAAACGGTCACTTCGATGCCGATCAATGGTGGCTCAGACTGATTGGAGGCGATAGAACAACGTGGAAAATTGCCTTGGTGAAGATCATCCAAGAAACATTGAAAATGCTTGGCTGAGGCATCCTAGGACTTGAAGAATACAGGAACAAGAATTTTGTAAAAGTTCCATTTTGGAACATACACAAATAAAAATAAAAAAGATACAAAGTAACAGAGTGATCCGGCGAAAGAAGATTGCCGAAATCGAAATGCCTGATGCTGTAGAAGCGGCGGGAAGAAAAAGAAACAGAGATTTAAGCTGTTAGGTTCGATCCTGGCAGAGGGAAACCTGAATGTGAGAGATATCTTTGAACTTTGAAATAAGTACCATGCTCAAAACTACATTTACCAAGAGGCCTTGGTGTAGGAGAGAAAAAGTGACATTTTAAGGTCGAAGTTTTCATGCCGAGGTAAGACCAAAAGCCTTGCAGTTTTGAAAGTGTTCGACAGCGGAAGGAAAGTGAAAGGAGGCCTGAGCCCGACTGATGGGATCCTATGAAGGTGTGATTAAAACTTGGGGAAGCAACCCCCACACATTTTGATTGAAAGGTTGAGCCCGGCAGAGGGGAACCTATATTGTATATTGAATTGTAGTACCCGTAAGGAAACAAACTTTTGTTGAACTGTATTACAAGAATTTTCGTGGAAGGCCAAGTAGGCCTGGCCCACGAAACAAACTGCATCCTTGAGTCTGAAGCCAGGGTGTGTTGCATGGTCCAAGTGTGTGCCACCTTACCCCATGCCGCAAAACGTGGGGAAGGGAGTTTACGCAGCAATACATTCTTTTGAGAACTAATTTTTCTTTTTTGCATTACAAATTCCCTTTACACATTTGTTGTATTAGAAAGAGGGTAGGCATTCGGTTTATTAGTATCGACCATTTTATTTTGACTAAGGAGTGTATTTACTTTTTGTTTGATGGTCGAGAATACTCGCATCTTAGTTACAGGGAAAGATAGGAGTTTTCCAACCTTTTTAAAGCATATGTCCCTCACAGCTGGAAGGCCAACTACAAGACTGCAATCTGGGCAGAACATTCGTGGGCACCTGTGATACAGTCAGAGCGCTGGTCGTGGCGACACAATGTAGGGTCAATGCTGTAGAGACCACGGGGTAGGAGTGTGAAGTCGGAAGCCTGAGTTAACTTGAGGTAGGGCCGATACCAGTTACAATATGGCAGACACCGGTCCACTGACTGTGGGAGGAGGGGGCAGACCTTTCCTATAAATCCGGGCCTAGGGCAGTGCTGGTGAGGTTGAGGAACATGGTAGACAATTTGGATGTGGTCCCCCAGTCAGTGTGAAAGAATGGGGATGTGGGGATTGCCCAGGAACAGCAGTTACAAGGGGTACTGTAGGGAAGGGGCGAGGGAGTTCAAGATGAACCACAAGCAAAGCTCCAGATATCACAAAGGTGATGAAGATAAAGGGGGATCAGAGCCCCTCCTATTTTGTAGACAGGCTTACACAAACTTTCATGAGGGATACAACTGATGAAGTGAGGGCCACAGTATGGCGTCTGTTGCCATACGGCATAATGAGCGTAGTGGATGTGGAGGAAAAGTTAAGGTCCGCCCAAGGGTGGGCGTACATTCTGAATGCAGTTGATGGCGAGAAAAGAAGGGTGGGTGAGGGAGTGCAAGGAGTGGGCAGAAGGAGAACACAGAGGGGCAGGACTGTGAGGTGCTAGCACCAGCGCCTGTGCATATCTGGGTTGGTGACACAGAAATCTATGGGTGGGGCTCTACCTTTGTCTGAAAAAAGGGGCAGCAGAGGAAGAGGGAGGAGACACGGGCTGGCTGGGTTCCCGGGGGGGCAACCGTGTGCAACAGAGAGGCTGGGAAACATTCTGGGCATTGACATTCTGGAAAAAGTAGGTGCAGTTATATATTTGGCAGGTTACAGGTAGTCCCAATGGTTGTAGTGACGGCTACTACGAAGTGTACCGCACGCATTCTGACACAAACTGGGTCCTGACCTCATGGGAGGAGACATACATGGATAGAAGGGCAAGAAATGAACTGGATTTTGAAAGGATGAGTGGCTGTGCAGTGTTAAAACTGAACAGTGTACCACAGTACATGAAACCATACAGGATACTGTGTACCTTTTTATAGAGGGCCGTCAACAAAATGCAAGTGGAAGGAGTAGTGTTACACGAACCATATAAATGCAAGTCAGAGACTGTCAAAATGCAACAGGACATTTTCACGGTATGTGCACCAGAGGGGGACATTGACAGGCCCAAATATAAAGAAGGTGGTCAGTGGCTGCATGGCTCGATGGTGTTGGGGGATGGGGGAGAAGAGAACACAGTATGGTGAATTACAATCCGTGGTTTTGGTTCTTGCAATTGTAATTAATAAAGATAATCCCATCTGAGCGAGAGTGGCCAATGACACCTGGCAATGACTTATCGCTACATCGATTATCTCTAAATGGATTGTCAAATACATCCCACTGTTATTCACTCTCAAGAGAGCTGTACCTTTATCTTTCAAGCCCATAGCACACACAACTTTAGGCACAGGGGCAACTCTAGCTTTCATTGCTAATGTACCCTTAGATGCCATTTGCTGAGCTACTACTTGGTGTTCCGTTCACACCGTCACACAACACTACTGTCTAGATACACATTCAAGAGGTGAAACACAGGTGGGCCAAGTGCTGTTAAAACATCATTTTACTGCTGTACCTTCAAACAACCCACCACCTTCTCCAGGAACTGTTTGCTAATCTATGCAAAGCCCCAGAAATAAGATTACAGTAAGTTATGTCTGCCATACTAATTGGGCCTTAAAACACTAGGTTAAACTCAAGAAAAGCATATTTCACACAACACACGTGTATGTACCATGACTGGGTCAGGGCTTTGTCAGGGGATAACAGGAACCCCTACAGACCTGGCGGTAGGCACCATACCATGGCATCTGCCAGTGCCAATCCAGCCACTCTCCTGGCAAGAGTTCTCTTTCCATTTTCAGGACTACGATAACCGGAACCCACCGTAGCGGCAACCGAACAAGATGTGTGGGTGAAGAGTTGCAAATCGAGCAGCTCCTGTTCACAGTAACTCTCATCTCACCAGCACAAATTGCAGCATCCCAACAACGCAGAAAGCAAGCTGACTGGGAAGCCCACTCTCACGGGCCGCTGAGAGTGCACAAATGCTGACGAACAGAAAAGTGGTAGGCCATAACATGGTTTTTAAGCCTGTGTATTATGATAGCCTGGACCCGGAGAAAACCTTATGATTAGATGGGCCTGAGCAGTCTAGTGAAGCTGGGAGCCAATAGGAGGGGGAAAGGCACATCGAAGAGAAGAGGACACTGGTATGAAAATCCTGCACACATTGTGAAAGGTATTCGGGTGATATCAGACAATGTGGTGGTAGACCGAGAGACCAGGAGGAAGGCAGAAGGTGGAACCACAAAAGAAGGCACATGACCGCTGTACCCAAGCTGGAGAGACACTGAATCCATTGAGACAAACCTTACAGTGTAAGACACTCTGATAATGCAAGCATAAACTTTGCAGTAGGGCACCAGCTCTAGTAAACAGTCCTTACCAAAGAAGGGGCGTCAGAAGCCAACCACCATTCAGTTGAGATGGCTAAGGCCCAAAATATATTGTTACTAAGTTTATATTTGTTATTTTATAGTGTTGGGTCAGAGTTTTGTTGTAGAATAGGGTCCAGACCCTGAGACTTGAGGATAGCATAGATCTTTTTTTTCCTGAGAGAATAAACCTAAAGTTTGCACACAATGCCTCCTTGTCCATCTCCTAATTCTGATCCTTCATTTGAATTATTTGCCTGTGTGACCTGCCACATTTACTCTATAGCACTATCATAACCATGGTAGGGAAGGGTGCATGTTGTATACAAATCCTAAATGCAATGCAGTACGATCCAAAAGGCAGCACATCAAGAAGTGTAGTATCTGAATTAGGAGTTGGATGGTTAACAGACACTGAGGCAAGAGGAGAAAGAAAGGGAAGAGAGACCAAGGAAAGAGGAGGAAAAGGATTGAGTGGGGTGAAGGATATTGAAAAGAGAATAAGAACATATGGGGAGAGACGATAGGAGAGGAAGAACATCACGGTAGAGTGATCAGAGGCATACCATTTAGGAGCGTGAGGAACAGTAAGCATGAGAGGGGAAAAGGAAAGACCAAGAAAGGGATGAGCAGAGGAAAGTGAAGAGCAACAAAAAGTAAGGCAGTGGAAGGCTATGACAGAACTGAGGCAGGGGTGGGGGTGGGCTCCGGACAAATCCTGTTCCAGTCAAGAAAGAAGTCTGACCAAGAAAGACATGCTGGGTATACCATAAAATCCCAGACATTGATTAACTGTTGGCTCTAAACTGGACAATAAACATGATCTAGAAAGAGAGGGACCAGCTCAGGAATATGGTCCTAAAGGAAGTGGAGAGCAAAGAACAAACAGCATTCACTGATTTTTGATTCATATTTGGCACTGTTTGGTCACCTATAGACAGATTGATCACATGAATGTAAAAACTGGAGAACCCCAAATTGGTTTTGAGTCGTTACATTTGTTAGATCTTGTATTATTGGTAGCAGGAACTCATTTGTCTCTCCCACTGTCCTTTCACCCAGGTCCTGTTTGGCTTACTGACCGATTCAGAGAGCCAGTATACCAGCCGCAGTGCCACATTCAGCTCACAGGAACTCCACAACATTCTGCCACTGGCATCCAGTCAAATCCGGTGAGGAGCTTACCCTTGACTTGTGCTGATCAAGTCCTTGTATTATATGAAATATTTGATGCACACGCTTTTCTCTTATGCTAACCTCCTTTTCTTTGTAAAAACAAATACAGGTTTGGGCTCTTACCGCTGAGCATGTCCAGTTCCCGAAAGGCCAAGTCCACGGCTGGAATCTCATCGGGGATGCAGACACAGGTTGGTCAGAGTGCTGAAATGGTAGAATTTCCAGTAAAAATAGTGGTTTACCTGCAGTCTTGCAAAGTACTATACCCCTACTGACTTAACTTGTTCACCTATTATCGGTCTTGCCCCATTGCCCACTCCCTGTTTGACTAGTGACTTACATGTTCTCTCATTTTTGGTCTCTGGTGTCATCATTTCACACTTCCTGTTTGACTCCATGAATGCCATTTCATCCTCTCTACTAATGGTGATGTCAGGTCAGACCCTAGTTGCCTCTGGCAACTTTGGATCACAACCCGTGATTGTTTTTTGTGACAGCTGTTAGCATCCCCAAGAAACAAGTCTTAATCCATTTTATTTCAATCGTTGGACTAGGTAGTAAATTATCAGTGATGTTCTTGGGAACAAACCACACGTGTTTTTAATGTTAGTTATCTGGTGGCCAAATAAAAACTGTGGTGGTGATGGATTGCTAAACAGGGTCTTCTGATCCTAGTTATGGCCACCATGAAGGTTCTCCAATACACAGAGATATAGTGTTAATATGTTTTTACAGTTAGCTGCCCACGGGATACAGCCCCTACGCAAAGTACAGTGAAGGCTGAGCCCAGACTGATGACTGACTAACAAAAGGTTTTAAGGGTAGCCAACCTGTCCCTCTTCAGATGCTTTAACTTGCAGCCCCCATCTACCCCAGCCAATTTAGTCAGAGGTGAGGGATCGTAACAATTGGAGACTAATACACCTGAAGTGTAACCTGTTGGCTACCCCTAGTTTAACGGGGCCTGTCCTGAATAAGTGTCATGATGAGATCCCTAATTAGATGGTAAAGGGGACATTCTGTCCCTGATGACTGTGAAGGATCGGCCTCTGAATATACTGGGAGGAACGTTTCATTAAGATAGCATTTGTATTTATGGAGGCATTGTGTTTCCACAGTAGTTGGGAAATTGGTGCAGGTGGGTACCTTGCAGTGGAATATGTACCATGGTTAGTGAACCAGAGAATGGATGGGGTGAGGTAGGGATCAAGGAGAAGCATCAGTAACATTTTTCAGCGTATGAATTGGTTTTAGATTCATCAGAATATTACAACTGTTCAAGTTGGGCATCAACGGGGGCTTTCCAGTGATAAAATGCATGCTTGATGTGTATTTGCTACTGTAAGGAAGGCATGGTATCCACAGTTTAATGGTGTTTACTGAACTTAAAAAAGACTTTGAAATCCTAAATCTACAGATGGGAGCAAGCTACGACCATCAAATAATAACGCAGTCCTAGTAGTGTCTTGTCAAAATAAAAGGGCCTATACTAATAAACCTATTGGCAATCCTTTCCTCTAAATACTAATAGTGTGGGAAACAATGTTAGGAAAAAGAAAGAAGAGTTCACAAAATGATATGTCGGGATGTTCAGGCTGTTTGCCTCTCCCTCACGTTTTCAACACAGGACAAGGCAGTGCACTCGAGCTTAGCATAGTCTCTGGCTTCTCTAGCCCAAGGATACAGTTCAATCATTAGCATCAGGGATTTTCATTCAGAGGGTCTGATGTGACAAACAAGCAAGTTCTTTCCCTCTTTCAGATTTTCACTAGTACCCAATTTCTTAGGCGATTCACTATTCAGCCGGGCTCCAAACTTCTCAACACAATGTTCGTAAATGATTTATGCATCCAATTTCTCATAGGATATTCTTTCTCTGTGACTCATGGTTCACCTCGGATCCCCCTCAGTCAGGCTCAGATCCCCCTCAGTCGGGCTCAGATCCCTTTTAACACAATGTTCAATTGGTCTCCTTCCGCAAGTCTTGGACTAATTACAATTTCCAATACAACTTTACACAAACTTGCTTTAACCAAAAGCGTTTAGCTGATCTCCCTCCGCCAGACTCGATCAACTTCATATACTTTTTCATCAATATGGACTGGTTTTTGCTTGATCCGTTGCAGGGCCAATTTGATTTCACAATTCTTTATCACTCTTCACATTTGCCACCTTTCAGCTGGATACCTAACAACCTTTCGAACGAGCACCCATGTAGTGCCGGACCACTCTGTGTACGGTATTGTATCTTGGCTTCAAAGTTCAATAGCTCATCTGCTGTTTGATTGTGTTCACACGCTTTCCACATACGCTTCATATACTGTTCTCTTCAGTTTTCGCATATACAGTGTTGCCGCTTGCAACCTTGGCTTCAACACAGACCGGTCTGGTATCGGTCTCCCCAACTCACCGGCTGTGCTGACTTCACTGGCACTACTTTGTTGTTGGAGGTAAGGACAGTTCACAGCGTCAAGCGATTCTCCCCACCTTGACTATCAAGCCCCCGGGTACCTCTGACACACAATGCAGGATTCTTCAGCCTTGATTCCTGGTCATACGGTTCCTATTCTCAAAGGTTCATAAAAGTAACAGTCTTTCATTGAAACGGTCAAGGGCATTTCCCTCCTTGCAATCATCTTTGGTTTTGCCATCTTGTGCTTTGTATTAAACTGCCATCTTGGAACTGCTGCTTCCTTGTGTGCTTTGCCTTGTTCAGAGTGTGCTTTCGTGCTCCGCCTTTTATCTGTGTGGGGAAATTTAATGTAAGTCAGGTGTGTGTAATGGTCAGCAGTAGTTGCCTGACCCTGCCTGACCATTGTATTGGGACATGTTCGATATACAGCTCAAGTGCTAGTCTGTTTTCTCTTGTAGTGAGCTGTCCGTGAGTAAATGTTTGTGTTAGGAAGGGGGTGAGGGGATTGAGTTGCTAAGTATCCTGGGGTAAAAGTGTTACAGGGAAGGGGATACCGCGTCTCGCCATCCGGTGTCCCACTTTCACTCCCCGACAACCCCTCACCCATGTGATCCTCCTGCACTGGTCCAACCCGAGGAACTGGTTCCAAAAGTGATGGCCGTGTACTGGCTACCTGGATGACAGATCCCTGGGGACTAGCCGGTGTGACACCTTCAGGTTTCTCACACTACCCACATGGTATATTACTTCCCTAGCCCCACCCCCTCCTCTAGTTTCATTCACAAAGTGGAGGAGTGGAAGAAGAGCAGATAACTTTGAGACTTTGTTCATTTTCCTCATGGTGCAGCACCAGGCTGAGGGAGGTATAATAGCGAATTGTAAATAATTGTGTCTGAGCCTGAAGGACAAGTATTGCCCATTCTGTAATCACTTATTCCGTGGATAGCTTAGAATTTGCTATCTCTGTCCTCCAAAGAATTCAGGTGAGCAGCTTGTAATAACGTTTGACCTAAGACGCTTCAAACGCAAAAGGAATGTCTTTGGGCAGCCCAAACCCTGGACGTGGATAGTTCTGAAATCTCTCTGCATTTCGACAACATTACCGAATAGAGAAGCTGGAAAGTGGCAAATTCAAGAGCTAGTTGGAAATATCACTAAAAGAAGGGACGAGCGCTCCTTTTGTGAAACTCTGGACTCCCTCATAAGGTTGCCCAGATTGCAACAGCCAAGACCACCCCATACTCTCACTACGCATAAAAAGGTTTGTACCATGCTCCTGGTGTCGTCATGGACATTCACAAAGGAGAGACCTGGTTATCAGCACTAAAGATGTTGGTGCCCCAGGTCCTTGGAAAAGCATCAGCAAAATAAGTGGTAAAAAAGAAATGTGAGGACAAGGCACGCTGAAAGATCTTAAACGCACCAATAGATTCCAAGATGGCCGAGCATGAGTGAACACCTAGTCCACTGCGCTCCCGACCTACGAGGCCTCGCGAAGCAGAGAACTGGTGACCAGCCCTCCCCAGGCACCAAAAGCTTGTGGGATTAACCCCTGGAGAGGGACCTCGCTGTCGCGGGACAGCCGGATTAAAGGCAGCCCCCTGAAGTGCTAAAGCTCCGGAGACGGCAACCGCCAGAGGAGACTGCCACGCCAAGCACTGCGGGAGCCGGCCCGCGCCACCACTCCCCGGGTGAGGCGGAACAGCAGCAGGCACACCACCGCAATCGGATTGCAAGGAGCGGAGCATCGGGGGAGACCCTCCATTGTCGGTGAGGCCAACACCGTATGGAAGCAATCGGGACCCGGGCGAGCCGGGGTGAGGGGGCTGCAGCCGGCCCGACTGAACCCTAGACCCAGTGGACACAACTGCAGGTGGGAGGCAGACGGTCTAACTGTCACAGACCGAAGGAGCGTGCCTTGGCCCTGCTGCGGTGGGGGGCCGGAATCTGCAGACTATCACCCAGCGCCCCCGCTGGAAGACAAGACGAGGAGGAGAAGATTCCCCTTGGCCGTTGGACGCAGCGTGGACCCGGGGCTAGGGGTCCTCCGCCTGCCTGGTGCACCCTACCTGCGCCAGAGCGGAGGCATCTCGTGGCCGTCTGGGGCCGGGCAGAGCCTTTCAGCGCTGTACCATACAACAGCATCCCAACTGAAAATCCCCCATTGGGAGGGGTTCCGGGCCGGGCCCTGTGAAGCCCGTGAGCCCGTACAGACACACCTTCGAGCTCAAGAGCAGAGCCCCAACAAGGGTTGTGATCCGGTGGAGAGGGTCCAGACTGAGGAGGGGGAGCTGAGGCCACGCTGAAGAGGCGGGAGGAGCAGAGGGTCCCCCCTGCCGGAGCACGCATCGCTGACAAGCAGGCAGAGAGGTGACGAGTCCCCGGCATGGTTGGAGGCCCGGCGGTGCGAGGAGGACGGAGAAGGCCTTGACTGAGGAGGGGGGCTGAGGCCACGGTGAGGAAGCAGGAGGAGCAGAGGGTCCCTCCCTGCGCACACATCGATCGCTGACAATGGGGCAGAGAGGCGACGAGAGCCTGCATCCCCCCCAGACCCCACAAGCGCTGCTGAGCACCCCATATGGGCAGGTGAGGAGCCAGGTCATATGAAGCCATCAAAGGAAGGTACGTGCAGCGGCCCCATCCTCATCCCAGCTCCGCGAGGAGCTCTCCAGGCCCATAAAGTTAATACAGAAGGAGGCTTCGTCCTTCCCAATTTGCTGCCAGACTCTTCGGCTTCGGGGGTCGGGACCTCTGGCGTGCTCCGCTGGGGGGGACCCAATTCCAGAACGGACACCAGAGGCGAGAGACGGGCCAGGCAGAGGTACACACCCGGCCCGCCAAGGCCATTCCTGTGAGGTAGGGCAGACCCAGGACTGAGGTACCAGAGGCAGAGAGCCTCCTATACAACAGGGCCTACCACCCGGCGGACTGGGAACTAACTGAAATAAGAGCTGAACTAATTACCCTGCGCCATAGGGCGCCCCGGCCACTCGATCAGCACCCCAATCACTCTGGGTGGAAGTGGACCACCTTGGGGAGACCTAAGCCGCCCGGGGGGAGAGTGGGAAGATCAGCATTTCCAACACAAGAGAGGTCACCTCATCTATCACCCCCTCTCAAATAGTTGAAGCGCAGCCCACGGGATCTCGGACCCCGCATCAGACGTCCAACAACAGGGGGAAGGACTCTGGCCCAACACCCAGAAGTGCAAAGAAGACTCAAGAGGGTGACCTAGCAAAATATGTGCCAAAGACATGGGAAGTACACCCGGACAGCAGCAGGGTGACGAACAGATTGTGGAGCAGCCTCCAGGGGTCCGGGAAGAGCAAAATTTGCCAGGCACACACTCCTCATTGAAGCTACTTCTTACAGAAATAGTCGACAAGATCACCACTGCAGGTCAGAAACAGATGGCGCGCTAAGGGAAGACTTAGCAGAAGGCCTACAGGAAATCGAGACAGATATTAGCAAAGTGGAACAGGGGGTAGATACAAACGAGAGAGCAATCCAGAACCTCGTGGAGGATGCAAGGACGGCAGACGCTCTACTAGAAACCTTGGCCGTGGCCACCCATAACCTTGAACTCCAGGCAGAGGACCTAGAGAACATGTCAAGGCTCTCTAACATACTCATTAAAGGTCTTCCGGAGGAAACCCAGGAACAAGATCTACGACAAGTAGTCAAGGGCATCTTCGCAGATCTCCTGGCTACAGATGCACCCAATGAAATACAATTCGACAGAATACACAGAGTGGGCCCCAGGAGATGAGAACTGGGCACGAGACCAAAAGACGGGCTGGTAGCAGTGCACTCCTACTCCGTCAAGGAGCTGATACTAGAAAAGGCGAGGAAGTCAAAGCAGATCTCCTACAATGGATGAGAGATAGCCCTGTATCAGGACCTGGCACAAGTAACCCTTATGAAGAGGCAGAGAATGGGGCCAATCCTGACCCACCTACGAGACAGGCATTCGATACAGGTGAGCGCACCCATTTGCATTGATGTTCGAGTGGCTGGGGAAACACCAGAGGACCACGTCTTGCGAACAGGGAGCTAGCCTGCTGGGCCTAGACACGGACGTACTGGCTCCACTGGCACTGTCCGCTCCTCAAAGAGTGGCTAGAAAACCATGGGAGTGGTCTACGGTGCGGCCCAAGAAAGCCAGGAGGGGAAACTCCCAATCAGAACGGTGATGGCACCCCCCAACAAAAGACTGAGAGCCAAAGATGAGTCAGGCTTCAGAGCAAGAATGATTCCACCAATAGATCGTCTACCTTTGTAGGATAGAGAAACAAGCCTGGGGAGGGCGAAGCAGAAGCAGTACGAGAGCACATGCTGGTGCAGGAATCTCAGAGGCCTGCTGGGGAAGGGGGGCAGGGGGAATCTTGGAATGGGATCGGGTCATCCCACATGGGTCAAACAGGTGGGTAGCTGTAGGATCAACTCTTGAGATGGCAATTTGAGGGGGGCTAGAGACCAGTTGGTCCGACCCACCAGGGGCTGGGGGAGGTGGGAGAGGGGCAGGGGGGAGGGGGAAGGGTTTGAGGGTCTCGTTTCCCTACAGAAGTGAAGTAGAACTGGAAAGATCCAAGCATGGATGGGTCACGGGGGAGCTCTTCCTCGAGGTCCACGAGCCAGCCAGATCAGTAAGAAGTATCATGGATGAGAGAGGCACCCTGAAGATAGTCTCCCTGAATGTCAACGGCCTGAACGCCTTCGAGAAAAGGAAAAAGTTAGAGAGATAAGTCAGGCTGGAACGGTCAGACATAATTACCCTTCAAGAAACTCACATCCAGACAAGGGACAGAGACAGAATTAAGCTATGGGGCTACATTAGAATTCTTAAGGTCACACAATTAGTTAAAAAAGCGGGGGTCCTCCTGGCCCTGAAAGATGAGTTAGATTTAAGCAGATCAGGGAAGGTCTCAGATGACCAGGGAAGATTCTTTGCAGTCACGCTGGAAGGGAAGGAGGAGACCCTAACGGTAGCCACACTATATGCCACAAACTCAGGGCAAGAGGAATACATACAATCAGCGTTAAACCGCCTCAAACGATTTGCAAAATCCTCAATAGTGCTAACGGGGGACTTCAATTTGGCCTGGAACCCATCCAAAGATAGGAGCAGAGGACAAGCAGCTGATTAGGAAAGAGCATCAGAACAACTCAAGGGTGGAATGGCTGATCTCTCCCTGGATGACGCATGGAGGGAGATGGAAGGGGAAAAATACCGGTTCACCTTCTATTCGCATGCCCATCGCACTCATTCGAGAATAGATCTAATTTGGCTGTCGGGCAGGCTATTGGGAATCGCGAAGAGCATAAAGCTGGGACCCATAATACTCTCCGACCATGCTCCAATAATCCTCGCTCTGTCCAGAAAAAGGGCTCTGACGGGTCTGTGGAAATGGAGTTATCTGACTCCCCTCTTCAAGGATGAGGTTCTGAGGGGGGAGGTGGAAGGGGAAATAGAAGCCTTCTTCGAAACCAATAAAACAGGGGAAACAAGCCAGCAGACCCGGTGGGACGCCTTCAAGGCGACCCTGAGTGGGAAGATAATAGCCATAAAAGCAAGAAGGGCTAGGGAGATGAAGCTAGAAGAGGCCAGGCTGGAAGAAAAGCTGAAGGGGATTATGGCGAAACTGGGTCCAGGCAGTCTTAAGCTACTAGAAAGGAATACAGAGCTGTCAGGGGCCAACTCTATTTAATACAGACGAGGGCGGTGGAGCCGAATCTGCTTAGACTCAGTCAAAAATACTACATTAAAGCAAATAAAGCGGACCGCCTATTGGCAAGGATGCTGAGAAAAGAGGAAAAGGATAAAACAATAGTGAAAAGAAGAGTAGGAGGAACTAGAGACAGCGTCAATGTGGCGCTGATTCTTTCATAATTCAACTGTTAATGTGATCCACATGTGATTGGATAAACCAATCTATCGTATGCTGCAGAGTTGACGCCCAGTAGTATGATCTAAAGTCAGGCGCCTCTAAGCCCCCTTTACCCGCTGGCAGTTGTAAATTACCCAGTGCTATCCTCAGGGTCTCCCCCTTCCACAGCAACCTGGACAGGGTGCTGTGTAGTGTCCACAAACAAGCAGTCTTCAGAACCATTGGCATTACCTGAAACACATACAACAGCCTGGGAAGTATTATCATCTTCACCGGCGCCATCAGTCCCATCAATGATATGGGAAATTTAACCCAGAAGCCTGTTAGCCTGTCAAAAGCTCTGATCCATTTCTCCACATACTGGCAATACATCCCATTCCAATCAGAACTGACCTAAATACTCATGTACTTGAATCCGTAAAGTAAAGTCTCCATCCCGAATTTTACCAACTCAGCCAGGAGACAAGGCATAAAAAAGCTGTCTTAGATTTGTTAATGACCAGCCTGGATAATTTCCCAAACTTCTCAACCGTGGCCATAGCCTGTTGCAGATTCGCCATAGGGTTCCGTATGTACAAGAGCACATCATCCGCATACATGGATATGCAGTGTTTTATCCCCCTCATCAAGAGACCAGTATCCAGATTTCGAATGAATTGTGTCCTCCAACGCATTCCACATCTTTGACATGTAATGTCCACAGCTGTGCATTTGGAAAACTTTTTTGGCAGAGGGCGTCCTGCGTCGATGGTGTCGGGTCCATGTCCCTCGAGGGCCTCCGTCGAGGACGACGTCACAGGATGTTATAAATAGGACGCACGGTGCCCATAGCCTCAGTTCCGATTTTTCTGCGAACGTGTTAACTTCATGAGACTCGGCACGCCTCGGGTGTTTTCTTCATTGAAGATGTCTTTCTCTTCGACCCCACGACTCTGCAGTCCGGTTTCAAGAACAGGGACTGCAAGTCTAAGATATCGCTCACCGACCCCCTCTGCATTTGTTTGTGGTGCCTCAGCGAGTCGCACGACACCGACGAATGCTCGAAATGCAAGTGGCTGAAAGCAAAGGCCTTGCGGGAGCAGAAGGGGAAGCCCCGGGTAAGTAGGGGCTCGAAGCCTGTTAAGTCCCGGATTTCCAAGTCCAACTGGGTTTCCACCGATGACGGTGACTCTCCGCGTCAGAAGGAATCCCAGGGATCTCGGTCTCGCAGGGGTTCCCGCCACTCGTCTTCCTTGTCCTGGCACTCGCGGAAGCGCCATCACCGGTCACCTTCCCCGTCCTCCTCGGAGGATGGTGCCTCGAGGAAGGTTATGTGCCCTACGAATTCCTCCACTCAGGAGGATTGGGCAGCGTTCAAGAAATCTATGATGGCGATTTTTCAATCGCAGGACACAGGTCCGGTCGCGCCTTCTGACAAACCTGGCCTGGATCTGTCTCGTTCCGTGGCGCACACGCCTTCGGGCTCTGGTTCGCAACGCACACTCATCGGGAGCAGTCAAGGTCTCGTATGGACAAGGAATCCAAAGATCGCAAGAGACGTGTCTCTAGGTCACGGTCCTAGTCCCCAGCTAGACCACAGCAACCTATTGGGCTCGGCGCCGGCTTCGACTCGTTCGGTGCTGTGTCTGTCTGCCTTGCCGTCGTATCAGCCCACGGCGCCATCGCACCTGTGTCGATGTTGGAGCCTTCGGCGATCCCGACGTCGAGGTTGGCGATGCTGTCGACATCGAAGCCTTCAACACTATCGGCGCATTTGGGGATTTTTTCTCGAAATTTGCCGTTTGAGTACCCGGACATTGTGGATCCTCCGAAGAAGGCTACTTCAAAGTCGGTGAGGCTGGTTTTGGCCTCCAGACCCTCTTCTGTCCCCCCTGGATGATATTTTTGAAGAGGAGGAAAGGTTTGGGGTTGAGGAACCTGCTGACCTTGATGATCCAGTTTTTTCTGGTGACAGTCAGTTGGGGGAGTTGAGGCAGTCCCTCCATGATGAAAGTGGACTGGACACTTCCCCGGAAGTGGAGTTTGGTAGACCTGAGCCTGGCGCTCATGCAGAGACTTCTTATAGGAGAGTATCTGGGCTGGTCTAGTCCTCCTGAAGACTTTGTGCAGGGTGATCTGACTGACCTCTTGGATCAAGGTCCGTCCTCTGACCCTGTTTTGCCATTTCATCTTACCTTGCAGAAAAGGGTGGCAGCTGCTTGGCAGTCCCCAGAATCTCTTCCGGCTGTGAATAAAAATCTAATCATGACAATAACACCCTTCCGTTAGCTACCCCAGCTATTTGTCTACTCGCCCCACTCCTGAGAGTTTGGTGGTTCAGGCGGCTATGAACACCTCGAGGCAGGCGGCGTACCCTACCATCCCTCCGGATAGGGACGACGAGTGCTTCAACGGTTGGGCCCAGAAGGTATTTTCTGCTGGGAGCATGGCCTTGAAATCGGCCAACTCCACATGTGCCTTGGCAAGGTTTTCACACACTCTATGGAATTGTTTCCTTGGCGGCTGAGCATATTCCCGAGGGGGAAGAAAGTAATGGTTTCTTTGCTCTCGTGCAAGACGGCAAATATGCTATGTGTGAATCCCTTCAGTCGGGTTTGGATACGGCCGGCAGTGTTAGCTGATCCATGGCTGCGAGTACTGTGATACGCAGACTTGCGTGGTTGCGGAAGTTGGGGTTTGCTCCGGATGTGCAGGCCCGTCTTCTCAACATGACTTTTGATGGCACACATTTATTTGGCAGCAAGGCTGACAAGAGCCTTGAGAGGCTGCAGACCTCAAAAGATGCGGCAAAGTCTTTGAGCGCTGCGGTGCGTCAACCTATGCCTTTTCCTCCTAGGGGACAGCAGTGGAGGGGAGGTTCCTTTCGGTACTACTCCTCCTTTGGTAGTATGAGAAGGGCCGCCAGTCAAAGGGGCAAGCTGAAAGGTACTTGTGGTGGACAGGGAAATCGTGGTGCCAGAGCCGCTCAGGCAGCTGCCTCTTTGCCTTCTGGCACTGCCGCAGCCGCACAGTCATAAGTCCATGTCCCATGGTTCGCCGGTTGGGGGCAGACTGTCTCAGCATTTCGAAGAATGGCAGGCCATTACTTCAGATGCGTGGGTGTTGGATACCATAGCCCACGGCTACTGTCTTCCCTTCCTTAAGCGGCCTCGCGACAATCCATGGGGGAAACTCTCTTTGAAGCTTTGGATCCGCTCCTTGCGCAGGAAATCTTGTCCCTGCTGGAGAAAGGTGGTGTAGAACTGGTACCTGTAGCGGAGAGGAACAAGGGGATGGTATTCCCTTTATTTTTTGATCCCAAAGAAAGACGGGGGTTTGAGACCCATCATGGACTTGCGTTGGTTGAACAAACTCCTCCGGAAGGACAAGTTCAAGATGGTCACTCTTTCTCAAGTCCTCCAGGCCCTTCCAACTTCAGGATTGGTTGGTGTCTCTGGACCTCAAGGATGCTTGCTTCCATGTGCCAATCCATACCGCACACAGGAAGTGCCTGAGGTTTGCGGCTGGCGACTCAGACTTTCAGTTTCGGGTCCTGCCGTTGGGATTGACCTCCGCCCGAGGGTCTTCACCAAGCTCATGGTGGTGGTGGCAGCCTACCTCAGGTGAGGGGAGGATTCACGTCTACCCCTACCCGGACGACTGGCTGATCCGGCGCGCTCTCCATAGCTAGCTTTGGATCATCTCTGGGTCACCTGCTGCACCCTCCACAGGCTGGGCTTCTCCCTGAATTTCAAGAAGTCGCATCTGACACCTTCCCAACAGCTCCAGTACATAGGGGCTGTGTTGGATACGTCCTTGAAAGTGTTCGCCTCCCAAGGTAAGAGGTCATCACATTTTCCAGATGGGTGACAAGTTTCAACATGCCCAGAGTCTCCCGGCGTTCAAATTCTTAAGGTTGCTCGGCCTCATGGCTTCCTGCATTTTTCTAGTGCCAGAGGCCAGGCTGCGGATTAAATCCCTGCAATGGGTCCTCAAGATTCATTGGTCACTGTTCTCCTGCAAGATGACTGATCCTGTTCAGATCCCACGCTCGGTCTCCCAGGACCTTCTGTGGTGGGTGAACGAAGGGAACCTGATGAAGGGGGAACCGTTTTGGCAATCGTGGCCGGAGGTGACTGTAGTGACGGACGCTTCCCTCACAGGATGGGGCGCTCATGCCAACAACTTGACCGCCAGCAGTCGTTGGTCTCAGTCTGAGTCCAGACTCCACATCAATCTGTTAGAGCTGAGAGCCATCAGGCTAGCCCTGAAGGCTGTTCTGCCCTCGGGACGGGGGAAGAGTGTCTTGGTCATGACGGACAACACAGTGGCCATGCATTACCTCAACAAAAACGGGGGGCAGGGTCAATCCCATTGTGCAGAGAGGCAATGCAGCTCTGGTTATGGGCCATCAAGCAGGAAATTACGATCTCGTCAGTTCATCTGGCCAGGGACGAAAATGCGGTGGCGGACGGTCTGAGCAGACCGAGCACAGTCTCTCACGAGTGGGAGTTGGCTCAGGAAGTCCTTCAGGAGATCTTCGCTCTTTGGGGAACCCCTGCAAATGGATCTCTTTGCCCCCAGTGTCAACTGGAAGTGCGAGAGATTCTGCTCAAGGGAGTTTCCTCTAAATGGAGCCTTAGGAGACGCGTTTGTGGTGGATTAGTCATTCCCAATGCTGTATGCGTTTCCTCCAGTCCCTGTCACTCCTCAAAGTGTTGCAGAGGTTCGGTTCCCGCATTATCCTCATTGCTCCGGATTGGGCCATGAGAGTGTGGTACCCGGACCTTCTGGAAATGGCCATCTGCCCTCCATGCCATCTTCCCCCACCGAGAGGATCTGCTCTCGCGTGAGGGGGCGGGACGAGATATCAGGTTCTCCATCCAGAGGTCAAGACTCTCAACCTTCACGCTTGGTATCTGAAAGGTTGAGGTATAATGATTGGGACCTCCCGGATGACGTGATGGAGGTGTTGCTTTCGGCCAGGCGGCCTGCAACAAAATCCCTGTACCTTTGCCGAAAGTTCTGAGACTGGTGCAGGGATCACAATGTTGATCCTTTTCAGTGCTCCATTCCTATGATTTTGTCTTTCTTGCTTTCTTTGGCCTTCAAGTGGGCACCATTAAAGGTTACCTGGAGGCGCTTTCTATCTTTAAGCACTTGTCTGAAGAATGTCCTTACTTTAAGATTCCTTTGATATCTCAGTTTCTTAAAGGACTGACTAATGTATTCCCGCCGTCCCCATTCCAGGTGCCGGTTTGGGATTTGAATTTGGTTTTGAGATTTCTCATGGGTGCTCCGTTTGAAACTTTGCACTCTTGTCCTTTGAGATTACTGTCCTTCAAGACTGTGTTCTTGGTTGCGGTTACTTCCGCTCACTCTGAGAGCGGATTGCAGGCACTTTCAGCTAAGCCACCCTTTACTGTGTTTCATAAGAACAGGGTTGTACTGCGAGTACGTCCTCCTTTTCTACCTAAGGTAGTCTCCGAGTATCATTTGAGTCAAAAGGTGGTTCTTCCATCTTTCTACCCTCCTCCTCATCCTGGTAAGGAAGAGGAGCGTCTCCATCGGTTAGATCCTAGGAGAGCACTTAGCTTTTACATTTCTAGGATATCCAGTGTCAGAGTGGACGATCAACTCTTTGAGGGATATGCTGGACATTGATAGGGCCAGGCTGTTACCAAACGGACCTTATCCAGGTGGATAATCCTTACCATTACCGAGTGTTGCCGGTTGGTGGATAAAAATCCTTCTGAAGGGTTGATAGCTTATTCCACTAGGGGCGTGGCTACTTCCACCGCCCTCCAGCAGGTGTTCCTATTAGGAATATTTGTGATGCCGCTACTTGGGCTTCCATCCATACATTTGTAAAACATTATTCCCTGGATACAATCCATGGTCAGGATATGGTCTTTGGGAAGGCGGTTCTTCATTCCGCAATCTAATTGGGTATTCTAAATTCTTTTCCCTCCTCCTTTACTGGTACTGCTTTGGGAGTCTGTCAAAGATGTGAAATGCATTGGAGAACACCATCCATTCGAAGAACAAGTTACTTACCAACTGGTAACGTTCTTTCGACTGGATGTTCCTCCAACGCATTCCACATTGCCCTCCCAGCCTGCCCCTCAGGAGAATTTCTTATGCGATTGCAGCTTCCGTTTCCGCAAGGTTAAGTGCAGTCCAACAGACATCAGAATGGTGTCACACGTTCTGGGGGAGAAAACTTAAACTGAGGCTACGGGCGCCATGACGTAGTCCTCGACGGAGGCCCTCGAGGGACATGAACCCGATGCCTTTGACGCAGGATGCCCTCTGCTGAAAAGCTTTCCGAAGTGCACAGCTGTTGACATTACATGTCAAAGATGTGGAATGCGTTGGAGGAACATCCAGTCGAAAGAACGATACCAGTTGGTAAGCAACTTGTTCATCTTTTCCGATATACCCTCCCCAGAGGTTCAACTACCAATGCAAATATCAACAGGGAGAGCGAGCACCCTGCACCGTCCTATGCCATACCTGCCACAGAGACTAAATCACCCCATTAACTTGCACCCCGGAGGATGGGGCGCTGTTGCACACCATCGAAGATGACCGCCTAGTATTCGAGCTGCGCTAACTCATATATCCTGTTGCAAGAAATCCTGCACGTTGGTGTGTATAAACTGGTGAAGCTTGGCGGAATATTAAATCTGAAGATCTGTGGATCCTGAACGGCCCGCTGCTGTCCCCCTGCAAAACCGACAACCCGCTGAAATTAGCTGTCGCACGAGTCCGGTGAGACAGAGGAGTGGAGAAAGAGCAGAGAAATAGTCCGTCCCGCCCCTTCTGCTGCGGGGCTGTGGCGGCGAGGAGCCCCGCATGGCGCGGAGTGGACACTGCTGTCGGGGTGGAGGAAGGAACAAGTTACTTACCTGTAACTGTTGTTCTCCAGCATGGGTCTGGCATGGATTCACATGCTCATGAATATTCCCCGTCGTCAGGCTGGGAATCCTCGGTAAAGAAAAAACCAGTATCGGTTTCGTTTCTGATCTGTCTTTCGTAGTAATAACCAATCACTGGTCTCTGCGTCATACTGACCACAGCCAATGACTGCCCTCTACCTAAGCACCGCCTCTGGCAGCCATCTTCAGATTTGGAAGCACGTGAAGTGGCAGTATGACCAAGTGAAGAGCCGCAGAGGGGTAGGCGGGAGGGTTCGCATGTGAATCCATGCCAGACCCATGCTGGAGAACAACAGTTACAGGTAAGTAACTTGTTCCTTCTCCAGCATGGGGTCTGGCATGGATTCACATGCTCATGAATAAAGAATACATAGCAGTACACACATGCACAACCACGGGAGGTGGCAAAGGCTCAACATTAAGCATCACATCAACTCAACATGAAGCATCTTACCTCCTCACCAGGCTCACCTCAGGCGAACAGGTTGCGCAGCACTGCTTGGCCGACCCTGGACTCCTCCCTGGAATCCCGGTCGACGCAGTAGAATTTCGTGAAGGTGTGCGTCGACCTCCACGTAGCAGCCCTGCATATGTCCAGCAGGGGCACACCAGATAGGAACGCCGTGGTAGCTGCGATCGCTCTGGTGGAATGGGCTCTCGGACGGCCAGGCAGCGGTCGGTTTGCCAACCGGTGACAGCACATGATACAGCCGGAGAGCCATCTGGAGATGGAAGCCTTCGAGAGAGCCTTCCCCTGATTGACAGCTCCAAAGTTCACAAAGAGTTGTGACGTCTTCCGAAAACCCTTCGTGCGGTCCACGTAGAACTTCAGCGCTCTAGCTACATCCAGCGAGTGCAAAGTCCTCTCAGCCGGCGACGAAGGCGACGGGAAGAACACAGGTAACACCAAGGGTTCGTTGAGATGGAAGTCCGACGGTACCTTGGGCATGAAGGAGGGGTGCGTCCTGAGCACTACCCTCGTGTCGTGGAAAGTCAAGTACGGGGCCTTGCAGGAAAGGGCCTGGATCTCTCCCACTCGTCGTGCGGAGGTGATGGCCACAAGAAAAGCTGTTTTCCACGATAGAAACTTCAACGGGGCCGAGTGCAGAGGCTCGAACGGAGGTCCCATGAGCTTGGTCAGCACCACGTTGAGCTCCCACGCCGGGGCCGGAGCCTTCACCGGCGGAAACGATCTGAACAGTCCCTTCATGAACTCTTTCACCAGACGATGAGACCACAAGGACGTCCGGCCCGTGGTTCTGGTGTATCGGGAGATCGCAGCAAGATGAATCTTGATGGACGCATGTGCCAGACCAGCTTTGGCCAGCGTCAGCAGGTACGGCAGTACTTGGGGAGCCGTAATCCGTAGAGGGTTAATCTTCTGTGCGTGGCACCAGACAGAGAACCTCTTCCATTTGTGTCCGTAGCATTTAAGAGTCGAGGACGCCCTGGCCTTTGCAAGAACCTCTCTGCAATCGGCCGGTATGTCGTATCCTCCAAACTCTAGTGCTGCAGGAGCCAGGCCTGCAAGTTCAGCGACTTCGGGTCGTGGTGGAGGATGGCGCCTCCTTCCCTGGAGAGTAGATCCGCGTCCGCCGGCAGCTTGATCGGCGGGGACGCTGACAAGTCCAGAAGGTCCGGGAACCATATCTGCCTCGGCCACGCAGGTGCGACGAGGATCATCCTGCACCGTGACCTCTTGAGCTGGTTGACGAGCCGGATTAGCAGAGGCAAGGGAGGGAACGCGTAGAGGAACAGGCCCTCCCAGGGGAACGAGAAAGCATCGCCCATGCTCCTCGTCTGGGGAAACCTGCTGGCGAACCTCCGGCACTTGGTGTTCGTCGCCGTCGCGAACAGGTCGATCTGGGGTGTGCCCCACCGTCGGAAGAGGCGATCCACCAGATCCTGCCGTAGTTCCCACTCGTGGCACGAGCGCAGCTCCCTGCTGAGTGAGTCGGCGATGGTGTTTTTTATCCCTGCCAGATGAAACGGCACCAGAAAAATCCCTTGGGCGACGGCCCAATGCCACAGGTCCTGCGCCTCCTTGGACAGCGCTGGGGACCTGGTTCCGCCCTGTTTCCTGATGTAAAACATGGTGGTGGTGTTGTCGGTGAAGATCCTCACCACCTTGCCCTTGAGGGACGGAAGGAAGGACCTGAGGGCCCAAAACACTGCACGGAGCTCCAGGACGTTGATATGTAGGGACTTCTCCGTCGGGAGCCAGAGTCCCCTTGCGTGCAGATTTTCGGTGTGCGCTCCCCACCCTTCCAGGGAGGCATCCGTGGTCACAGTCTCCTGGTGGGCTGGGGTCTGGAAGTCCATGACCGCCGTCAGATGCGCGCGGGTGCCCCACCACCGTATCGCTCGTCGGAAACTCTCGTCGAGCTTGATCCTTTCCTCGAAGCTGCCCGTCGTCTGGATCCAGCGCGCATCCAGGAATTCTTGCAACGGGCGCATCCGGAGCCTGCACATGGGAATGAGGTAGATGCAGGAAGACATCATCCCGAGGAGGGACTTGATGGACCTCACTTTGGCCGCGTCGGCCACCAACATCCGTTGCACTTTGCCCAAGATGGTCCTGGTCCTCTCCTCCGACGGGGAGGCCAGAAGGGACACTGTGCCCAGAAACAGTGCGACTTGCGCGGGCACCAGGTGGGATTTGGCGTAGTTCACGGAGAATCCCAGGTCCGTGAGGAGTTGGACGGTCCTTGCCGTGTGGACCACGGCGAGCTCCCTCGTCTTGGCGCGGATGAGCCAGTCGTCCAGGTAGGGGTAGACGTGGATCCCCTCGCGGCGCAGCTGCGCCGCCACCGGTGCAAGGCACTTGGTGAATACCCTGGGTGCCGACCGTAGTCCGAAGGGAAGGGCTTTGAACTGGTAATGACGCCCTTGGACCACGAATCTGAGGAATTTGCGGTGCCCCTTTAGGATGGGAATGTGGAAGTAGGCATCCTCCAAATCCAATGACGATAGGAAGTCTCCTTCCTCCAGCTGACCCAGGACGTGCTGGAGGGTGACCATCCGGAACTTCTGCGCCTTGATGAACTTGTTCAGACGTCGCAGGTCCAGGATGGGGCGCCATCCTCCCGTCTTCTTCTTCACGAGGAAGTATCTCGAGTAGACTCCGGAGCCCCGAAGCCTCTTTGGGACGAGTTCGATGGCGCCCTTTCTGAGCATCGCCTTTACCTCCAGGAGAAGTTGAGGGACGTGAAGTTCTTTCCTGGCCACGGGGGGGACGCGCGGGCACCTTCTTTGAAACTCGAGCGCGTGGCCCCGGGCCAGGGCGTCCAGCACCCAACGGTCGGTGTAGATGGACTCCCACACGCTGACGAAGCCCGCCAGCCGGCCTCCCACCGGGGTGCTTCGGTGGGGGCCCGACCCCAAGGCCGGTTCAATCCTGCTTGGACGCGGCCTTGCCGCCTTGACCTCCTTGGCGACGACGGCGGGGTCCGCTAGACTTGCCTCGTCCTCTGTAGGCCTCTTGCGACGACGAGCGGGCCGCTTGACGGTAGGAAGCGAAATCGCCGCCGGAACCTTTGGAGGCGCCCTTGCCTCCGCCGCTCCGAAAGGGCGTCCGTCGTTGCCGGACTCCAAGGGCCCGGGCCGTCTCAGTATCCGCCTGGATGGCCTGAAGGGAATCGTCCACTGTCTTCCCAAACAGGTTGTTCCCGTCGAAGGGCATGTCCAGGACTCTGGTCTGGACGTCCTGCCGGAAGTCCGTAGCTTTGAGCCATCCACGACGTCGAAGGCAAACACCGTTGCCCAGCTGGCGGAATCCAAAAAAAGCTCGGAAGCCCTGGAGATCATGGAGTGGAAAGATCCGATCTCGTCGGGCGGAGAGGCCCTGGTGGGAGGCGACGACGGAAAATCCTCGTCGTATGCCTCGTCGTCCGTACCCGTCGCTGCCGTGTCAGTCCCCGTATCATCCCCTCGGGTGGACGGGGAGGAGGGCTGGAAGGGGCGCGACGGTTGAAAAGGAGGTGGTGGATGGATCCTTCTTTTCTTGGTAGGGGGAACACCAGAAGGTCCCGGTTCTGGATCCCCCGACGGGAGAGGTTCCTCCGTCGGTAACGGTAGCCTCGTCCTTATCTCGGAGCATAAGGACTGTATGGCCAACAAAATGGCCGCCGAGTTGTCTTGCGGCGCTGGCAGAGGGGAATCCGACGGGCGAGCAGGGGCCCCGTCGGTATCCTCGACGATGTCGTCGTCGTCACCTGCGTCGGGGTCCATTCCGACGGGCTGGCCTTCTTCCACGCCTAGGCCGTGGCTTAAGACCTCGATCAGTTCCTCTTCTGAGGTTGAGGCCGACTCTACGACGACGCCCTGCCCCCCCTTCTTCTTCCCCACGGAGGGTTTCACGGGGGTCCTATCGATGGGCACAAAGGAAGACTCCCTCCGAGGAGGCAGGGAGATTCTGGGCCCTGAGGTCGCCACCACTGGTGCAGCCACCACAGGCTGAGCCAGGGCCGCCGCGACCGTTTCGATAGAGGGCTTGGTCGGATGGATCAAGGCCTTCACCACCTTAGGTGCGCTCACCACCTTATCCTTGAGGGAGGGGGCACTGCCACGCTCCTCCTCTGCCTTAGAGCTCGACCGGGGCCTCTCCAGGAGCTTCGCCGGGTGCTCGGCCTTCCTCTTACCCGACCCAGAGCGTTGGCTCGTGGTTGATGGTGCCGGGGAGGGTGCGCCCTGCCTGGCGCCCGCAGAGCCCGACCGTTCGGCGCTCCCGGTGCCAGCGGACTCGCGGTGCTTGGCCTTATGTTGGGCCCCCGTCGCCGGGGCGCCCTCAAAGGTCTTAGAAGACCGCTCGGATTTCTTCTTCTTCTCGCCAGACGGGCTCTTACCCTCCAGCCAGTTGGCGAGACGTTGATGGCGGTCCTTCATGGTCCGTTCCGACATGTTGCCGCAAAACGCACAGTCCTTCTCCACGTGCGTCTTGTCCTCATGAAGGCAGTAAAGGCAGAAAGAGTGTTCGTCCTCCTTGAAGACGTTCTGCAGCTGGCATCCAGGGCAGACCCTGAACAGCTTTCCGGGCGTCGAGCTTCCCTTCTCCTGGGCCATCTCCGAGACAGGGCCTGAGAAGCTTCTGGAGTCCTCCGAAGTGTAGCTCGACGAAATCTTCACCCTTGAGGGGCACAGATGAATCCGACACGGGTCCCCGTTGATCGGATGTAGGATCGGTGGAGCTTGAGGCTCTTTTGACCGAAAGAATCGAAGTTTTTTGTAAAAAGCGCGAAAAAATAGCACTAACGCTCGAGAGCAATAGCACGAGGATCCCAACACATGAACGTGCGGTAAAAATCTGAAGATGGCTGCCAGAGGCGGTGCTTAGGTAGAGGGCAGTCATTGGCTGTGGTCAGTATGACGCAGAGACCAGTGATTGGTTATTACTACGAAAGACAGATCAGAAACGAAACTGATACTGGTTTTTTCTTTACCGAGGATTCCCAGCCTGACGACGGGGAATATTCATGAGCATGTGAATCCATGCCAGACCCCATGCTGGAGAAGCAGCGATTACTGTGCAGGAGACGAGACCGCCCGACACCGCTGAAAAGAGATTGCTCCCACGCTGACAGGGAGTGCAGAGGCGAAGTACTCCTGCCGGGGCCCGACAGGGTGATCAGAGACGGATCAGACTAACAGAGCCTGGACCCGGCGGCAGACCCCTGCTCCCCCATCCGTGCTGATGTGTGCGCTGAGGAGTGAGCGAGCAGGCCGGGGGGAGCAGCGGGGAGGTTTACCGAGACCTGGCACCATCGGAACGTCAGTGAATAAGGTACGTGCTGTGGCGATGCCCGGCTAATAGTACGTTCCATACTTGCCATCAATTCCGCTACCAGCCCTAACCGGCCCTTCCTTACAATAACGAAGCACACACACTGTGGTGTGGGGCGGACCCCGTTGAGCTCTGCAGTGCCGGGAACCATATGAACAAAGACCAGTGCATGGCACGCAGGACCCAATCATAGAGGCACAGTTTAAATCCTGCGTAAGAGCTCATAACGAACACTGAGTGCCGGGAACAAGAGTGCCACATGCAATAACTTGCAATCAGAGGCTAAATCTGACACAAAGAAACGTTAGCAAGCTTCACATGCGCCACTGAAGCTCAGGGCAGTGTACAGCCGGCACAAGTGGTTACCTAGGGGACAGAAATAGCAAATCACGTCACCCGCAGCTATTGCCTCTTAAGATAAAGGGGGACAAGGAGATCACCTCTAAGCATAAGATACACTGGGGAAGCCTGCACTACTTTTAGGAATAACGGCCAGAACCACTCCACGTATTAAACCTCAATCTCCAGCCACATATAGTGAGACCGTCACTGCAACTGGGCATAAATAACATGAGTATTTCCCTACACCTCAGGACATGCCTAGAGGTAATAAGGGTATCGGGAAAGGCCCCATGGACGCATTTACTAATTCTAACATGGAGGGCGAGAACATGAGACCCCCGCTACCAAACGATTCCAGTACTCTAACGGCCAAACCCACTACAGACTCCTATATGGCGGCCCTTCAGGCATGATTTGCATCGGTCAATAGTAGACTGGATGATATAGTCAGCAACATATCCTCCATCAGATCGGGTTTACAGACTGTAAACACAAGAGTATCAGAAGCTGAAACCAGAATAGGGGCAATAGAGGACACCTCTACAAAACAAACCAAAGGCATTGAGGAAATCAAGAAATCCTTGAAACAAGTCCAATCCAAGTGCGAGGACTTGGAATCACGCTCCCGGCGAAATATCAGGGTAGTTGGTCTGGCCGAAAAAACGCTTAATGTGCCCATGGAAACATATCTGGAAGACGTGATTCGAGCTATCCTACCTGAAGCCCAGTTTTCTCAGCAGTTCCTGGTCGAGAGAGCCCATAGATCTCTGCCTAAACCCAGAGCACCGCTGCGCACAGTTATTGCACGCTTACTCAATTACCGCGATAGACTCCTCATCTTCCGTCTATCCCGTGAGAAAGGCACACTGACGTACGACTCCGCGAGGATCCATATTTACCCCGATTTCTCGACTGGAGTGCAGACAGGCCGCCGAACATTTCACTAGGTATAAAATAGCACTCGGAGAGAGATCTGTACCTTACGCTATGCAGTTCCCGGCAAAGCTTTGTCTCCAACACTCAGGAAGATCGCACTTTGAAACAGCAGAAGAAGCACTGAATTACATAGAACAGAACATCCCGCTCCCCCCAGGAAAGCTAGATCAGACGGCCCGATCCAGTACCTGACGACGGGGGGAAATAATGGTCACACCACATGACACCAACTCGCCAATGATACAGCGCACAAGCTGCTAGGGGCGACTTGGTATGCAAAGAAAGGAAATGGCAAAACGGAGCTCCCCACAGATGCAAAAGTTGCAGAACACACATGGGATTACACTGTCCAGTTGGAGGGATGATGAGGGAGGAGAGGAGGGGGTTGGGGACAGGCCTGTTGCCAGTTGAATGTTGGGGGGGGTTCAATGTTTGTTTACCACAAAAACTGTCGAACACATGGCTCACAGCCATTTCAAGCGAGGCTCAGAACATACTGTGGAACATGATCCAGAAAGTACATGACCGCGAAGGGTAAGGCCAATGGACTGAAGCTCCTGACTTGGAACATTAGAAGCCACACTAAACACACAACCCCAACCCCGGTTTCGACGGTTCTGCCGAAACGGGCAAAAGCGCCGACGGTACCGCCGAATTTTCGACGGATTCCTCTGATCTTGAAGATCAACAGCCTTCCCCGCATCCACAGCAGCGGCTTGCGACTGGGCCTTCGAAAAGGGCGCTACCTCAAAACACATTTGGCCGGCGAAGCGCACGCAGTTGATGCTCCAACGCCCCCTAAGAGACTAGAAGGTCTAGCTGTAGATTTTTCTCCTACCGGGGAAAAATCTACAGCTAGACCTTCTAGTCTCTCAGTAGGTGAAAAATATCTACCGCTAGGCGAAAAATCTACTGCTAGGCCTCCTAGTCATACGGCACGGTCCGCTTCGACAGACATCGCCGAAAGCATTGCAAGAATTACTTCGGCAGTGGGGCTGAAGCCTAAAGAGTCGACGAAGCACAAGGAGCGTGCCGCGGACACATCGAAAGATGCGCCACAGCACCCCGATGCTCACGAGGCCTACGAAGACGGTCATGAGCCTTTGTCTAGCGCTATTAGTAACAAATTTCGGCGCTATAGGGAGGAAAATGAAGATTGACACTTATCAAGACATTTACGATGAAGCGGATACTACCTTCCTATAGGACTACACTGCGGATGACCAGGCGGATGCCACAGAAAACTGGGAGGACACTCTTCAAATTGAGACGGAGCCATGGGCGCTGCCTACTCAAGATCAGGACACAGATGTCCTATGTTTGGATTCCCCTCCTTCCACTCCGGCTCGCCAGGCTTCACCAGTAGACGATCAGATGTCTTTCAATGCCATCTTAAGGAAGGCAGCCGATTATTTTCAGATCGCCACCCAGGAGGCCATACCTGAACAAGATTTCATGGAGGACATTTTTAAAGAGAAACCCCCCTCCAGCCAAGCCATTCCTCTCCTAAATTCCATTAAAGGAGATTGGCTCCTTCCCTGCTCACACCAGCCGAGACCAGGGCAGTGAATTCAAAGGTGGAGAAATTATTTCGGCCATCGCCTACCGACCCTTAATATATTAAAAGCCACTCCACCCCTGATTCCCTAGTAGTTACCACCACCCAGAAACGGGCAAGAGTATCCCTTGCTACAGGAGAGGCACCTCCCGATGAGGAGTCGAAAAGACTGTACGCCTTGGGTAAGCGAATTACCACGGCAGCTGCTTTTACCATAGCAAACACTACGTTGCTTGCTAGTTATGCCGATGCATAGTGGAACCTGATGCAAGATAGGTCTCCAGGAAGTGCCTGAACCCGCAAGAACCAAATTACTCGCTATCGTGGCCGAGGGCAGGCAGGTCAACACAAATGTAATGAAAAACACCCTGGATACTGCAGAGACGGCAGGAAGGTCCCTAGCTCAGGGCACCCTGCTCAAACAACACGCTTGGCTCCGAAACTCTGGCTTCAAGCCGGAGACTCAAGCAGCCCTTATAAATAAACCTATCGAGGAATCAAACCTCTTTGGTAAAGCAGTCGACGAGGCTCTAGAGACTGCCAAAAAAGAGCATGAGACTCTTCAGTCTCTTCAACAAATCACTCAAAAGCCCTCTCCCCAGAGGGGAAGCAGTTCCTGCCGGTCCTTTCGAGGCCAATCCTGTTCCTCACAGAACATGTACATTACGGGAAACAACTGGAACTCGGGGCAAGCATCCAGCGCCACCGCCAACTATCCACCTAGGGGTCAGCGGGAAGGGTAGAGGCAGAGGCCCCAACTCCAGGGGAGCCACAGCCTCTGGTCAGTAATGACCTACGGATTCAGGTCCCCTCCCATGCCACCCCGGTGGGGGGGCGCTTAACATCTTTCCTTTCGGCATGGGAGGTAATTACATCAGACCAGTGGGTTCTAAAAACGGTCGTCCACAGGTAATGTGTGGAATTCACCCGACCCACCCCCCAATTCAGACCACCCAAAATACGACGCCTGATGCCAGACATCTGCAAATCCTAATACAAGAAGTAGAGGCACTTCTGGAAAAGGACACCATAGAAGCCGTCCCCATTCTTCAAGTTAACAAGGGTATCTATTCAGTGTACTTCCTTGTACCCAAAAAGCACCTCACCATGTGCTCTGTGTTAGACTTGCGTCCAGCGAACAAATTTGTCAAACCTCAAATGTTTAGTATGGTAACCCTATAGGAAGTAATCCCACTGTTGAAACAGGGAGATTACATGGCGACATTGGACATGAAAGATGCATACTTTCTTATTTCAGTGTTGCCAGCGCACTAAAAATATCTAAGGTTCATGATAGAGGACAGGCACTATCAATTCAAGGTACTCCCCTTCGGCATTGCCTCTGCGCCAAGGGTGTTTACGAAGGTCCTGGCAGTAGCAGCAGCACACCTGCGCAGACTATCCGTCCCGGTTTACCCATACCTCGATGGCTGGCTCTTAACAGGGGATTCTTACGAAACATGCCTAGGGAATACTCAGAAAACAATAGACCTCCTGTTCAGTGTGGGAATCTCCATCAACGAGAAGAAATCCAGCTTAGACCCCAGTCAAGTCCAGCAATTTCTAGGGGCCCTGATTCGGACAAGGGAAGGCCTCGTCTTCCCCTCCAACAAGAGGGTTCAGTACATGCTTTCTCAGATCCCTTAATATGTAGCCAGTCGGGAAGTGACGGTACGCAAGGCCATGCACTTGCTAGGTATGACGGGGTCATGCATTTACTTAGTTCCCCACACGCGGCTGCACATGCATCCCATGCAAGAGTGGCTCAACAGCCAGTGGTGTCAGGCCAGCAGATAATGGGAAGATCTGGTAGTTGTCTCGCCAGCCCTCGTTCAGAACTTCACCACCCCCACAGTGGAAGCCACTCTCACAACAGACACATCTCTCATGGGGTGGAGGGCTCACCTACTTCTGAAGACTGCGCATGGAGTGTGGTCCCCAGACCGCACCACAGCCATGTATTACCTAAACAAACAAGTGGGTACACACTCTCCAGGGCTATCCAAGCTGTCCCAGAACATTTGGATGTGGGCTCTCCGACACATGTTTCTACTGTCACAACACGTTCCAGGAGAACTCAATCTTCTAGCGGACGTGCTCAGCAGAGATTTCCCACTGCCCGTAGAATACGAATGGCGTCTGCACAAAGCCATCGTCTCCAATGTCTTCGCAGAATGGGGCTTCCCAGAGATCGACCTGTTTGCAACTCAGGAGAATGCCCAATGCCAAGACTACGCCTCCAGCTACCCCCAGCCCCCAGAACCGCTCCAAGGGAATGGACTCCAGATAACATGGTCAGTGAAATTTGTCTACGCTTTTCCCCCACCCCGATTCCCCTGCTCAACAAGATAGTGCACAAGTTGCACCAGGAACCAGTTACCATGATTTTGGTGGCCCCCATGTGGGCCCGCCAACCCTGGTTCACTCATCTGATGGAAATGTCCCTCTGCCCCCCCCCCCCCTGTAAAACTACCCTGCCTGTACAACATGTTGTCTTAGGACAGAGTGGGCACACTACAAACTCTGAATTTAGCGGCATGGCTCCTGAGGTCATAGAGTTTGGACACCTTCAACTCCCTCAAAGATGCATGGACATTTTCAGGGAGGCCAGAAAACCGAACACTCATTACTGCTATTCCAGTAAGTGGAAACGCTTTGTCATCTGGTGTAAGACCAAGGGCGTCAATCCCATTGATTGCTCACCTACCCACATTTTGTTGTACCAAACTCATTTGTTAGACTCAGGTTTGGTTTTTAATTCCCTGAAGGTTCATCTAGCTGCTCTATCAGCCTACGCCACGTCACAACAGAAAGTGTTGTGGTGGAAAATACCTGTTATTAAGGCTTTTATGGAAGGCGTTAAAATAATCCCATCCCCCCTCGGAACTACCCACCCATTTCTAACCCAGCTCCCGGGTGGGATCTAAATGTGGTTTTAACCAGACTTATGGGATCTCCCTTTGAGCCAATGCATAAAATAAGTCTAAAAGACCTTACTTACAAGACGGCCTTCCTAGTGGCTAGCACTTCTATTAGAAGGGTTAGCGAACTGCAGGCCCTTTCAGTTCTAGACCTTTTTGTTACAGTCCACAGGGATAAGGTGGTTCTGCGCATTCATACCAGATTTGCGCCTAAATTCATCTCTAAGTTCCATGTGAACCAATCAGTCGAACTGCCCATTTTTTTCCAGAATCCCACAAGCATGGCTGAAAAAAGCCTACACACACACTCGATGTGCGCAGGGCAGTCATGTTTTACCTGGAAAGAACGAAACCACTGAGGAAGACAAACCAGTTTTTCGTTTCAGTGGCAGCTGCTAGAGAAGGGGATCCTGTCTCTAAATCAGTTATCTCAAGGTAGATTGTTAAATGCATCACACTAAGTTATGCTCTTGCTAAGAGAGAACTGCCCTTCAAGCCCAGAGCACAGTCTACTGGGGGCACTGGGGCTTCCATAGCATTCATTGCAAATGTTCCCCTTGAGTCCATTTGCAAAACGGCAACCTGGAGTTCTGTACACACCTTTACAAAACACTATTGCCTTTACAAAACACTCATTCTAGATCTGATTCTCAGGTGGGACAATCAGGTGGGACAAGCATTATTAAGAATCTTTTCACTACTGTTCCTTCTCATAACCCTCCTCCAACTCTGTGTACTGCTCGCTAGTCTATGTACAGCATGTGATTCTAAGCAGATTATCAAACATCAGAAGACATGCATTACTCACCATACTAGCATTTCTGATGATTGTATCTGCTTAGATTCACATGCGCCCACCCTTCCTCCCCGCTCGGTGGAAGGAACATAGACGTCTTACTACTTTCTCTCTGTATGTACTCACTCACAATAGCCTTGGGCTCCCTCATGGCAGAAAAAATACAATCGGAGGGACCTCGGGGCGTGAGAGATTTTGGGTACATTACACGTCAAGATAGGGATAGTGTTACAGACATGCCTATTCCGACATCCCCTTTCGGTCCCAAAAAGACAAGATGCAATACTCTGCGGTTACCACTGGATGTCGGACCATATGCACAGCATGTGAATCAAAGCAGATATAATCATCAGAAATGCTGTTACGGTGAGTAATGCATGTCATTCAGTCCAGCCATTGCACAATATGTCAACATCGCATTGAGAAAAATGATCACCCTACACCAAGTGACTCAATGCTGCTTTGAAGCAAACCAGGACTCCTTGATTTTTACAACTGCAAGGAAGAAATGTCTCAGAGGCATTGGCAAACAAGCAGGTGCAGAAAGCATGCAATCTACAGACTGACCATGTTTGGACAGAAATTAGTGTGATGTGTTGGAGCCATTGATCTGCTTTTACACCAGGGATCTACGTGAAAATTACGTTGCTGAAAACATGGAATACTGCAAAGTCGAAAGCTTTGCATTACAAAAATGATGAATGCATTTATTTTCCATCTGTCCCCCCCCCCCCTTTTCATGTAATGCAAGCGGAGGACAGCCCCGTAACCCCTGAACCCCTAATGATGAACTAAGGGAACGGGGGACACCCCCGCTCCCCCTGTTCGGCATTATGGGATTCAAAGTTGTCTACCATGCCGAATACGCACAAAACGCGCTTTCAGCATTTTCTTTTCTCCCATTACCTTACACCAGAACCTCTTGTGCACAAATTGTTACGGAAGATAGTAGGCATCTAGCTCGAACCAACCTGCTGAGACGAGTGATATCCACAGCTGCTACCGATGCGTTGCAGCACTAATAAAAGTACATCCACACATAAACCTAGTTACTGGAGCTCAGCAGACTATCACACGTACCATTGGATACATGTTCAACCTAGAAGCTTGACTCCTGAAGTCATACTTCAGACATTTAAATCAACCAGAGGTGCATGTACATATTGAGGGAAGCACACAGACGTAACACAAGGTTCTGCTACTCCAATTAATGGAAGAATATGTTGTGGTCCTTGTAGCGCACAAACCAAGGAGTGGGTCCATGTCTGTTTACATAAACCAAAAGTAGATCTGTTACTATACGTATAATGGACTAGCACACAATTGAATTAAGGTTTATCTATCTGCAGTAGCATGTTAAAATATATCACAACATACAATCACATATCCTGGTGGCAAAGGCTTTCAGGATGGGGATCAAGAGATTACAGCTGCCCATGTGGAATATAAATGTTTCTACACTGGCTGGTCCTTCCACCTTTTGAACCAATTATACGATCTTCCTTTCAAGGTAGCTTTCGTATTCCACACCCCAAAACACCTCCCCTAATATGCCCCTACCTTGTTAGCCCATGTATCTGTCATATTTAGAAGGGGCAAAGTACTGGGACGAAGAAGAACCTAATAGATCTCTGGGAGATTACTGAGATGGGTACTGGGACATTGAGGAGGTGCGGGCTATGAAGAGCTCTTAGAACAAGAGCAATTGAGCCTTCTAGTGGTTGGGGAAACCACAGTAAAAATAGAAGGTGGAATCCGGAAGAGTGATCTGAGCCCTCCCGGGAGGAACCACAAGATTCAAAGTCGGCAGGAAGGAAGAACAATGCCTTAATCTTCACAGGATGCTACCCGGGAGTCGGAAGCAGCCCCAGACGGTCAGCGGCGGAAGGACCAAGCGGAGTGCAACAGAAGCAGGCGGAGCAACGGGAGAAGCAGGCTTGCTTTGCCCAGGACACACTGTGGAGCCACCACAGCACCCGCAGAGGCACAATAGAGCAGGAGAAGCCCAGAAGTGGGTTCCCTACATGGCAGGACACGCTGTGAAGCCACAGCCTAGACACAGGAGACCAAGAGAAACCCGGAAGAGGTTTTTGGAGAGCCTGAGAAGAACTGCAAGACACCGCTCCAACCCTTACAGGTACAAGTAGAATCTCGGGTCTCAGACCCATACCCAAATGAGAAGAAAACATTAGGCCATCTTCTACATCACAGTACCTGGCAGGCGAGTGAACGTGGTTCTGCCTGAACATGAGAAGAAAAAATCCTGGTCTGGGGTCCTCAGCCACAAAACTGTGAATCCTAGATGGAAGTCAGGGGAAGAGAGGCATTCCCCCTGGTGTTGGTAAGCTGGGCAAACAATAGAGAGAAGCTAAGGGGGAGGGATTTGAGGGGGCATTTACCCATGTGTGTTGAACTGACTTGAGAAGCATAAGGGCAGTACCTGGCAGGGAAGTGTACAAGGTCTGCCTACCCAAGTCTCTGGAGTGGTTCACATCAAGTAGAGTATTTGAGAAAGGCCCCTTGCATTTTGAGCTGCATTGTAAAGCCTGAGAAAGGCCAGGGGAAGGGAATCGCCCCCCCCACCCCCTGGTGTTGCAAATGCCTCAGAGCTTGACGAGGGCCTGGGGAAAGGAGTCAATCCCCCATCCTCCATGAACTTTGACAAAGAGCCTGATAGAGACCAGGGAAAGGAAGCCATACCCCCTGGTGTTGTGTGCTGCAAAGCCCATAGAGGTCAGGGGGGAGAGTAAGACATATCACTTGACCGTCTGTACCATGAAGCAAAGAAAGGTCCAGGGAAGGGAGTCAATCCCTGAGCACTTTGAAAGCAAGAAGGCCAAGATACCTGGAGAAGGGAGGCATTCCCCATGGACTCGAATGGAGTTAACTGTGGACAATAAGGAATGATGCTTGAGGTAGAACTTTTACCTTTTTGATTCAAACTAAGAACTTTACACAACACCACAAGCTGGAACTTTGTTTTGCTTCCTGGAAAGGAACTGAGACCAGGAGAAGGGAGTCATTCTTGCAGGTGAAGTTCCCACCTGCAATTGGAACTGTATAACCTTGTCCAGAGGAAGGGAGTCGTTCCTTTACTGCTTTAGTATTAGTTACAAGTGTGAGGGATAGAAGTAGGCATTTTGACACACAACGGTGGACTTTTCATTTACTTGGGCATTCTGTCAACATCCTTAGTTGATGCAGGGAAAGCACTCGTAAAGTTGGGGAGAGATAGGTTTCCTCTTCATTTTTTTTACTAAATATAAGTTTATGCCAACAAGCATGCCACCTGTGTGTCAGTCTCCTCCTTTTGCACCCTTAAAATATATGCATTCAGCTTTAGGAGAAGTAGAAAAGCATTTGATTCAATGACTAGCAGAAATACAGGTAAGTACTTGTATGCATTAGAAATAACACTTCAGGATAATCATAAAACCACTTCCCTAGCTCTTATAAAGTCCAATCCTAAAATGGTTTGGGGCCTTTTACCCAAACGTCACCAGTCCCAAAATAGATCTCACAGGCAGGGTTATAAAGAGATTGGTTATGATGGAGTCAAAAATATGGGTAAAGTTTAGGAATGTAAACTGATTCAATCCTAGTCCTTAGGAATCCTTGACCAGACCTCTACTGACCAAAGTCAGGAAAGGGTGATTTAGTGGCTTTACACCCCTATACAACCCTATGGAGAACGGGGATGGGATTAGGGAGGTGGACAGAAACACGTAGCTGAACTTAACCCCTGACTCGGATTTCTTCATAGACCACTACTGGTTTTCCAGAATTCTTGGGCGGAGGGTGCAGAGTAGGGGTTAAGACTCTTCTGTGCTTGAACCTGTGTTAAAAGGCCCAGGAGTCGCAGGTTCAGAGGTCTCTTTTGGAGGCAGTGTTCAGTTTTGGTTGGTCGCAGTGGTTAGGAACCTGTTTTAGACAGCTTCCAGTAGAAGATGAAGACTTCTGCGGGACAGACCATCTCAGAACACCTTCAGGGATCAAAGGAGTGTTACAGTGGGAGTCACCATGATCAGTCAGTGACAGGCGATCTTTAATGGACAAACAAAGGAACAGGCCCATCACAGCGTCCGTTAATGTAAGAAGACTGACCATTCAGGAGCAGTTGTCTTGTTACCCGAACAGCGACAGCTGCAGCAAGGTAGCCTGGGAGAGAGCTGGTCAGTCCACAGGTTGGTCCAGGAACACTTCCAAAGGGTCAGAAGGCACAGATCCTCGAGCAGGGATCAAGATTGGTTGTTTACACCTGTCCAGGGGTCGAAGCACCAACAAGGGTCTTCTTGAGATCAGGCAGAGGAGCAGGGCTCCCCTGGGACATCGCTAGAGTCTATGCTGGTCCGCTTCAGGGTTTCTCTGGTTGTCAGCCTGCTCATCTTCTTTATAGAAGTCTTTGCTCCAATGATGATCTGTCTAATGGTTGCAGAAGCCCTCCTTTTATCTAGGAGTTGGGCTAGGAGCATGCTCAACCCCACCAATAGTAAGGATCTGCAAAAGGACCATTCAAACAGGCAGTGGCTATCCAATCATAGATAGCCAATGGCCGCAACATGTACCCAGCAACAGCAACAGACATTCAGGCCCCAGGGATGTGGATTGGCAATAGACTGACCCAGCCCCCTTTTCTGGTCACATACACAAACCACCAGTTATCCCACTAATGCTGCAGCTTTCCCCAGGAAAAGGTATTCCATTTAAGGCATTTCATGACCTGAGAAGGCAAGAAGACTGCCAACGAACAAGTGAAAAACCTTGTGGCACAACCATTTTAGGGTAATAGCCATCTTTTTAATAGCAATTTGCAGAAAAAGCTAAAGAGCACAAGTAAAATATATCAAACAGTAATAAATCTCTCTGCTACCAACGGCTTGTCTTAGACACATTCTAAAAGTCACCCAAAAACCATTATATAAAAAAGATATAAGGATACAACCCAGTATTTTAACTGCATTTTACTGTAACGTAAGGTGTGCAATTGTAAAAATGCAAGAAAAATGTGCCTGAGGTGTTCCTCAACCCTCACCAGGACCCCCAACACCCCCTCCCCGCTCCCCACCCGCTCGCAGAAGCTGGGGACCGGCATACAGAGTTGCAGGAGGGCGAGCCACAGAGAAGACCTGCTGCGGCGCAGCCGTGTGCAGCTCGAGATCCCGGTAGTGCGCCGGCAAGCCCACACGGACCTGGCGATCCCCCTGGAGGTGTGCTGGTCCCCAGGCTCTCCCATGAGCCCACTACGCCAGTTGCAACGGGGCATTAAGGTGAGCCAGGGGCACACAAAGCTACAGGCCAACCCAAGGGGAGAGACTGGTGAGGGGTGAGGCGACGGTGGGGGGCAAAGGACTGGAACTGCCCCCCACGCATAAACAACTTGCTGACCCTGCTTGTGGAGGCGTCCCCCCCCCCCCGACCCCAAGGCGCGAGAGGGAGATGACCACATAGTAAACTTAAGCTATAAGGCACGGAAACTAGCAGCCCCAGCTACCAGACGAACGGGGGACTGAGGAAAACCGGGAGCCCTGCCACACAGAAAGTACTGAGACAGAGTCTGGGTCCTATTGACAGTGTTGACTCAGTGGGGAATATAGCTACAGGCATATCTGATGCCGGGCTCTTATTTGAGAGACTGATCTTACGCAAACTACACCAAACATTACCAGCAGAGCAGGGTCTTACAAGAGAGGTGGCCTGTGACATGCACCACCCCGGGCCTGCGACTAGAGGACTTGAGGCCGATGAGCAAAGGTAACAAGAGGCAAGGCCGCCTGATATTCACGCTTTGCGCGAAAAAGATGAGGACCCCGGGACGGAGTGGTGGGGAAGGTGGATCGCCACCGGTGCTGGAGGGGACCGGTGGATCAGCTGGCCCTCCCCCGGAGGTAGTTTGGTATTAGCGGAAATGAAGAGCGAATTTGCCTCTGTAAACACCAAACTAGACGCGATGGAATACAATATGGATCGCATGCTGGACCGGATTGAGAAGGAGAGCAGCTGCACTATGGAAGTGGAACATAGGGTCGGGGTTCTGGAAGACACCAGTAATGAGGTGACCGAAGCGATTCGAGGTTTACAGGCTGTGGTCAGAGACAAGAATGAGGGCATTGAGGCGAGATCCAGGCGCAACAATATAAGAGTGGTCAGAATCCCACAGTCCGTGCCTGCACAGAACTTGGATGTGTTCATGGAAACCTTCAATAGGGAGGTGTTGAAGGATCTGCTACTGTCACCACAGTTCCTTGTGGAAGGGACACATCGAATCCCGACTCAAAAACCTAGTCCATGTCAGAAACCTTGCCAGTCATCGCCCGCCTTCTGAACTACCGGGGCAGGGACGTCATTCCGCGTAGGGCACAGGAGCTGGCGGAGCTCCAGTATAAAGACACCAGAGTCTCATTTTATCAGGATTTCACTTCATCGGTTCAGAGGGCAAGATTGCCCTTTCTCACTGCAAAGAGACTTCTGAGAGAGAGCGGCCTGCAGTACGCAATGCTATATCCATCGAGACTACGAGTGATCCACGGGAACAAGACCACTTTTTGCAACCCCAGCTGAGGCGATCACTTTTGTGGAAACCCTCCCTAAGCCTTAGGAGCATGTGGCTTTGACCGGTGACCCCTCCTGCGCTGGGCTCAGTGTGAGGGGGACAAGCTTCAACACTGCGTTGATTATGTGCTGAGGCCGGGAGACGGCTGTGAGGCTTGAAAAACCTGTGCAAATTTTGTAAGGTAATTAACTACTGTGAGTGCCATGTCGCTGTTGCAAGAAACCCACCTGGTTGGAAGAGTGAATTACTCCACATACTCAGTTGGGGTCATGACACTCATTCACAAATCACTCCGATTCCATCTGATGGAGAAGGATATTGACCCTCAGGGCAGATTTGTGATTGTGTGGGGCTGCTGGTCCCATGTCCCGGTAACACTTGTGAATGTTTACGGCCCCAATGTTGATGACCTGGGTTCTTTGAAGCACTCCTGGTTAGATGTTATAAATACATGCATACTAATATGGTTTGGGCAGGTGATTTCAATGTTGTTTTTGAAATTGCATTGGATAGACCCTTGGGGACAGCCCGCCCTCTTCCCCAAGCAGCTGCAGTGATGCAACAATGTTTCTGAATTGGGGATGCAGGATGTGTGGCGGGTGTTTCACCCTAAAGTGAAGGAATACTCCTTTTATTCATAGGTGCACGGCATATCCTCAGGCTTGGACTATGTACTGGCGTATCCGCCAATGCAGTGAATGACGCTGGACTGTCGGTTGCTGCCAAGGACCCTGTTAGACCACTCCCCGTGTTATGGTCTGTGAACGTAGGCGGTGAAGGGATGACCAGGCCACACTGGCGATTCAAGGCAACATCCTTATTAGATGTAGTGTACCGTAGCGAGGTGGTTAACATTGTGCGGACATACTTCGAAAATAACACTGGGTCGGTGCGCACAATGGCTTCCCTATGGGAAGCGTTTAAGGTGGTCCTTCGGGGTGGTTGTATGGCCATAGAACTAGGTGTGTGGAAGATGATCGGACGACGGCTCCCGGAGCTTGAGAATGAGATTAAGTCAGTGGAAGTGGCAATGGCCTCGTTGGATGATGCGGAAACCAGGGCGGGGCTGAGAGAGCTTCGGGACCGATTTAACAAATTAGCTGACTGTGAAGGGAAATAACTAGCACGCCCAGTGATGGCACGGTGTTTCTGGGGAAGAGGGCAGAACCGGTCGGTTACTGGTGGTGATGTTCTATCATGAGTGGCGGGCCTCCGATGTAGAGGCGATACGCTGACCAGATGGGCAGGTGGTGGTGGAGTCTGGTGCCATTCTTGACACCTTTCGATTTATATTTTTTACGAATGTGTGAATCGCAGGGTGCCTTGTTTGGAAAAGACATGGCTGAATATCTGGAGGTGACAGCGCTCCCATGCTTGCCCCAGATGACATTTTGGACAGACGAAATTCTGTCTGCGGCTTGTACCCTCCCCTTGGCTATGGCTCCTGGGTTGGACGGCATAATGTTGGAATTCTACAAGGAGTTAGGACCGGAGGTTGTAAAGTATTTGGAGTGGTTTTGGGAAGAAGCTCTGGGCTCGGGACAGTTACCCCCCACGATGTGAGAAGCAGTGGTGACACTGATTCTAAAGGATGGGAAGGACCCACTGGAGTGTGCTGTCCGATATCCCTTATTAATTCAGATACCAACATCTTTGCCAAATAACTGGCGGATAGATTGCTTCCATTCATCCGGGTGTGATACACCCAGACCAATCGGCGTTCTTTCTGGGGCGATCCACTGCACTGAATCTCCGTTGTATGTTTGCTGTACTAGCCCAGATAGATCCCAAGGTGCAAGCAGTGGCAGCTCTCCTTGACATGGAAGTCATTTGACTCTGTTGAATGGGATTACCTCTTCGAGGTGTTGGACGCGGTTGGGGCCCCGGTGCAGTTTCTTGCAGCAGTGAGACTGCTGTACACTGGCACAACTGCTAGGATTGGCTTGTTTGGCAGGCATGCTGAGGGGTTCGCCCTGGTGCCCGCTGTCACTGTTACTCTACACTGGCAATATAAACCCCTGGCTGCCATGCTTAGGAAATTCCAGTCAGCACGCAGACTTGCGATGGGAGAGGCCAGGGAGGTGATATCTATGTACGCGGATGATGCAGTTTTGTATTTGAAATACCCGAGCAAGAACCTGCGTCTGCTATCGCAGGAGGTCGCAATTTTTGGCCGATTCTCGGGCCTCTGTGTTAACTGGTCTAAATCCATTATTTTCCTGCTGAATGAGGCTACGACCAAGCCAGTGGATATTGGCGGTTAGAGGTCGGAACAAGTCTGTTACTTATCTAGGGGTATGGTTCAGTAGAACCTCTCCATCGTTGCTGGAAGAGAATAACTTGAAGTACCTACAGGCCCTTAAAACCAAGGTAAATAAGTGGTGTACGCTACCACTGACTCTTCTGGGGCGAGTGTCCATTGCTAAAATGCTGGTAGTCCCTGAGCTGTTGTATATGTTTCAGGGTATCCCTGCGTGTGTGGTTGGGAGCAATATTTTCTACTGAATTAAAGACCACACTGGTGAAATTGGTGTGGCACCCGAAACCCCCACGAATTAGATGGCACACCTTCACTCTCCCGTGGTGGAATAGGGGCACCTGATATGGAGTTGTATGATCTGTCGGCGCAAGTGCACTTTGTTTCTTACTGGATGCCAGGATCGCCGACATTTGCGGATTGAAAAGTGCTCAATACGACCATTTGCGGCCCAGGGGGTGTTGGTGTTGAGGAAGGTGGAAGAAAAATATAAATTTGACCCAGTGGTGTGCTCATGGAACAGAATCCTCAAGAGACTAGGGTTGAATTTCCCATATGACCTGGGGCTGCAGCTCTGGAACATATTGCCTTCAGACCATCTGTGATGCAGCCTGATCCGAGAATGAGTATTTGTACCACAGGAGTTGTTCATGGCAAAGATGGGGGATAAACTTAGTACAAGGCTGCAATACTAACGGATGCGGGCCGCCTTCAATGCATGGTCCCTTATGTTCCACCCCCTGCCGCTACTGATTTTAAACTGTCTGCTTAATTCAGCCCCAGCTAGATGACTTGTCTCCACCATATGCAATCAGATACAGCGAGACTCCTCGTCAATGCCCTCGAAGTGCAGACAGCACTGGGAGAGAGATGCATGGTTCCCCTTTACAGACAAACAATGGGCAATGTTGTGTGAGGGTTCCCATAGCGCAGCGTTCAATACCCTCCTTCATTCAGCTTAAGACACTCCAAAGGGTATACCTTGCTCCGGCCCAAATGCAAATCTTCAACCTCAGTGTTCCGAGGTTTGGCGCGCACCCGGCCGACTTGCTCCACCTGCTGTGGTCCTGTCCCCAATTGCAAGATTTCGGGGCGGTGGTGACAGGTGTTCTCCTGTATGCTGGGGTGCGATGTGCCTTGTGAACTATTGTGCTGTATGTTTGGGTGGCTTCCCACTGTACCGGGCCTGGGCCGAATGTTACAAACTACTTGCATGATAGTGGCCCGGAGATGTATATTGATGAAGTGGACCGGTCGGGCCCCCCTACCGCTCGGGCCTGGCTGACTGAACTGATCTGGCTGAAGGAAATGGATGGGGAGTACGGGGCACTGTGTGGGCCATGGGCTCGCCCCAAAAATATATGGGGGCCCCTGGTGTCTTACCTCCTGAGTCAGTGTCCGGATGCAGGAGCGATAGGAGCGGAGGCTGTACTCTAAGCAGTGTTATAATTGAGCCTGCGACCTGCTCCTCACCACATAAAAATTGTTTTTCCGAAATGCTGTTGTATCCAGCTACTGAAGGTTGTATTATTCGACTGTGACCACCACTTGGCATTACTGTAATGTCTGTTTGTGTGAGGCGTGAATCTCCCTTAATAATTTTTTTTTTTTAAATGCAAGAAATTCAGAGACAGTCTCTCAGTACTAACAAGGCATAAAATAAGCAGTGTTGAATATCAATTTTTGCTATGTAATTCTGTAGGTTTGCTAATCAAATGAACACTTGTGTAGCAAATTTTGCTATTTAAGTTGCCCTCTTCAATGAAAGCACAGCTCACCCTGCATTCCTTTCTCGCCCTCGGTGCTCTCTTCGCCCTCTTTTCTATATTCACTTCAAGTACTAATGGAGGGAAAGTGCAGCAGTAATCATCTCCTCCACTACAGGCATTTGTAGGAGTGCTAGGCATGCAATTATTTTTCAAATCATTGCAAACCAGAAGTAATCTGGATGATATTCTTATTAAGCTTTCTATATACTGTCTGGCAAAGACCAGTATGTGTCACCTTTATATCTTTTAAAAAGACAGTCATGCAATTCCATTCCTAAAGTGTAAGTTGTTACATAACTCATAATGACAGTATTAATACTGTAAAACACTGCATCATCTCCATGCTTTACAGTAAAGTTTAGGTTAGTGTATCATTTCATAGTGTCAACTATATTTCGTTTTGTTAAGATGCATCATGTCGACTAGTGGACTTTTGAAAATGTACATGATCACATGATCAAATGATTTTGATGGCAAACATAGTTCTGTAACCTGCAGGTTACATACATCTTGCAACTGGTGCTCAACCCATGATCGAAACCTATTCCACATTCTATATTATCACCCTGTTGCTTTATATCACGTACTCTGGGTGGAAGCAGTGTGCCAAACAAAAAGCCTGTTCGTAGTGACTTGCACCATTTTACAAAAAACACATTTAAAATGTGTTGTCCACCGTTGCTAAGGTAGAATGCATTTCTCTTAGGTTGGAAAGGTAAAGTTACCCGACATGCAGGTCTAGCTGAAGTTTGAAGAATTTGCAATGGTCCAACTCCTCACAATAATGTCTTATTTTAGCGCTATGCAAAACTGCTGTATTTTTGGTCATTTCATGTCTTTGGTACAAATAATCACTATTGACATTAATATTGGTACAACATTGCTAATCAAATGGGTCAGTTTGCTTGTCAAAAACATTTTAATTAGCAAACTCTGCTAATCCATTTTTGAAAACTAATTCATGCCTTGACTAACCGTCTTGGGGACATCTCACTTTCACCATAAGAATGAGCAAACAAGCAAAAAGAAGTAAAGCAGAATGCTTTTCCTAACCTCCAAAAAGCCAGGACCGGGTTCAAAACAAGCAAAAAGAAAGGGTGTCTCGGAAGTCTATGGGAGGAAAGCCACAAAAAGAAAATGTTTCCTGCCCGTATCGGATCCGTAAGAAGGTTAAGTGAATTGCTGTGATATTTCAAAATCATTACATGTACTCGGACTCAAATACAGGTAAACAAAACTCCTACCTCTCTCTTTTTTGGGATCGATGGTTCAGTAACCTTCTGGAGTAGTGGGAAAATACCTAGAAACCCCTCCACCATCCGACTTCGGAGAGTCCGACAGTGGTGGAGCCTCCAGGGAAAAACCCCTTACGGGGGAAAAAACCCTGTGAAGGGCTGCTAGAGAGCGTAGTTTCCTGAAGGGTGCTCCCTGAAGGTGTTTCTGGTGGAGAATAATCGGCTCCTTCGATTGAACTTCCCAATCTCCTCCATGCTCTAAGTGCTAGGCGCAAGTAGACACAGAGAGGAATTAATGACACGAAGGATAGATGTTACAGACCCAAAGAAAGGATAAAAGGCTTACCCTAGGAACACCTAAATCAGGCCCGGAAGACCGGAGGGTTAGGTTCCTGGATGGCAGTTTTGGAGACCACAGGGGGGAATAGTTGCAAGGCCTAACAAAGTGTAAAGAAAATTAGACTTTCCCCTCCCAATCCTGATCTTGTTAACTGAGAAGGAAAGTAATTTGGCTTACCTCCTGAAGGAGAGACTGTCCCCAAGCTAGTACTGGGAAGAAGTAGGCAGCGTAATGGCCCGTGTAAAGAGATGAAGGAATCCTAAAGAAAGGAGATTGTGATGAATGGAAAAATCCTGGGTAAAGCAAAGGAAATGCCACTGAAGGAAATCTGACTTCTATATCAAAGATTGTACCAAGACCTGCGTCCTAGAATCCTTGGAAGAAGGATCGTCTTGTAAAGACAGGGACTCCTCGGATTCCACAGAAAGCAGAGAAGAAGGCGGAGGAACTAAGCCGCAACCAGAGTGCCTAAAGCGAACGGTAAGGGAGTTTCAATAATAAGTATGAGCAGAGAAACAGACACAGGATAACCACTTAGCTGTACGAGGAAAGAAGTGGTAAGGCTGCAGGTACGAGAGCGTACTTACGTCTGCGAAGCGCGGCTGGACTCTGGAAAGAGATTAGCAACGCGCCGATGTGCAAGTGCTGGATACGGAAGTACTGCTCGCCAGTCTGGGGGCGTGGCTACAGTCTCTTCCTCATGTGGCCCATCGGCTATACCGTAACTTGCCGCAGTGGGATTCTCCATGTTGGATTAGTAAAATGGACGCCGTACATCTCGTCCGTTGTCCCAAGGTTTGTGTATTCCACGAACCATCACAATTGCAGGATTTATCAGTGAAGGAACACAACGGTAAGGTAGCCTTTAGGCTGACGTTTTCATGTCCATTGAGTTTCTATTGTTTTCTATGGACCACAATCTAATTCTGAAAGAATTTAACACATACTAGCTGTAGCACACAGCACAGCTGTCATGTTTTACATGGATATAACAAAACCCAACAGACCAATCCAATTTCTTATGGCATTTGGGATTGTAGAAAAGGAATATCCAATCAGCAAAGCTCAATAATCACAATCGATATTGCACTGCATTCAAGAATTCTATAAATTAACAACCACAAGCCAACAGACCAAAAGCTTGATCAGCAAGAGCTGCAGGTCCTACCATTTGTTTTCTGGTAAATATTCCACTTAATATACAAGGTTGCAACATGGATTTCTGTGGATACTTTCACAGAACAGTACAACGATAATCAAGAATGTTTTCAAGTGTTCCCAGCAGTAAGCAATCTGTTTATCCTTGTGTATTTCACACCCACTACCAAAATGAAATTCTGCTTGGTGATCTCTAGATAGCATATGAATATAAAACAAACAAGCTGGACATTATAAAATTAGCTTGTCAGTAAAACTCCTTTTGGAGCTTCTTCTCTTTTAGACCTACACGTACCCTGCCCAACCTCCCTTCAAGTGGATTGAGTTCAAGGAAAGTGGAATTTCTTGAACATTCTATGATATAAATTGGTCTGGGTCTTATTACTTGTAAGGTATGATATTAAATATTTAGTAGTAGTCATTTTGCAGATATTTGTAACGACGTATGGATACGTGTGAAAGTTTATATTTGAAAACGTATCTACATATAGATGAAAATAAAAAGGATTTTGTCACGGGAAGTAATAGAGAAGGCGGCCCAAGAGGACTCGCAAGCCATAATCGGTATGACTTACCAGCTTGGTGACTAGCTTTTGTGGAGCGGTACGTGATAAAAGATCTTCCTGTTGCTCAATAGGTTTAGCCTAGTAGTGATGACACATTGGTGGTTCAGTTCGCTGTCAAAGACAACCACCCAAGATGGTATGGATTGCCGGGATAGGATATAAGTGAAAGGCAGTGGGGTTGGGCATTCTGGGCTACAGATAGATTACTTTTGTCTTTGAGGGGTCCGTTGGAGGATGGCAACGTTCAGCCCTTCGGCACTTCCCTAAGAGCCAGTTCGAGTCCAGAGGAGAGTGTCCCTGTTAAGGCAGTAAATGAGAGAGGAGGTGCAAGGCTAAATGGTAGCAGGCTAAGGACAGAATCTTCAGTCGGGAATGCCCCCAATAGATGAGCGGTGGCTGAAGTCTGTGTTCTAGGTGATGCAAAAGGATCCAGACAATTGGAGTGTTCGAAGTTAGAGGGTCATAAGGAGGGAAGGGTGGTCCAGTGTCAAAGCATACAGAAGGGTTGATGAAGATATAGAAAAGTTAGAATGGGTACCCATACCATACATCAAATGGTACAACATGTGTTTCTATTTGTTTTTAGAGCAATTTCTTTTAATTTCATTTATTAAAAAATTAAACGGACTCATTTATCAACAGGAGCCGGTAGGCTGCTTTGACTAGCAGAATGGACTTTTGAAAAACATATGGCAGAGAGAGGGATCAGGCCTAGTTTCTTTTATCTTGATTGTGAACCACAGATGTCATGCAACAGCACATGATCGTAGGAGCCTATTCACAAAGATCCAGCCATAATTCACTGTCTTATCATAACCGGGCACACCTGTGCAGGGACTAAACTTCAAAGGGTTGCATTTATCCTCCCCTCAAATTCAGGGTGGGGTCAACGCACTGCTGGGATGGGGCAGGTCTAGGAGCCCAGTCGGATCCAGCCAACCCCCTAGTGGGGGAGCCAGTCAGTCACTATTGCCCCGATCACCTTACTACCTACACTATAAAAGACGGGAGTGCTCCGCTAGCTTTGTCGAGGCTAGAATGGCATTCCAGTGGGGAAGAGTGTGTGAGAAGAGCAGGTGTAAAAACAAGAGCCGGTGGAAGTTGCAAGAGCTGTATCCAGTATAAGGAACAGGGGGCATTGTGGGGACCTCCACGATGCTGAGCTGAGCGTATTTGAATAATTCGGGCTAAGGCAAAGGGCCTGTTGTGGATATGGAGACAGACTCTGGCAACGGCCAGATAGTCGTAGGATTGCTGATGTGAGTAATAGGCGCATTATGCCCTAGAAGGTTGCTAAAACGTGTCTGGGGCGCTATAATCACCTACAACCAAAATGGTAAGGCCAGAAAAACAGGGAGCGGTTCAGAGTAGCGTGAGAGTAAGCAGGCCAATCCTAAGACATGACAGTAAGTACTCGCCGAAGCAGGTATGAGGCGTCCTACTGAGAAATACATGGGAAGGGAGGTGAAATACCTACTCTGTTTCCCTGGCGACGCAGCCATGCTACAGAGACTCCTAGATCAGGAGGGAGAACTGTGCACCTGCCCACTGCGTACCCTTGAAGACACAAGGGGTTCAATGACTGCTGGAGGCCATACCACTGGTACAGGAGCCAGCACAGCTAAGACAAGAACATCGAACTATGACCAGGTCTAGGAGGAACCAGGCCCACTAAGACTACAATAAGTACGTAAAGACAACTCCCTGAGACTGACACTTTGTTTGGCACTGTCCTCAGGGGAACTTGGGAACCCTTCTTTCCAGAATAGGCTTGTCTTTTGGATTTAAGACCCTAGGTTCTGCCAAAGAGTGCAGGGAAGACACCATCTTGTTTAACCTATGTTGATACAGTTTCCATTTTTCTGTTGTATAGGAGGTCCCAAATATAGCCTGCACGCTAGTCGCCCATTTTGAAGTACCAAGAACGTTCACGCCAAGATATGTGACGTATGATGAGCAAATAAACCAGCATAGAGCCCCTTTAGGGCTCTGCCCAGTGCCCATCAGAAAAGCAATACCTATTGAAGTACCAATAACCAGACAACCATGGACATTAAGGTATCCATTGAGAAAACCCTACCAGCAAATGACACGAAATGAAGATTGCTTAAACACTGTCCCAGAAGAAACTCAACAGGCCTTAATTGAAGACGAATGGTGACGCCACGAGGGCCCGGAAAGACTCACAATTGAAAGAAACGACAATCAAAAGATAACACACAGAGACGAAACGTCATGAATAAGGACATCATGAATTTAGGAGAGACGATGTTGAAATATAAAGAAACTTAAACTGTTAAGCAGGATGAAGCTATTCAACCAGCTAACGCCTGTATATATACTTATAACCGCAAGAAGCTAAGAGAACAGTGCAGCTTGCTATGCTTAGAAGAATAGAGCGGCAAGCGCCACCTATATATCTGCCTCAACAAAGCACACTATATAAGTGCGAGTCCACTTTACACAAAAGCAGAATTAACTCAGGTTACTAGAGGTCAAACAGGACAGGATTCGTACTCCAGCTAAAGCGATAAGAGACAGCGGAATCGAAACTCAGCAAGAGCAGCTCGTGCCTGGGAAGTCGAGTTCAGACCAAGAGAGGGAGGCGGACAGTAGCTTCGAAGAATCGAAACCTAAGAACAGAGCAGCCTGCCCCGTGAAGGTCGAGATAAGGAGGCCCAGGCAGGTGGCAAGCCGAATAAAGAATTAAATGCACAAATAGAAGGAAAAACCAGGCAGATTCATGGTGTGGTAGCACGTGACCTGCCAAGCGAGAAGAGGCACCTACGCCTGGGCATCTCCCAAACAGAAGATACCATAACTTTTCCTGACAAGAAGCTACAGTTTTGAGGCCGACCACAGCCAACTAATTGACACATAGCACTAAAGTAATGATTGATGCAAGGGAGGCCGGGTGAATCTTGGGGCATCCTGCACCTGGCCGACTATTCTGCATTCTGCTAATTAAAGTGGAGATTTATGCATGGGGTTGAGCCAACCCAATCATAGTGGACCAAATAATCTAGGGTCCTATAGATAGTAGAACCAATGGGACGCCGTACTTTTAGTGACATCCACTGTAGTCATTTTGAAGGAAGGGCGTAGACGCCCACCTGATAGTGTTTATCCAATCCTCACACTCAGTTACCATATACAGATATAGCTCCTATATTTAAGTTACCTTTTCCAACCAATAGAATTGCATGACAAACTTTTGAGTGTTACACGTCGATGATGAATTTTGGGTATAACTGTTACTGTTTGCATGAAGTCGTTGGGAGTTGAAGCGAGACGGGCTATCGCATCACTGTTTATTTCCATGTTTCCCCGGTTTTTGTACTTGTCATTAAACGGACTCCCCTTTGCCAAACCATTGAGTTGTCCTTATTGATTGGTGTTGGAGTAAAGAAATCCTACACCCCATCCACCTCAAGGTGCAGCTATCTCGTCTTAAAGTACTACAGAGCAAGCTCTGACTCTATGGGCCGGTCAGGGGTTTTTCGCTCTCCCAGTACACTGTTGTGTAAGGAACCACCAAGGTCTCATAGGTTCTGCCTACCCATCCTAAAATCCCATCTGCTTGGGTGCCCTAGCCTGCAAGCTGTGGGCAGATAGCACTTTGGCAAGGAGAGTCCCTAATACTTATGTTTACTACTCTGTTGCCCAGATAGGCTTTCTATTTCATTGTTGTATGAGGTGTGCAGCAGCCTGATGTGTATAAATCTGTGTGTGAACTCTAAAATATGCTCTCAGGGTGTTTGTTCTGTTGCCCTCTCTTTGTGGAAAGACTTATTATGTGTCCCTTTTGATAACATTAACAGAAATATGATTTACTCTCCTATATTTTCTGAGGGGATGTATTTTTAGGGTAATATTAACCCTCAGAACCATTCATGGTAGTGGGACAATAGTGAGAGGTCGGAGCCATTTCATTGGAGATGGCAGCTTTAGAGGCCTGATTGAAAGGGGGTTGCAGAGGCTATTATCTTTCAAGTCATTGTTGATCCGGTATTTTAGAGTAGCAGGGTGATAATGGAGTCTGGGTTATGGTTGGCAGGCCTAGAATTGTGGCTAAAAGTGAAGAATAACTCATTATAGAGGAAAGGTTGAAGATGAAATGGTGACGCCAGTAATGGGTGCCATTTCTTTTATAGTTGGTAGAGCAAAGGAGTCCAGTTGTCTAAATAAAGGTAACCATCTCAGCTGGTGGGGGAGAAAAAGCAAAGGAAGGTTAGAGTAGAGGAGAAAAGGCGAGGAGAGCAGGGCTTTCACGGTGTTATAGACTTTAAGGTGTTGTAGGTGAGGCATTTAAATGGGGACAGCATTGCTTAGAGGGTAGACAAAGGTTTACAGTAGTGTGATTGGGAATAATTCTAAATAATCAATAAGGGTAGAAAAGTAACGAGACCTGGCATCGTACAGACCTGCAGGAAGTGCTAGGCGGGAATTCCTTTAGTCCTTTAAGAGTGGAAAGAAACAGGATTTGCAATGGCACTGTGTGTGTAAGTGCATGGTCTTAAGCGGATGATTCACTGGTGATCCATGGCTGTGAACAGTGGATGCAGGGAGTAAAGGTGTGGTGGGATTATGATGATAGAATAGGGAATATGAGGTCCTGGTCAGTGAAGGAGGCAAGAGAACCTTGAGCAAGGTGGGGAGGATCTCCAACGGGTCTGGTTTAAAGTTGCATTTTGGAGAGAGGAGGAGAAACAGATACATTGAGTGGGGAAGGAGAAAGTAGTCAGATCAATCAATATAAAGGAGAGCTAAAGAGTTGCCTTGAGCGTGAGTAGGGTAGGTTCTGTAAGGAGGGCAGAGAAAGGTTCAATAGAAGATTTGTCTTCGAGTTTGTGAGAGCTGGGCATTTGTGAGGTTGAAGGTTCTATGAGAGCAATAGGGGGTGTTAGTAGGAAGGGGCCCAAGTTGGGGAAGAATGAGGGGCCTGTAGATTTGGATTATTTTGATTGAAAATGCTGCCACCCACTGCTTGCTCCCGCCCAAAGAAGAGTGGGAGACAGTCTGTTAGCAGAGGTGGGCAGAGGTGTTTATTGATCATTAATTCTTCTCCACTTTTTTGTGACCTGGGGGAGCTTGAACAAAGGTAACAGTTGGTGCATAGGGCAGCAAGTGTAGCAGATTAATTACGATCATTCCAGGGCAGGAGTAAAGAAGTTCTGTTAGGATGTGATTTGAAATTCCATGAAATGAGGCATGATGGTTGTTTTGACAATTCAACTGTAGAAGTTTAATAGTCTTACTGCCAGATTGGCTCCCTCCCAGAGTAGATGGCAACACCAGTCTGATCTTGGGTATGCTGTGTATATTGGAGGCTCTTTTTAGGGAGATTCATCATGTTAATGCTTCATCCCCTCTCCCAGTGTGACCCCCAGCACTTTTTGCTGTACTTCTGGACCTTTTTCTGAAATACTGAATGAGTGGAGCCTTTTTTTTTGAAAATCAATTTTATTAAGTTTCCTTGGTGCATAACGAGGTTACATTCTTGCATTGCATTTATTAATGTGAGTTAACATAAAGAGAAAACCAGACGAAACACACCCCATGCCCCCCCCCTCCCTCTCCCTCCCCCCACCCCCCTTCAGTTCGCGCTTACATAGCCTTGATAAACACTTGCACAACGGGCTCTCTTAATGATGGAGGCGTCAATACAATATGCGTGTGGCACGCCAAAGTCATATGGGCCAAACGAGTTCAGTTCTCAGCCGGGTCCTTGGCCCATGGTCCCACATCCGTGGGGAGGAGGGGAATCCCTCAGCTCAGTCTTCAGGACCTAGACCACTCGGCCGTACTTATCAAAGAAGGGGAGCCAAATTTCCTCGATACTGGACTTAGACTCATCGAGCAGGTGTGTGAGGAACTCCATGTCGTAGATGGCCCTTACTTTGGTCACCCAGGTTTTTTCCCCTGGCATTCTCGGGTGTTTCCATTTCTGCGCTAGACAGCATCTAGCTGCTACCAGCATCACCTGGAGCATGTGATCATGAGTGTTACCCCGGTCCTCTTCGTTACTAATCCCGAAGAGGAAGAGCCACGGGCAGGATACTCGTTCTATCCCATCTACCCCTTTGATCCAGGTCCGCACCTTGTCCCAGTATTTCTGGACCACTGGGCATCCCCACCACATGTGGATATAGTCACCTCTCTCTGTCCTACATTTCCAACAGTGTGGGTCATATCCTGGACGCATTTTGGCTATTCTTTGCGGGGGGTAGTGCCATCTATGTAATATCTTGAGGGCCTGATGGCGATATTGGAGGGAGGATGTGGATCGATTGGCCCGTCTACACATCTCTGTCCATCTCTCGTCATCAATTTCCTCGCCCAGGTCCCTACCCCATTGTATGCGTGCTGGTGGCGGGTCTCGGGGGATGGAGAACAGAAAGAGCTTGTAGAGTGGAGCCTTTTACCACTCATTCAGTCTAATGGGCTCTTTCTGTTGTGTGTTGTAACGGTCCTATGGAGTCTACTTTTCTCCATACCTCTTTAAGGCATCTGTATTTTACTATTGCAGCACCAGATCCTTGTGGGCAGTGTTGCTGGGTACCCTTTGGGTTCTCATTAGAGATTCAGTTCGAGGGGATTGTGTCCTCCGACGTATTCCACATCTATGACAGGTAATGATCACAGCTGTGCTGCTTCGGAACATTTTCGGCAGAGTGTGTCCTGCGTCAATGACGTCGATATGTTAATCCTCGAGGGCCTCCGTCGAGGGTCCACGTCACCGGATGTTATATATAGGACGCCCGTAGCCTCAATTCCGTTTTTTCCGCAAACGTGTTTGCTTCGGAATCTCGGCACGCTCGATTCTTCTCTTCGATAGCGATGTCTTCTTCTTCTACTACCCCCAAGTCGGGCTTTAAAAAATGTCGGGACTGCGGTTCGAAGATGTCCATCACGGACCCGCACGACATCTGCCTCTGGTGCCTCGGCGAAAGCCACGCCACCGACGACTGCGATGATTGCCAGTCCCTGAAGTCTAAGGCCTTGCGGGAACGTAAGAAGAAATTAAAGGTAGGTAGGGTGTCTAAGCCCCATGTCCGCTGGGCTTTCGACCGATGACTCGAGGGGCGACTCTCCGCATCGGCGAAAGTCCAGGGGGTCTCGGAGTGTCCCGCCATTCCCCTGCCTCGTCGAGGCCTTCTAGGAAGCGCTGTCATCGGTCGTCTTCCCCATCATCGTCGGAGGGCTCCTGCAGACGGTTGACTTGTCCCACCAAGTCTTCGTTGCAGGCAGAATGGGATGCATTCAGCCAGCAGATGATGGCGATTTTCGAATCGCAAGGCACAGTTCCGGCCGCGCCTTCATAAGAAGCTGGAAGGGAACAGGCTCGGTCCACCACTCGCACGCTTTCGGGCTCGGGCGGTCGGCGCAATCATCAGGAGCCGTCGAGTTCCCATTCGGACAAGGGACATCGCCATAGCCGTGCCAGGTCCCAGTCCTTGACGCCATCAAGACCGTCGGAACCTGTGAAGCCTTCGAAGAAGGAGTCTACGCCATCGGCGCAGTGTCCGTTGAGGGGCTCCCTCAAGGCTCTGCCGTCGAAGAAGCCATCAGCGCTGTGTCCATCAAGGGACGCTCTGGGGGCTCCGCCCTCGAAGTCATTAACGCCGTCGGCACCACGTTAAACGCCAATTCCCTCGACGCAGTTTGTGGAGGATTTGCCGGAGGTGCCCCGGAGGGCGGTCAAAGTTCTGAGGAAGGCTCTCAGTAAGTCTGTGAGGCCTGTTTTTGAGCCCTACTCTGTTCCTCCTCCCAGATTGGATTTGTTCCAACCTTTGGAGTATATTTCAGAGGTGGAGGAAGGGTCTGATAATGAGATGGTTGTGCCTCCTGATGTCCTTGGTGACCTTTTGTCGGGGCACAGTCAGATGGAGGAACTCCGTCAGTCCTTGCATGACACCAGTGGTCTTGACACCTCTCCGGAGGTGGAGTTTGGCAGGCCTGAGCCTGGGACACATGCCGAACCCTCTATAGGCGTTTCATGTCAAGGGTGACTGAATACTTGGTGGTCTGCTCCACCTGTTGATTTTGGTCAGGATGATCTGACGGGCATCCTGGACCAAGGTCCACACACTGACCCGGTGTTGCCATTTCACATAGCTTTGCAAAGAAGGGTGGCAGCGGCTTGGACCAACAGATCCAGGTCCCCTCCCATATCACCCCGGTCAGGGGGCATTTAACATCTTTCCTCACGGCATGGGAGGGGATACCTTCAGACCAGTGGGTTATAAAGACGGTCGCCCACGGGTACTGTGTGGAATTCGCCCGACCACCACAGTTCAGAACGGCACGCTCACGCCGCATCTCACCGGACCATCTGCAGATCCTGAATGAAGAGGTGGAAGCGCTGCTGGGAAAGGACGCCATAGAAGCCGTCCCTATTCTTCAGGTAAACGAGGGTATTTATTCAGTGTTCTTCCTTGTACTCAAAAAGGACCTCACCATGCGCCCTGTTCTAGACCTGCACCCAGCAAACAAGTTTATAAAACCTCAAAAGTTTTGTATGGTAACGCTACAGGAGGTGATCCCACTGCTGAAACAGGGGTACCACATGGCAACATTGGAGATGAAAGATGCATACTTCAATGTTGCCAGCGCACAGGAAATATCTAAGGTTCATGATAGAGGACAGGCATTACCAATTCAAAGTGCCCCCCTTCGGCATCGCCTCGGCGCCAAGGGTGTTTACAAAAGACCTGGCAGTAGTGGCAGCACACCTGCACAGACTGTCCGTCCCGGTTTACCCTTACCTCGACGACTGGCTCATAACAGGGGACTCTTACGACGCATGCTTTTTGAACACCCAGAAGACCATAGACCTTCTGTTCAGTCTAGGATTCTCAATCAACTAGAAAAAATCCAGTCTAGGCCCCAGTCAAGTAAAACAATTTGTGGGGGCTCTAATCCGGACGAAGGAGAGCCTCGTCTTGCCCTCCAACGAGAGGGTTCAGAACATGCTTTTTCAGATCCCTCAATATGTCGCCAGTCGGGAGGTGACGGTACGCAAAGCCATGCGCTTGCTAAGTATGATGGCATCATGTATGTACTTGGTTCCCCACGTGCGACTGCACTTGCTTCCCATGCAAGAGTGGCTCAACAGCCAGTGGTGTCAGGCCAGCGGACAATGGGAAGATCTGGTAGTTGTCTCGCCAGCCCTCGTTCTCTCTCTGTAGTGGTGGTTGAGGGAAAACCTCTTGAAGGGGAATACCTTCACCACCCCTGCAGTTGAAGCCACTCTCACGACAAACACATCCCTCACGGGGTGGGGGTCTCACCTGCTTCAGCAGATAGCGCATGGAGTGTGGCCCCCTCAAGTAGCATCCAACCATATAAATCTGCTAGAGCTATTAGCGGTATTCAAGACACTGAAGACATTTCAAACGTAACTAAAAGGGAAGACAGTGCTGGTTCTGACAGACAGCACTATAGCCATGTATTACTTGAACAAACAAGGGGGCACACACTCTCCAGGGCTATACAAGCTGTCCCAAAACATGTGGATGTGGATTCTCAAACACAGGATGTTCCTATTGTCCCAACACATTCCAGGAAAACTCAATCTTCTAGCGGACGTGCTCAGTAGAGATTTCCCACTGCCCATAGAATACGAATGGCGTCTTCACAAAGACATAGTCTCCAACGTCTTCGCAGAATGGGGCTTCCCAGAGATCGACCTGTTCGCAACTCAGAGAATGCCCAAGGCCAAGACTACGCCTCCAGGTATCCCCATAACCGCTCCAAGGGGAACGGACTCTGGATAACATGGTCAGGGAAATTTGTTTACGCTTTTCCCCCACGACTCCCCTACTCAACAAGACACTGCACAAGATGCACCAGGAACCAGTCACCATGATATTGGTAGCCCCCATGTGGGCACGCCAACCCTGGTTCGCTCATCTAATGGAAATGTCCCTCTCCCCACTAGTAAAACTACCCTGCCCGTACAACATGTTGTCTCAGGGCAGGGGGGAGGCCCCACACCCATGCCCACAAACTCTGAACTTAACAGCCTGGCTCCTGAGGTCATAGAGTTTGGACACCTTCAGCTCCCTCAGCTTCCGTGACAATGTCCATGCATCTCTAAGAAACCTAACACCCGCTATTGCTATTCCAGCAAATGGAAACGGTTTTCCATATGGTGTAATACCAAGGGCGTCAATCCCATTGATTGCTCCCCCACAACCCCTAACCCATTTGTTAGACACAGATTTGGTCTTCAATTCCCTAAAAGTTAATCTTGCTGCTCTCTCAGCCTACACCACGTCACAACCGAAGGTGTCATGGTGTAAAATACCGGTGATTAAAGCTTTTATGGAAGGGGTTAAGAGGATTCAGTCCCCACTCCCCCCCCACCCCCCCCCCACCCCCCATTTCTCACCCAGCTCCTGGATGGGATCTAAATGTGGTTTTAACCAGACTCATGGGATCTCCCTTGGAGCCAATGCATAAAGCAAGTCTATAAGACCTTACTTACAAGACGGCCTTTCTAGTGGCTATCACTTCTATTAGAAGAGTTGGCGAACTACAGGCCCTTTCTGTCCTAGTCCCTTTTGTTACAGTCCACAGGGATAAGGTAGTTCTGCACACTCATCCCAGATTTGCGCCTAAATTCATCTCGAAGTTCCATGTGAACCAATCGATTGAACTACCTACATTTTTTCCAGAATCCCACTAGCATGGCCGAAAGAAGCCTACACATACTAGATGTGCGCAGGGCAGTCATGATTTACCTGGAAAGAACAAAACCACTCAGGAAAACAAACCAATTTTTAGTTTCAGTGGCAGCTGGTAGAGAAGGGGATCCTGTCTCTAAATTAGCTATCTCAAGGTGGATTGTCAAATGCATCACACTATGTTACGCGCTTGCTAAGAGAGAATTGCCCTTCAAGCCTAGAGCAGGCTCTGCTCTGGGCACTGGGGCTTCCATAGCATTCATTGCAAATGTTCCCCTCGAGTCCATTTGCAAAACGGCAACCTGGAGTTCTGTACACACGTTTACAAAACACTATTGCCTAGACACTCATTCTAGATCTGATTCTCAGGTGGGACAAGCAGTACTAAGACATCTTTTCTCTACTGTTCCTTCTCACAACCCACCTCCAACTCCGGGTACTGCTCGCTAGTCTATGCACAGCATGTGATTCTAAGCAGATTAACAAGCATCAGAAGACATGCATTACTCACCGTAATAGCATTTCTGATTATTGTATCTGCTGTAATTGTAATCACATGCACCCTCCCTACCTCCCCGCTCTGGTTGGAAGGAACATAGACGTCTTATTACTTTCTCTCTTCATGTATTCACAATAGCCTTGGGCTCCCCCCTGGCAGAAAAAATACAATCGGAGGGACCTCGGCACATGAGAGATTTGACCGATTTTTGCTTTCTCGTCTTCGACGAATGATGGAGACGGGCAGCGGGGCGCAGCTACCAGCAAAGGAGGAAGGTTGCAGCCTCTTCAAACTCTGGAAAAAGACAGGGTCCAGGATTGAAGTGGCGGCCACCCAACCGGTTTCCTTGACCCCAAGGTGGGAGACGGCTGCAGAAGCAGCAGCGAAGGAACCAGGGCCAGGGAAAGACCAGGTGGCCGCTACGACCCAACAGTCTCCTGTGAGGGAGAGGGAAACGGTCCCACCTGTGGAGCCTCCCAGGTATGCAGACCGGCAGGCTACTGAGGATGAACCGGAGCAGATCTACTTGAGTACCGACAAGGACAATGATCCGCGCAATGGGTGCTGCTCAGACCAGAGGGAGAGGACCTGAGGTAGAACCTCAGTCCCCTGTGCAGAAGATGAGACGCATTAGCCCGAATCCTACTCCGCTGTCTCTGTTTAACCTCTGTTTAACCTTGGACCTAGGGACGTGTCTCTGGATATTCGATCCATCCTGTACACACTTGTCACCGTTATCTAGCAAAGGATGCCGCCATCGGGGCCGGCACCTCAAGAACCTCTGAGGTCCTTGGTATCATCCGACCCCTGCCGCCACCTCATCACGACAAGACTCCTACCGGAGCTCCGGATCCACACCTGGACACAGGCACAGACAGAGCTACCATGGCTACTGGTACCGACGAGGACTACTATTTAATTGCGGCAGACGTGGAGACGTTGCACGCGGGAGAGCCCCATAGGACAAAGTTGGATCTTTTAATTCAGTCATCTCAAGTGCCTCGGAATAGTTTCAGTTAGTTCCTGAGGAAACTAAGATAGACTATTTCCTGTACCAATGACGGAAGTCGAGGAGAAAGACTATCATGTCCATTCCCTTCCTGGACGACATCTGGGAGGAGGGCATAGCCCTGATGAAAAATAAAAGTACGGCCCGACCAAGCGGACAGATTGGAAAAGAAGTGCAGGGTGTCTGATTCAGTTCCCAGGTGCCTATGGTCTCAGCCCTCACCGGATTTGGGGGTCTCGAGCGCAGCTAGGAAACGCTTGGCAAACCTGTCATCGACAGCCATGGTACCTCCGGACCAGGAGGGGAAGAAGCTGGGTGCGATGGGCAAGAGGATAATTTACACAGCAGCCTCTACCATCATGGCAGCCAATGCCCTAGCCATATTGTCCCGTTATGACCGGGTACTCTGGTACAAGCTGGGTACTATCCTGGACTTTCTGCCTGAAGACAAGGTTGATGCACTGGCACTCTTTCAGTAAGGGGAAGTGTCCTCAGATCACACCATCACGATGGCGGTAAACAAAGCAGACACAGGTTTTTGCCAGATGGGGAACAGGGTGTCTCTACGCCGTCAAGGTTGGTTGAAGGCTACAAATTTCCGCAAGGATGTTCAGACTAAGGTGCTGGATATGCCCTTCGATGGGGAGAACCTCCTTCAGAAAGGCGGTTGACGAGTCTTTGCAGGCAATTAAGACTGACACAAAGACGGCTCGTTCCCTCAGAACTTTGAAGCAGCGTCGATTCTCTTCCTTTCGCTCCTCCAGTGGAAAGCCAGGAAGATCTTCAAAGGGCTATAGTACACCTTACAGGCAGCCTTCATTCTATTCACTCAAGAAGCATACGGGGGGGCGTCATCAAGGCAGCAAAGGTCAGCGGGGGCGCCGCCCGCAAGGCAGAACACGTTTGCCCTAGCAGGCCTTAACCAGCCGTGGCTCCGGGCCCCCAACTTACGCACACCAGTGGGAGGCTAGCTGACTGAGTTTGTCATCACGTGAGAAAATATCACCACAGACAGATGGGTGCTGGATGCTCTTGGACAGGGGCACACCTTGGATTTCCAACGCAGGTGTCCTCGTATCCCTCCGATTCAGCAGCAAGAGCTACACAAGTGACAGCTTCTGCATGAGGTACAGTCCATGTTATGGAAAGGGGCGATGGAGCGCATCGCCGGAATATATTCCAGATACTTTCTAGTTCGAAAGAAGACAGGGGGTTGGAGGCTGATTCAGGTGAAAGCCAATCAAGGCAAGGTGCAGTGCTTGTTGTCGGCCCAAGCAGCGACGGTGCGATCCATCACATCGCTTATGGGCATGTTGTCCTCCTGCATAAGCCTCATTCGCCTCTGCAGATTGCGCATGAGGCCTCTCCGGGAGTTGATGGATGCAAGTATCTGGGAACTTTACGGACAAGATCGCCCTCAATGAAGAGTTCCGATGGGCGATAGGGTGGTGGGGTGTGCGGCAGCACCACGTCCAGGGAGCTCCACTTCAGGTTCTTCCTTACCAGGAGACAGTCACCACTGATGCCTCTCTAGAGGGATGGGGAGAACACACCAGATAGTTGCACGCCAGAGGCCTCTGGCAACCAGAGGAAAGGGACCTACACATCAACGTCCTGGAGCTTCCGGACGTGTTCTGGGCCCTGAAGTCTTTTCTGCCATCATTGAAGGACAAGGTGGTGAGGATCTTCCCTGACAACACCACGACCCATGTTCTACATCTGGAAACAGGGAGGGGGCCGGTCCCCGGCACTGTCCAAAGAGGCCCAGGACTTGTGGCAGTGGGCCATTCGTCGAGGCATGTTCCCCGTTTTGACGGGAGTCCAGAACACCATCACAGACTCGCTCAGCAGGGAACTGCGTTCTTGCCACCAGTGAAAGCTTCGCCAGGGCCAGGTGAATCTGCTGTTTGACAAACGGGGTCAACCCCAAATCTATCTCTTTGCGACGGTGGCGCACACCAAGTCCCAGAGGTCCGCCAGCAGGTTTCCTCAGCCAAGGAGCATGGGGGATGCGTTCTCGTTCCTGTGGAAGGGACAATTCAGATATGCACCCCTCCGACCCCCCCGTTTCCACTCCTCTTACGTGTGATGAGTGGATGGTACTCGTCACCCCGGTGTGTCCAAGGCAGATCTGGTAATCAGACTTACTACACCTGTCAGTGGGCCCGTCCATCAAGCTGCATCAGGACCCAGAGTCTCTTAACCTGAGGGCAGGGCTCCCGCAGCCCCAGAGTGTTTGGGGGTTATGCTTTACCCGCAGAATGTAAGGACATCCTGGCCAGGGCAAGAGCATCGTCAACATTGAAGTTCTATGGACATAAATGGAACGCTTCTCTGTGTGGTGCCGACTCAGAATATTACCCCTCTGCATGTCATAGCCCCACAATTTCAACCATACTTGCTTTCCTTAGCAAAAGCGGGACTGGCTCATGCCTCCATCAAGATGCGTCTCGCCCCCATATCCAGGTACACCAGGTCACCGGGCAGACCTTCACTGTGGTCTCACAGGCTTGTTAAGGAGTTCCTCAAGAGGGACTCTTCTGCTGCTAAACGCTCCTGCCCTGGGAGCTCAATGTTGTGCTAACTAAGCTCATGGGAACGCCATTTGAACATAAGCATCAGGCTCGGCTCAAGTTTCTTTCGCGGAAGACTGCTTTCCTTGTGGCCATCACCTCGGCCAAGCGGGTCGGGAGATTTAGGCCTTGTCTTGCAAGCAGCCTTACTTGTCTTTCCATGCTTCAGTGGTGGTACTGCGGACACACCCCACCTTTACCCCAAAGGTACAGTTGGAATTCCACCTCAACAAATGTTTGGTGTTAGCGGTCTTCTTTCCGAATCCGTCGGCAGAGATGTCCTTGCATTTGCTGGACGTTGTTCGTGCTTTGAAATTCTACATGGCACGTACAAATGATTTTAGGAAGACTTCTCAGTTGTTCATCAACTTTGGATCTGTGAATCAGGGAAAGGCCTTGTTAAAGGCTTCCATCTTCCGGTGGCTCTCCGGCTGTAACATGCACCATCATCGACTGGCTAGCAGGCCGCTGCCAGGCCATCTAAGAGCCCATTCCACCAAAGCCATCACAGCAACAACAGCATTTCTCTCTGGTGTGCCCCTGCTCGACATCTGCAGGGCTGCTACGTGGAGGTCCAAACACACCATCACGAGGTTCTTCTGCGTTGACAGGGATTCCAGGAAGGAGTCCATAGTCAGCCAAGCAGTGCTACGCAACCTGGGTGTTTGAGGTGAGTCTGTTCCAGAGGTGAGTGTTTATTACTTCTGTTGAGGCTTGCCACCTCCTGTGGTTGTGTTTTATATACTGCTGTGTAATCGTTATTCATGAACATGTGCATCCTTGCCAGACCGCATGCTGGAGAAGGTATAAGTTACTTAACGGTAACTATTGTTCTCCAGTATGGGTCTGGCATGGATTCACATGCGAACCCTCCTTCCTGCACCTCTGTGGCTCTTCTTGATTCATACTGCCATTTTACATGCTTATCGTATCTGAAGATGGCCACCGGGGGTTGAGTTTAGGGAGGGGACTGTCATTGGATGGGGGCAGTAAGACCGAGAGGACAGCGATTGTTTTAGAGGGGAAATACAGTTTTAAAGTGAAAGTGGTTCTGTTTTTTTTTTTCTTTTACCGAGGATTCCCAGCCTGACAACAGGGAATATTCATGAGCATGTGAATCCATGCCAGACCCATGCTCGGGGGGGGGAGTGGGGGTGCTTCCTTCTTTTTTGACCATTTCTAGCATGGTTGTTCTTTGTTAGCCCCTCTTCTACCATCCTCAGAGGGGGAGGTCTGTGTGTGTTTTGCCTTTTTTTGCGGGAACCCTTGGGTGTCCCCGCCTAGGCGCCAGAGTGTCTGGGCAGGCAGCATGTGGGGGAGGAGTTTTCCACCCCCCTGTCATTCGTCTGCCAGAGCGCCTGACTATAACCAGCTCCCACTGGGGGTCTCGCTGCCCTGATTGGACAGCCGTACACCCCTTTCTGTAAATTGCTAAGAGAGATTGCAGCCGAGTGTGTGCTGGAACTGTATATGAGTTGAGGCTCCTGGAGTGAACAGCAAGTCGACCACTAGAAACTCAAGTAAACAAAGAAGACGATGACCAGAGATGGCTGCAAACCCTTTGCAACTGTGAAGAGACCACTGCTGTCCTGACCCCGTTTTCTATGCGACAGAGGAAATCCAAATAGGACAACTCCTTCCCTTTGACGGGTGGGAACAACCAGTCCCAAGACTAACTTTAATTTGCGCCATCTCACGAGGTTCTGTGACTTTCCAGAGCTACAAAACCCCAACACCAGGAGACCGGCGACCGATTTTAAGTGCATCGTTGTGGAAATCTGAATTTGTCCAAGTCTTTGCTGAGCCCTCAAGGATCCTCCAGAAACACATTCCAACTCGTCAAAGTCCCCTCAACAGAGTGCAGAACTGCAGGAACCGAAGAAGAGCATCCAGTCACAAACATTTTTGTCTAACCAAAAGGTACTGTGGGGAAACCGTTATTGATTAACTTATTCCTTACCTTATTCCAGAAAGTCGCTCCAGAGGATTGGGGTGCACGTAGAGGTGTCCAGGGCCACCCCTTCTGAACTCCACCCCAAGCTGCTGCTATCCTCCTAGCGGGTCTCTGACATTGGTTGTATCTTCTTGCATCTTTAATCCCAGAGACTAGAAAGTAGCCACAAACTTTTGACTTCTGCTACTTTTCAAGACTTTAAGCCTCTCTGAACTGCCTTTTAACTAGTGATGCGTTTTGGACTTTAAAAGCCTTGTGCGAAGAAACTGCCTCTAGAACTTTAAGCTCTGCTACTATTACACTAACCAACTGTTTTCCTTCCATAAGGTCACTATCTTGTATGGTTTCGCTAACTTATTTCAAGTAACGTATTATTTGTGGGTGCGCCTTATTACCGATAATACGGTAGACCTGTCAAACTCTAACAATTGTAACTGTTCAACTACCAACTAAGCAGTGACCTTTTATTTAATAATGTTTGTATTTGGTTGGACCATGGCTGAACACTCACTCTTACTTTGCCTTTTAAGTCATGGTTGTTTTGATACACTGCATGGCTACCAAGTTGACACATGTTGACGGACTCCTTTAGCTATTTTTGACATTTTGCCAAATATCACCTCCCGTTATGGTGTTTCAAGTAGATGCTTGTAATGTGAAAGGTGTGAGTTCTATTGGTTAAAACGAGCAAGACTCGCTCAAGGGGGCTTATGTGACCTGAAGACAGTTGCCGCCATCCTACTATACCCATGGTGTCCGCCACTTTACATTGGTCGCATTCCCACAATTACCCTCTGGATTTCAGATGCTGCCCCTTTAGAAGGAGTCTACAAATGTGAAACTGTAGCAGGCGCATGGCTACATCACTATGCAGCATCTGCTATGTTGAGTTTGGTGAAATGGAACAGTCATGATGGAACCAAAACACGTGTTGACGGTTTTACAGTGTAAGGGAGACATGTAGGGTCATTTTTGGTTTTTGATCTCCTCTTATAAAACATGTCAGCATGGTACAGTGCACTAAAGTTCACATTTGCTATTTGTAGTAGCATCAACTTCAGGTCTTGTCAGAAAATGGAACTAATGCACAGGAAATATGGTAATCGTCCAGGATCACCTTTCTCACTAGCAAATGCTTGCATTTTAACTTTGAGCTCCCATTCACAAAGTTTAGGACTTCCCCTCTAAACATAGTCTCTTGTACACCTTTGTTCTCCTTATCTGTGATTATGCTCTTCTTTGAGAGATCCTTCTAAAATGTTTTATGTATCTAATTGGACGAATAAGATATTATGGTGCCTATGTCATGGTCCAGCCACTAGCCTGAGATATTAAGCAGACACTGATGGAACAGGCCATCGTAGAGTCCATTTTTAGAACTATTTGCTCACTGTGCAAAGCTTGACTGTAGATCAGGCATAATTCACAGTATAAGGCCAGAGGCCCTACCAAGGGAAGCTGCAAACACAAGTGTGGCCAATTCTCACGTACTCTAAAGCATTAAATGTACTTGCATACAAGTCTCACTGAATGGTTTTCATGTGCAGAGAGATTGCAGCTGAGTGTGTGCAACTGCCACAATAGAGAGGCCCGACATCTACTTGCCCTAACAGTCTTCACAAAAATTGAACCAGCTGGCAGTTTTCACCATACCTCTAACCCCCCCACTGCCCATGTGCGAGTGGTCCTGATGCACACTAGGAGACTGACACCCTTCCGCAGAGCTTCAGGGTCTTGTTATCTCCATCCAACACCTTTCAGAAGTACAACAACTTCACATTAGAGTAGATTCAGTTCGAAGTATATGCTAAGTAAACATTTTTTTATTTTTTAAAATCTCTCCTATGAAGCATATCGATAGGTGTTCATTGGTTCAGGATTACCAAGCACGTCACTTGTTTTTCAATTTCTCTAGCCAAGGTAAGAGCACATCAAATGTTTAGGGTGTATAAATGGCAAGCTAGCTTCTGATTTTTGTCTTCTTGTTGATTCAGTTTCAGTTATTAGAGTGATGTCTCATCGCACCAGTCTTGAAGGTTTCCGGCCTGGGTATTTTACCATATGTTTGGTGTGGTGTGTTTGTGTGTGCGCTATGCTTTCTTTAAACTGGGTCCTTTTAGATCCCTTCCTGGAAATCCTTCTACCTTGGAAGTATGCGGCTTTGTTTTTAAGAATGTAGGATGACTGTACCCTAATCCCACTGCTGATAACTCCTGTCCGCCAGCCCTCAATTCCCTCTACCAAGCTTTTTTTGACATGGTGTGAGCAAAATATGGTGGTTTGCACTCCAAAATAATAGAGCCTACATTACTTTTGTTATGATTGCATGTCATGCTAATAATTGTGCTTTTTCTGCTTAAAATGGTCATATCACCCAAACGTTTCCCCCCCCCAACAAGTTTAATATGAAACAGTAAAAATGTATTTGAAAGAAGGATCTTTAGCTAAAATTCCACTTCAGCAAAAAAGATCCAGTTGTGGTACCAGACAAGCAAATTGCAAATCACTGTGCCTTCTCAGCCAGTTACGTCAGGGCTGATGCACCTAAGCCTAGTTGTTAAGTTAACAAGATTTCAGACTCAGACTGGATTATAGGGAAAATAGAGCGGTTTCCCAGCAAGACTATTTGCCTTGACATGGATTCTGCCCTGCTGCTTTTGTTACTTCCTGGAGATCATAATTTTGAGATGACATGAGAAATTAAAACAGAACTGTAATTCAAGTAACAGGAAATTCCTGCATGTTCAAATTACTTATTTTTTTTAATTGGGAGTTGCCAGATCTGTTCTCTAACAGACACAACCCCTTGTCCAGGACTCTGAAAACCGTCCATAGAGAAGACTTGTTTAGTAGCATTTTGCTATGTTTTGATACTCTGCCCGCTTCTCTTCTACTGCCTACATTGAATTGTGGAGATCTTAGCAGGTTTGCACACATATGGTCTCCATTTATAGAACAAGTCAGCCTACACATTTACTACTCGTACTACTCCTATTATATTGAATGAATCCTTTTCACTGAAAGCCTTTGTTTATGTATTCAGTACTCATCTATATTTATTTACTGATTTGCATCTGGAGTCCTCCATGTCCAGTTACACACTGGTAGTAAACCACAACCAGTTAGAATGAGGGCTGTAGCAAACTGTACTAAACTTACCAGCAACCTGGCAGCTGATCTCGTCTTTCACTTTCACTTGCTGCTAATTTCTTAATGTGCCCTGCATTCCCACCTGTTATAGAAATGGATAGAGGGCTGTTTCATTTAAGAAAGATGCCTCTTTTGTTTCTGGGTGGATACTTTTTTTGGGTTAATTTGTAAGAGGGCAAATCAAAAAAGACTATCTGAATTGCTATCAGAAGCGAAGGCGGTCAATACATTTTGGGCTGATGCACCATTACTGAACAGTCCAGCAGTTATTCTGATCCTGTAAGAGAAATACCTGTCATTGTTTAGCTTTTTAGAAACCTGCACTTTCTAACTTTACAATATCACTATTTCTTTTCACGAGAATGTTTTTTTAAATCTGGCTGTCTTCTTAATCTGAATCAGCCTCGTGACACCTGCCAAATACCAGGTATGTTCCCCCTGTTTTCACAAGCATTCCTTTTGAGCTCAAAAGATGTTAATGTGCACACTAGGTGGGTAGTAGTGAAGAAATAAAAGGGGAAATAAAAACAGTACCACACTGTGCCCTTCTGCACTCCGAGACACCCCATGATTTGCAGCTTCAATCTTTCATAGATTGAAATGCTGTGCATAATATAGCTATCTTAACGTTTTGGTTCAAAAATAGCATCTTGTTTTGTGGTGTGTTTAATGAGCCCATATGATGATGACTCCATGCCTCCCATACCAGACATCCTTTTTTCCATCATTGACTTTGATAGTAAGTACATGGTGCAGAGAGAAATAAGCCACCACATGCAAAGAAAGTGTGTCCATCGGCCCATGTGGGCAGTGACGTGTCACTCCCTCATTGGCCAATGTCTAGGCCATATGAGCCAGTATGGCTCAGAAAACACATAATGGCCTGGAAATTGGGCAATGAGGGTGAGCTGTGTTCTCTTACGCCTCCCTATTTCTCTCCCCCCCACCCCACCCCGAGTATGCAGCAGGCAGGGTTATCAGCAAGTAACTGCTGTGATGAGGGAGTTCTGCACTGACAGCCCCGCCAGAGGCAGGGCTCCAAGAGCAGCACTCTGTAATCACAGGAGCGCAGTGCTGTGAGAGCTCTGCCTCCAGCCAGGACTAATAGGTTTCACCCGGACTGCACTTGACAGACGCAGGCTGGGAATGTTGAATCCCATGCCACCACCATCTTTTCCTTATGTCTGGGGGAGCGGATGGCTTTGCGCCCTTACCGTATCTTCGCCGGGCTGCACCTGGCAGATGGTACAGGCTACAATCTTAGCCATGCCCCTCCCTTCCCATCCCGCTGAACCTGGTTCCTGGGGCCCAGCTTGTGTTTTTTCTTAAAGCCCAAAGCTCACCCTAAAGGATAATGGCTCTATAGACCATCTCATCTATCTGTACCAGGAGTTATTGCCTGTAAACCTCTTTAAATACCCTGGCTGTGATCGAACCTTTACATCAGTCTTCGGGCCCATAACTCCCTTTGTGGCCCTCGACTAGGTCTATAAAGCTTAAGTCAAAGGCTCATAAATTCATTAAACTTTTCCTTTTGCTGCAGCAAGTAGATAATATGGTGCACCTCAGAGATGACCACTATGCACAAGCAATCTGCATATGCCATTGTTATTGAACTCAATACAAAATCAGAGTATTGCCTTTGTAACCTCCATTACAGTACTCCCTAATGAAGCTGTGGTAGCAGTACACTTCATTATATAGTCCCAACACCTAAATAACTTGCTAATCAACATTTGTTGGAGCCGACATCAACTAAAGGTTGACTATAGCTTTTTCTACTGAGCCGACCATTTAATTTAATAAATTTCAGTATGCCAAATATCGTAGTCTCCTATAGCAATCTGGAAGGAAATAGTTGGCAATGATTGTGTTATAAATCAAGTAGGTTGCCCATGTGAGAGTACATGGGGCTACGAGGGGTGGCTCAGCAGCCAGCAGTTGCCATATTGCGGCTGGGTGGACTGTGGGTGGGGGCAGAGAAACATCTAAGCTTGTTTCAAATTGATAAGGTTCCTATTGCCAAACTCTGAACTGACCATTGCTACCGGTGCCTCCATAATCAGAGGGGGCATGGAGTCAAGAGTACCTTGATCTTTGGAGGATGCTAAAAGATTTGGCATTGGGCTCTAAATAGAAAGGCAAATTTGCCTAATAGTAAAAAGAATACCCATTGTAATAAATCCTATTTGTAATAAAGAAAAGACCCAATTACACATTAAGGTTCCCACAACAAGTCACATAGAAATGCACTATGAATCACTTGGCATAAAATAATTTGCGTAAATCCTTACTAACAGAAAAGGGGCCAAGATAAACCTCTGTAAGGGAAAACTCTAAATTAACAGGATAGTACCAGGTTGGAGACTTTGCACAAGTATTCCATACATAAGGGCTTAGTTGTAAGGTAGCCTTGCTAATTCCAGTTGCTTCAGTGGATAAAAGTGAACCCGCAGCCTACAGGGTCTCTGTGAAAGAACTATTAATTTATACCTGTCACAATCAGGCATGGTTTAGGGTCATCACTGTTACATGTTCCAAACTATTGAGTTGCAAAGATTATTTTTCTGTATTTTGCCCCCACCCCCCTGCATTACTTTCCCCTCAGAACAAAACAAAAGGCTTTGGACAGCGAGGTCAGAAATAAATGCAGCAGCCTCTTGGTGTATGGAGTGACCAGAGACCGCATTGAACTCCATTTGTTCAATCCTGCTGTTTTTAAGTGTGTTGTTTAAACGTGGTATTGTTTTTTTTTTTTTTAAAGACACTTGTAGATTGAAAAATAAATTTCTCTTGCATGGATCTTTTAGGTTTACTTTAACCATGCAATGGGACAATGCCCCGAAGAGTTCATTTCTATTCTGGTGATATTGCTTTCTGTTGAAAGCAAAAGGAAGGCTCTGGCTTGGAAGGGTGGTGTATGATTGTCTGCTTACATTTCCAGAAGAGTTTGATGTGTTGGGCTTGCTGCCAATCTATAGTTGACCATTTGGAAGTTTTCAGAAAGATTTGTTAATCTCCCCCACTAAAGAATTGAAAGCCTCCTAAATGGAGACCAAATATTTAGTTTGTCAACATATATAGAAATAGGAAAAAAGCCCATAGATTAAAAACCCTACACATCATTGTATTCTTCTGAAAATGTATCAGCACCAAACTTCTTGCATCCGTGGTGAGATGGCGAGTGGTTCAAGGCTCCACAATCTTTCAAATTCATTTACGGCAATATTGCATATTGTGACTGTCAGTTACCAAAAATGAATGACGCATCTCTTTGTAAATAACAGATTCCTCCATCGACTATCGCTCAAGCAGACAACGAGATCTTCAGACCAGGATCCCTCTTCAGACAGTTGGCAACGCAGGATGAAGAAACATCATCCTCTGCATCCCTCTTCAAACTGAGTTGGCTTTCGAGCATGACGAAGTAAACCACCAGATGGCACGCAGCCTTGGACCTATGCAAACTCTTTTAAAATGTGTACAAATAATGTGAAACTGGCTTGTCTGTCCTTTCTTTTGTATGAAATACTATTGTACTAGAACATGAGTTCTTGTACTATTAAAAGTATGACTGGTTTAATGTGGCAGTCTGGTTAATGCACCTATGCACATGCAACCCTCTGTTACTTCCCAAAGCTAGGTTCATGCTCAATAAATACTCCAGCTAATAGATGGGGGGTAGTTTTCATGATTTTATTTTGGGGTTGGAGTATGCCGTAGGTGATTTATATTTGTATTGAGGACCGTCATGAATCCAGGTACTTCCTTGTATGCTGCATGGGGAGACTAGGAAGAACCAGTGCTTGAGCAGAGGGTGCTGCAGATTATAGCTACTTTTGGAACAAGTTCATCTGTGATGGCTCTTTATTTTTAAGGGATTGTTCACCTGCTGAGATCTGACTCGACTTTCTTCAGGCAAGGCGACTGGGCGCTTTATGTTGTAGGTACTCTATTTGACAATCCTTCCGCAAGCATTGCTTTTAAGTCCTTGTCCAAAGTTTGTTTCAAAGATATACTCATTATTCCATCTAGAGCAGAATAGGACTTGCAGCTCTGGGATCTTCAGAACAGTCTTGAGGAGTAGAAAAGCCTGGTGTTGCTTGATGCAAGAAGATCATTACTGATCTAGTGAAACAAGATGAAGGCTTTCAGGGATTGTCAGAATTGGTTTCTGGGTTTCGGCAAGAGTAAACGGCTGAATCGACCAAAAAGCAGATGGATAAGAGTGATTATGACAAATGCCTACATGTTAGAAAGGTGTCCTCATCCCCTACCCCCAGCATCATCCAAGGTCTGAGAGGAATATAGTCTTCATGGGCAGATGCTCTGTGGGTGCCAATGACAAAATAAGTAGCCCCACTGGCCACTCTACAAAGGTCTACCTTTTAAAAGAATATGCAAGTTCAAATCAGCAGGTACTAGGCTGGGTGCTTCTCTGGTGGGATCAGGGAACATTTCTTGAGGGGGATGTGTGTGGTTTTAAAATGTTATAGTTATTATGATTTTGTGATTCATTGGACTGTTTATTTTCCTAGATTTGTGGTCATACGCGAAGATGAGAAAGGGAGTTAAGAGGTAATAACTTGTTTATATTTGATAATCCCCATAACTCCCCTTACTGCCTGTCCTCTCAATCCAGGGACACACAAGGTCCAAGGAACGGTTTCTTTACAGGCTTACTGCATGGTCCCAAGTTCACCTACAAGTCTAGAAAGTAGGTGGCAGAAACTGGGCTGGTTAGGGAATTTGTTTTTGTTTTTAAAAGTGTGTTAGAGTGTTGATGGTGGAGTGGAAGTAATGTATATTCGCTAACTTAATCAAGGCATTTTTAGGCCATACTGGCAGGGAAAGTGACTCATGTCTAGTCTGTTACCTCACTTTTCAAATGTGGAGCACACACTTTTAAGAAAGTGTTCATGAACATAAATATTGGCTATCTGGCTTACTGTGTTTTTTAAAAAAGTTTATTTTTGCCAATTTCACCTCCAACAAGTACAACAGTAACCTTTAAACTGCAGTCCTACTTTAGAACTACTTCAGAATTCGGTAGTGAAAATACAATGAGTTTAAACTGTGGAAAATGCCACTGTCTGTTAAAGGAGCAAGATGCTGCCAGCTCCCAGCATTCATTCTGGCCATTTTACCTATGTATTTATTTTAATTAAATGTCTTGGAGTACAAATTAATTTCTCTTAAATGCTCTGTGTAGGGCTAGCTGTTTATGATTTCAATGAAGATAACATGATTATAAGGAAGTGACCTTTCCTTCTCCCTTATGGGATCTTCATATGTGGTTGAAAGGTGGGTAGTATTGTTTATTGCGAATAAAGTTCATAACACAATACAAAGTCAAAGAATTCACAATGTGCATATAAACTAATTTATCATAGTACATAAATACATAATTCCATATACTGCAAACACATACACTAGGCAGTTAAAAACATAATTGATAAAAATGTCATTTAGGTTTAAAAATGAACATCACATGCAGGTGTTGGCAAGTCAAGTCTCAGAACCATTACGGTCAGCATTGTTCAGCTCTTATTGCTATGAGAAGAAACCATTTGAGATAGCAACAAACTCAAAAATCGTCAGCCAACATTTTATAAACATATCCCACCTTTCATTGGTTAGATTTCAGAACTCTTAGTAAAGGAATTAAATACTTTCAACAGGGACCCTGCTGCTACTCACAGAAGAATACAATTGCATATATATATTGTTTTTAAATATCGTTTTATTTGGGTTATGAGATCCATTACAAAACAAGAGCAAGTCTCTCCACGTGAAAGGCCATCACACCAAATAGCCAAAAATAAAACGGTGTCACATAAAAGATTGTCAATAGGGCATTTCTGATAGTCTTCCTTATCGAAGGGTGTGGGGGACAATATAAACATATGTACAGGTGGTGGGAGCCTTTCCAGGCCCTTGTCAAATGTATAGCTGCATGTTCTCCATGAAAAGCAAACTGCAGAATGTTACACTATGTCATTGTCACTGCCATATTCAATGACGGTATGACCATCTCCCTCTCTTAGTATTTGCAAAACTCCTTGCGCATCTCATGTCAGACTGAGTGTCAGAATTGTGTATCAACAATTCATCAAAGCGCACACGTAATCAAAAACATCTGGCACATTCAGAATTACTCAGATCAAAACATCAAAATAGCGTTTTTCGTCAATACTATTGCATGATAAAATTGTAATAATTTTATTTTTAAGCTATTTAGATAGGGCCGAGACGCTTCTTTCAAATAAAGCAGCGAACCGACACGAAAATTAACAGACATACGTACGACAACACAGCCTTTCCAGTGAAGATTTCACGAAGGCTGCGAACTGCTCCCTATTAAGGCGAACCATCCTCCGAACTATCTCAATACCAGAGGTCCAACTAAATGTGCGCTTCCAATTGAGGAAAAAGAAAATATAGGCAGCTCACCAATACAGCTCCTTGGAAGGAAAGAAAAGCACCTTCTCATATAAATTACAACGCTCAGGTCCTATCAAGAACGGTGACCAGTAAACACAAGACAAGAAATGTTGAGGAAGAAATGAGGTTTCCATGATAACGGAAGAAATATTTTGTCCTGAAGACGGCTTTAACACAAGGGAAAGACACCAGGGATGGTGCCATAAAAAAACAGTACAGCCTAAACCTATGTAGACATATCCATTAGACAATGACATAAATTTGTCCTACCATTTGAGAGATTCTAACAACTCTCTCTCCTTGAAAATTCACTGTATTGAAATTGACTAAACTACAACGAGGTTGATATGCTCACAAGTCAATGCCATGTTCATTAGTAGAACTGTCACGTACTAACCCCATCACCCAACCTCACTTTGGGCTTGTTGGATTTATAGACAGATGTTTGTTGTTTCTCATGTGTGCCTTGTGGAAAGTGCACACAAATAAGGCAAATATATTTTATTAATATGATGATCGTTTTGATGCAATAATACATTTTGTTTTTACTTGTGTAATTGACCAGCCTGTTCTGATCCATGTGTCTAATTGGATTACATGACATAACTGTAGAGTCCTGTTGGCCTATATGACTGACCTAGAAAAAGGCAATGAGGCTTATTGTGCTTTTTTCCCTGCCCATATAAAGCTATACAGTAGTATTCAACAGTGGCTCCTCTACATAAAGGAGAACAGACTACAGAACTTGCCAAACTACTTTGTTAAATGCCATAGAATGTTCATAAGGGCCAGGTAGAGTGGCAACTTGTAGCATTGTTCAGTTGTACCCTTTGAGGACTGAAACTACAGTTGTAAATTCAATCAAATGCCTGAAGAAATGGCCCCATCACTTTAAGTGATGTATTACGCAGTGATATCGGTTTGTAACATTTAAGGTTACAACATTAGTGTTTTTAAATACTCTAACAATTGAATAGATTTGCCACATTTCTGACATTTTCTTTGCTGGAAGAATGGTTTTCCTAATATTTAATAAAAGGGGAGCCTGCATGCCAGGCACTGTTTTGCACAGCTCACCCAGCACACCATCTGAGCCTAGAACCTTCAGTTTACCAAACCAATTTATGATTTGAACTATTTCTGTTAAGACTGACACTTGCAAAGTAAGCCAAGACTTTGATATGGCTCTGTTATCTCATAATATTTTCTTTGCTGCTGTAAATGTCACAGAAATGATAACCTTCAGTGCGGCATGGATACCCACCAACACATCATTGATAGAGTTCATATCTGACCAATTGGCATCCAGTCTCCAGAATTGCTTAGAATCCTGCTCTACCTGTCTTTTTGTCCTTGCAATGTTTTTCCTCTATTTAGAATGGGCAACCGCTCTCCTACCAAGGGTGGGATCACATTCTCTACCGCTAATTTAGACTTTTAGCACCATATATCCTACCATGAATGCTTAACCGTGGTTACTTTACTGGGTATACAAGTGGTCAAAGCTTTTAGCAATTAAAATGTTTCATAACTGGGAGTATACATTGGGTCAAACATAATAGACTAGCCCTAATTATTTGTTTTTTGATGATATTAGGCTTAATACATTACTGCTGTAGACTACATGAGGCAGTTTCTACTATTGGAACCCAACTCAATGGGTATTATACAAAATTAAAAGGGAGTATTAATGGAATAGGATCGCTTTCAGCTATAATCGAAATGGCTTCATGGACCACACACCACCAGTCATGCTATGATGAAGATGATGATGTATAAACCGTGCTTAACAGTGTTTTTGCAAACATACCCCTAGATGGTACATCCAAGCCAGTTTGACCCTTGGTAACACAAAAGCAATTCTCCAGCATTGGATCTTTTATGGATTCACATGTTTGAATATTGCAAGTCAGGCTGCGAATCCTTGGTAACATTTATACCAGTTTACATTTTCTTAAACTGCTTGTTTTGTTATTGCTCCATTAGTAATTTTGGATCATACTGCCCACAGCCAATTAGACTGGTCCCCTTAGCCTTGCTGGCCATCTTCAGATTTTTACTGCACGTTCATTGTTGGGAGTCGTCAAGAAATCTCTCTTCAGATATGGGTGTTTTTGTCTATTTTTTATACGGTTTTTGTCCAAACTATCATCTGCTTTGGCGCTGTGTTGATTCGTGCCTGCTGATGTGAACGTTCAGCCCATTCCGTCGCCACCGGGATCGCTGTACTTCTTCCGTCTCGTTTGAGCCCTTCAGGAGTCTGTGAACATCATGACAGATGCATGGAAGAAAGCCCTGCTCGACTTGCAACCTTAATTACATTGAGGATCTTCATGAGCAATGTCTCTGCTGTCTGTACCCAGACCATGGCTGAACAACTGTCCCATCTGCCTGTCGTTCTCATCCAAAACCTGCAAGGATGGCCAACAGAGTTTAGGGCTTGGTTGTATGATGGTGCTGTTGGCCTTTGACTCTGTCTGTGGTTATGCCTCTGGTACAGCAAACCCCTGGATTGTAGTTCCTCATCAAAGAGGTTACGGTCCCATGAAGAATCTTTCCATGAGAAGAGGGCAAAAAAGGGATATGGATCACATGCTTAGGCTGCTTCTTCGGCGACGATGTAAGTGACGTCTTGGTCTACGGTCACCTTATTGACTACTACGGCATGAGAACGCCTGCATCGACCTCTCTCATCTAAGCACTCATTGGAGAAGTGATGCTTTCCCACTACTATGGCTCCTCCATCTACGCCATCCTCTTCAGTGACCCATGGACGGCCCAAGTCCTCTTCGACGACCATCATTCTGTAGATGACTAGATCAACTACTTCAGTGATCAAGTCTATTCTGTCAACCACCTTGTCAAAGACCAAAGCATTGTGTAAGTCTGCAACACCAACTACCTCGTCGTCCGCTAGACCTACTCCGTCACCAAGCACGTCTTCATCATCCACAATGCCTGCTCAAAGGCCCTTGATTTCCTCTTTTCCAAAGGGAGTTGCTGTGGACCGGGAGGTCCCGTCAGCATTGTCTTACCTCCCCACACCAACGTGTGCTCAGCCACTGTTCTCCCTGGCTCTATATGCACTGTGTGCGGTCCCCTGTCCGACCATGGCCCCTCCTGAACAACTGCTACAGCAGGGTGCCTATTCTGACATAGGAGTATTATCTGACAACAATTAAGGGAGTGTGCTGGCTTCAGCTATTATGACACCACTGGCTCTACCTAAGCAAAGTCCTGCTCTACCTCTGCCTAAGCAAGTGCCTGCTCAACCTGTCCAGTTACTCCTGTCCCAGATAACATACCTTTCAGATCTCACCAGGCTCTTGTGCCCTCAGGCTTGAGGGACTTGTCTATGGACATCTTGACAACACTACAGACACTGCTTTCGGAGCTCCAGCAATGGCTCCTAGCTCCACTGATGCCTTCACAAGCACAGCCCTGTGTTTTTCCTGCGAAAGAAGGCTTGGTTCCGCTGCCACCCTCAGGATGTCTCCCTGGGGCCTCAGTGTTGCCACCAGTCGCCTCACAGATACGAACAGACGCCTATCTAACGTACGGTTCACCAGGCACTCACTCTACTGACATGTTTGAGGATTTGGTGCCAGGTGATCGTAAACCAGCCGATCTACATCCAAGAGATTCGACTTCAGACCAGATTTGTTCCTTTCATGCTCTTCTGTCATGAGCAGCCAAGCTATTTTGATCTTCTCCCAGAGGTGCACAAAAAGGAGATATTCCTTTATCAAAGGTGGGAATCTACCAGAAAGTCAAGATAGCCAGTCCAGTTCTGGAAGATATTTGTGAGAAGGACATCCTTCTACTCATGAGGAATCCATTCTCTGTGCCATCCAAGAAATATTGCTTTGAGAAGAAGTACAAGGTCCTAGATTTGGTGCCCAATTGGCTATGCACACAACCCTGCCCGGACTCCATTGTCTCTGCAGCCACCCGTAAGCACTCTGCCAGTGCTTTGTCCCCTTGTATGGTACCCCCAGACAAAGAAGACAAACAACTCGACATAGGTCATCACTTCAGCCACTACAAGCATCAACGCAACTAATTCATTAGCAATCCTATCCCACTACGACTGGGAGCTGTGGTTGTGGACGATAAGACTGCTGTATGAGGGGGAAGCTTTATCTGATCATGCCATTTCTGTTGCTGTGGACATCTTGGACATTGGATTCTGCCCTATGGATAACAGTGCAGTTTTATGCTGTCAAGGTTGGCTTAAGGCCCAACTTGCAGCTGGAAGTCAAGTCCATGATTGTCAATATGCATTTTGACTGCAACAATCTATTTGGGAAGAAGGTGGATGAAACCCTGCTGGCCATCAAGGCTGACACCGAAATGGCTTGAACAGTGTCACCAGTGCTCTTGCTCTCGAAAATCACGGTTTTAAAGGACTTTGAGGGATTATAGATCCTCCTAACATCTGCAGATGTGTCGCAATGGCAACACCGAAGGGCATAACAGAGGAATATCATAGTTTTATCGAGGAAGCCAGCGACGTTGCAGCTTTTCCTACATAATCAAAGTGATCAAGCAGGTTCTGATCATGACCCCCAACACTCCAGTAGGGGGTTGGCTTGCCAACATTGTTGCACAGTGGCAATCCATCACCACCGACAAATGGGTGTTATCCATAATTCAACAGGGCCATAACCCGGAGTTCATAAGTCCGCTCTCCTCCTGTTCCAAAGGTGGGGAAACACCTATCCCTGCTACTACAAGAGGTACTGTCCCTCCTACAAAAAGAGCCATTCGTAGTTGTATCAGCGCACCTGTGGGGCACCGGAGTATACTCCAGACACTTTCTGGTCAAGAAAACCAGGAGTTTGGAGACCCATACTAGACCTCAGAAGAACCAACACATTTTTCAAGTCTCAAACTTGCCATGGTGACGCTTCAGCACATCTTAGACAAGCTGAAAGAAGGGGGATTTCCTTGTCTCTCTAGATATAGAGTGCATACTTTCGTATCCCATCCGCGGCCCAGGCGTTCTCTCCGATTCAAGGTTGTGGAAAACGCACTACCAATTCAAGGCCCTATCCTTTGTGCTAAAGTCAGCACCCACAGTGTTCACCAAATGTCGGGCCCCAGTAGTGGACCTCATCCGGCGTTAAGGCATTCCCGTTTACTGGTATCTGGATGACTGGTCAGTGCGCGCCCCATCGCTTCCACTAGCGAGGCAACACACCAGTGATACGATCCAATGCCTAAAATCACTGGGGGTCTTGGTGAACTTTGCAAAGTCTTGCTTAATTTCTGCTCACACCTCAACACGTTTGCATGCGTCACCATGCCTTTCAGGAGAGGGTGCATACCATCCTGAATGAGGTCCAGCAGCTGTTTTGCCTGCCGATTGCTTGAGTCTCCTCTCTCAAGTCCCTACTTATGTTCTCATGATCCCACACTGCAGACTCTGAACGAGACCACTTCAGGAGTTTGTGGGTGCCCATTGGCAGCAAATATCAGGGTCTTGGGAGGACAAACTTCACCTAGCACCCTCCTTTCAAAATGCCCTCCGGTGGTGGTGGTGGTGGTGGTGTTGGAGTCGTCGTCTCAACCTCATCCAGGGATCTGGCCCATCAAGTCAAAGTTACCACGGATGCTTCCCTGGAATAGGTGGGGAGCTCACATAGGAGAAGTCCACACCAGAGGCCTGTGGTTACCTGAAGAAAAAGCCCTACATGTGAATGTGCTGGTGCTGAGGGCAGTGTTCTGGGCCCTGAAGACCTTCAAGCCACAATTGCAGAACGGGAAGGTTCACATCTTCAGACACCACCACCAGCATGTTCTGTATCTGCAAGCAAGCTGGGACCAACTTGTCGATTCTATCATCAGAGGCGCAGACATTGTGGACATGGGCGCTGGCGCACAACCCTTTCCTGATTCCCTTCCATCTGCCAGGGATCCACAATACGATGGTGGACTCACTGAGCAGGCAATTCTGGTCCTGCCAGGAATGGGAACTGCACCCAAGCTAGGTTCTCTGTCTCTTCTCCGAGTGGGGTCGTCCAGAGATCGATATGTTTGTAACAGCGCCCAACAAGAAATGCTCCAGTTTTGCGAGCAGCTTTCTCCAAGGGGAGAGTCTGGGGGAAGCTGCGTCGCGTTGACATGGGAAGTGCTGTACCTCTATGCTTTTCCCCTGATCTCTCTTCTGCCTCTAGTTCTCAGTGAACTAGAACAACACTGCTGCATGATGATCCTGGTGGCCCCAGTTTGGCCGTGGCAAATGTACTTCGGCCTGCTTCAGCTGTTGGTGGCTCCCTGCATCAGGTTCCCCACACCCCTCTGACCTTCTCTCCAGAGATGGCGAGTCTGTCCTGCACCATGACCCAGCGTCCCTCAACTTGACTGCCTGGCTCCAGCGGCCCTAGAATTCGGAACCCATCCGCTACCTCCGGACAGCAGAAACATCTTGACAAGAGCACCATCGCCCTCTGCTTTGTCCTGCTACAGAAGCAAATGGAAGTGCTTTACTATATGGTGTGAAATTCAGCACCTGGAACTGTTGCAGATTCAAGCTGCAGATGTGTTGCCATACCTCCTGCCTTTGGAAAAGCACACTCTTCTATCAACGTGCATTTAGCAGCAATTTCACGCAACACAGGTGCACCTTCCCTTCGGTCCTACAGGTTCATTAAGAATTCCTCAAAGGTCCGTTGCGCCTTTCCCCTGTCAGAGCTCCAGCTTGCGTACTCAACATGGTCCTCTCAAAGTGAATGCACCCTCGTTTTGAGCCTCTGCACAGAGCCTCCTTGACGTTTCTCTTCTGGAACACCGCATTACTTCAGCCAGATGGTTGGCCGCGCTGCAGGCCCTCTCCTGCAAGTCTCCCTACTTCACTTTTCATCAGTCTAAGGTGATACTTCATACAAACCCTTCCTTCATGCCTAAGGTCCCTTCTGCATTCCATCTTAATGAACCCTTAATTCTACCAGTGTTTGGCTCTCCTTGGCCTCTGGTGGAGCGATCCTTACATTCCCTGGATGTCGCCTGAACCCTCAAATTCTATGTGGCTCACACTAAGGATTTTCAAGAGTCATCACAGTTGTTGCCGTTGGACCTACCGGCAAAGTCTTCCATTGCTAGATGGCTGTCAGCGTGCTTTCCCTCTGCCATCATCTGGCCAACAGGCCCCTTCCAGGAAGACCATGAGCACACCTGATGAGGGCCATGGCTTCTACTATGGCAAGGCAGCCACGTGTAGGTCTGTCCATAACTTCACAAGGTTCTACTGTGTCGATAGGGGCTTCCAAGGAGGAGTCGTGAATCATCCAAGCAGTGCTTCGCAACCTTTTCACATGAGGTGAATTGGTTACTTCCGTTGAGCTGTGCCTGTGTCCTTTTTAGTTGTTTAAATGTACTGCTGTATAATATTATTCAAACAGCATGTGAATCCATGGAAATGCTGTAAAAGGAATAAGTTACTCAACTGTGACTCCTGTTATCCAGCATTGGTATCTTTCATGAATTCACATGTGACCCCTCCCTCTTACCCCTCTCTAGCTCTTCCTGGCTCATACTGCCACATTATGTGCCTTGCCAAATCTGAAGATCGCCAACAGGGGGTGGATCTAAGGGTAATAGCGAATTGGCAGTATGACCCAAAATGACTCTGATGGAGCACTAAAGTGACAAGCAGTTTAAACATTTTTAAAGGTAAACTGCTTTAACATTACTGAGGATTCCCTGACGTTGTGGAATATTCAACCAGCATGTAAATCCATGAAAGATACCAATGCTGGAGAACAGGAGTTACAGGTAAGTACGTATTACTTATCAGGGGTTTGATGGTGGTGTATTAAAAAGAACCTGGACCAAGGACTGAATTAAACTGGAACGAGAATTCTCAGCAAATGCTACGGATTTCCTAGCATCAATTAGATTCAACATTAATTTTCCAGACAATACTTTATTAGGGCTTGTTGATGAGGATTCAGAGAGCTTTCAAATTTTGGGTGCACCCACTTCAGTTTGGGAACCCTGAGTAGCCCCAATCAGACTTCCCTTATTAAGGGTACTTTTTTATGGTAATAATGTTAACAATGTAAGCGATGATGACCTATCACAAGCTATATTCAAAGGACATAATCTTTCACTTTTAGAGACTGAGGATACCAAATTAACTGAAGCACCCAACCTTTATCCAAACTTATCTCAGTTGATGGTGCAGATTTACAAGTTCCTCCATCCTAAACCCTCAAATTGTTATGGTTACATTTCACACAATTTGGAAACCCTGAGAGCAGTTTTAGAGATCACCTCCTGGAGTTACAGAACCACCTCAGTTATTTGTTAGTCATTCTCTGGGATAACAATATTTATTTTTGTTTGTTTTTTATGTATCTTGGCTAACATGTTTACTTCTGATAGGGACAGTGATGCACCTTTTATAACCAGTTCCAACCGGAAGTGCACTAGCAATTGCTGTTTCGCTGATAGGCTAAACTGGTTGGACAGCTGATTGTGCTGATCTACAAAGGGTGACGTTATACCATATGCTGGCCTGCAGGGGCTCATACTAGACAGTATCTGGACAATTGGACTTATACACACAATATCTTACATTAGACCTTATTTTTCAACAACTGGACACGTGTCTCCACCCTCCATGGAGGTGGACTATACTCCTGGTCATGCAAATCGCGCACACATCCGGAAGTGCGCTGGCAAGTGCTGTTTTGCTGATAGGCTAAACTGGTTGGACAGCTGATTGTGCTGATCTACAAAGGGTGACGTTATACCATATGCTGGCCTGCAGGGGCTCATACTAGACAGTATCTGGACAATTGGACTTATACACACAATATCTTACATTAGACCTTATTTTTCAACAACTGGACACGTGTCTGCACCCTCCATGGAGGTGGACTATACTCCTGGTCATGCAAATCGCGCACACATCCGGAAGTGCGCTGGCAAGTGCTGTTTTGCTGTTTGCTGGGTGAGAAGCGAGACGCTTAGCACTTCACTATTTCAGACCACTATACACTATGTGGAAATTGTGGTAGGAATATTGTAGCATGACTACAAAATTGTGAGCTCAAGCGAGCCTATTGTTAGAACATTGCTTGACAACTTGCTAGATATCTTGCTGAGAATTCTATGGCCGTAGCTATAGTTAGAAACAGGACAATTGAACAGGGTGGTGAGGCGTTTTGCTGTTCCACATTAACCTTGATTGGTGTGTCTGTGGTCTTTGTGGTGTCTGAGTTGGCCTCACTAATTGCGCTACAACTCACCTAGGTTGGACAAATAGTAAACGTGCAAGACTAAACACTGTATGAAATGATGCTGAGGTTGTGGTAGTACAACTAAGGAATATGAACAGTGACCTAGCCAATGGATACAATAATGAAAATAATATGGGGTGGGGAAAGGTGTGAGTGAGTGAGTGATTCTTTGTTACATACTGCGAAGAATGAGCTAGGCAGTGCTCCTATATGTGCATACCCTCTTCGGCGTCGCAGAACTTGTGTTCCTAAAACAATAGGCTCCCCCGGAAGTGTGAAGAAGGTGAACAGATTTATTATTCAAAACAAGATGAGCTAAATACAATTGTTGAGGAACCGGCGGTACGAGAGATTGTGTTGGCATTAAATGAGTTACTGCAGTGTGTGGGAACCAAGCTCATTGAGAGAGTATTCATAACCGGGGCTATTGGGGAGATTGATGGTGACACATCTGACCAATTTTGTTTGCATGAAGACTTCAATGAAAATGTTGAAGAAAATGAGCAAGATAAATATTATGGACCTGTACAACATTAAGCGATACTGGGAGGCAATTAAAAATATCCAATGATTGTAAATGACAAAGGTGAAGCAGTCACAACTTGTATAAATGTGAAGCAGTCAAAACATTGCAAAAAAAAGATGTGAATATTGGTACCTTATAGCAAGTTGGGGTAGAACAGATGAGTGGAGATGCTCTATATATTTATATGAATGAGGGAATGCAGATGCAAGTGAGTGAGAAAATGGTGAATAATTAAATAACAAATGAGGAAAATGAGCAAGGGAATCCGGCTAGGTCCACATTCACCCCGTCAAATGAACATGGTATTCAGGTCTCTGTCCCACAATGTGAGGTGGAGGTGAGTGGTGAGATTTTAAATGTTTACATATGTCAGAGTTCCTCCATGAACCATTGTGTGAGAGAGGTGTGTGGCAAAAAGAGATTACTGGATGATGAACAATTAATGGCAACACCCAGTAATTAATCCCAAGAATATGAAGATAGCAATCTACGGCTATGTTTGCTGTTTTTGAAAAATTGCTCACTACCTTAGTTGGCAGATGTGAGTGTATAGAGAACAAGTTAGATGGTATTTCCCTTCTACTCCATAAAAGTATTAACAAAGGTAGAAAGATACTTAGAGCTCAAGGAACACTTACAGAGCGAGTGGGTGGAGTAGTAACAATAGATGAGGTGGAGAAGCATACATTGGAAGTGTCTGACAAACAGCTGAAAATAGTTGAAGTGCCCGGTGTGAGGTCTGGGATAAACATAGAAAAGGTTGCTGAATTGATTAGGCATAAGTCTACTAGTTTGAGTGAAAGTGTAACGACGAAACGAAAGGAAAATAAAACTAGGACAATATCACAGGCCGTGATGTACACTAGAAAGATAAGAACGAAAGAGAAAAATGTGTGTATTGTCCCTGATAGTATTCCTGATCTTACTGTGATTGCTGCAGAGGAAACACATAGCGAGTGTTACCCTCATGGGAAGGGAATGACCAATGTAAACACAAAGGTGGTATCTTATCTGGCAAGCTGTGATACAGATAAAAATAAAAGTTACAGAAACCAGTCTTTGTAGAAATCAAAATAATGAAAGAGAAACTAAACTGATGAATGATATTCGCCACTATATGACTATGCCTATATCAGACACTGACAATGGAATAGTGTATGAGAGTGCTGTCAATGAAAGTGGAGAAGCTGTACTTAAACTATGTAGAAAGAAAACCGGGCACGTGCAAGTGTGAAAGAAAGTGTTCTTGGTGATGTATAATGTTTGTATATTTGCTGAAAAAAGTGGTGGAAATACTGTGGGAAAAAAGATGGTTTGAATCAGAAAGAACTGGGAAGTGATGCTGAGGTGGTGAGGGTGTGTTGTGCTCAGAAAGTTAATGAGGGGCAAACAAGGCCATACCCAGCTTAATTGGGAATGTCAACCCTGAGGACCCGAACATAATGTAAGAATACCAAATGACAATCTGGGTGATAAAGCAGAAGTGGTACAAGCATTACAGCTAAGATCCATTGCTGACTATGACTGGTATCCTCCCTTAAATCGTGAAGCTGGATTGAAAATATTGCATAGTGTTGTACCTCTACGAGCTAGAACAACGGAGGATATACATATAGTAGATCAGGTAGAATATTTTACAAAAATACCATTTCCAACATTTGGTTCAAGTCTGAAGTTCTAGTGATTTACATCATAATGTATGAAGATCTATTTAAATATAGATATCGGTGTGAGATTGTAAATATGACAACTGTAAAGAATAGTTCAGTACATCTAGATCTCGCATCTAAAGATAGGAAGTGTTATGAGCATAATATGTGTTCTAAGATGAAAGAGAGTAATGGTACAGCTGCAAGAAATGTAGCTGCCAGTGGAAATAACCATCTGAAATTGTGAGAAATAGTGAGGTCATTGGTAATAACGAGGAGTATTGGTAATGGCCCCAAAGAACTTTAAGGCCCATTTTTCGACTGTCTCTTGATGACAATAACTTGGTGTATCCCTGGAATACTAGGGGTTTTGCACACCTGACCTGTCCTCTAATGATGGTTGGTTGGCCAACATAAATGTATATAGCCTAGTTGCTTTGCAAGAAACCTGGTTGATGGAACCCTGTGAGATTGATAGCAGAAGTACTACACAGGTTTTGGCTCCGAGGGGCCTCATTGGAAGACCAAAGATGGGGTCTATTTGTTTCTATCTGGCACCCATGGATGGTTGTTGAGTCTAGTGGGCTCTCCTCCGTGGTTCAATTGGTCAAGATTGGGTGTGATCTGTCTAAATGCAGGGACATGGCCATTATAAATCGATATGACCCTCCTAATGCAGTGACAACTAAGAATAACAGAGTTGGTTAAAGACACATTGGAAAAACTTGACCCATGTGTACCGAACTGGATGGTGGGTGATTTCAATGCTAAGATTGGGGTAGAGGTGGAGGGCTTCCCGTATTTATGTGAACCTGTCACATAAGATGCGGGTACCTGCAACACAGGGCACAGCTTGGGCAGGGATGTTATATACATATAACATTAGCATGTTAAATGGCCATTGTGCTGTGGATGTGCACAAAGCTCATACCCGTGTGAGTGGGAAAAGTGCATCTACCCTCTACTATGTTTTTGTAAATCAGGAAGCACTTCGCCTAGTAGAAGATATGGCTATAGTAACAAGAGAGGAAATTGAGCATATATCGCTATGTGTAATGGTAAATACTAAAAAAGCGGATGGAGATTATGATTTAAATGGTGATATCTACCCGAGTTGGGTGAAAACCAAGTACAACGGAACCCCACCAGCCTTGACAAGGGACCTCCCACAATATATAGCAAAATGGTTGTCTAATCCTACGTATGGTGAGCTTCATCCATTGCAGGAATTTGAGACCATGATATCGAAGATTAAAGCAGTCATATGCAATAAACAGAAGATTAAGACCCCCCAGTGAAATCTGGAACAAGGGAGTGTGAGGAGTAGAAGATGTGATTATAGGATTCAAGTAGCGAAAAATAAGCTAAGACATGACATTGATAACATACTCAGTAGCATGGCTGTAGAGGCTGATTGCGACATAGTTAAACAAATAAAAATACTGGATGCAATTAGCATATAAGGCTAAAAATAAAATTGGGACAGGAATATTTACCGTGATTAGGGATTCAGTAAAAAGGGATTTATAGTGTATCTGAACAAGCATGGAAAGACCATGTAGCTAATACGTTGGGCTCTACTGAACCAGTAGATGATGCTGACCCGAACATAAAGTGAATTTGGTCGTGCAAATCCTCCATGCTAGACATTACTAATATCATTATGAGGCTGCGTAACTCTCGGGCTGCTGGTCCGGATGGGACATGTAATGTTCTAGTCCAAATGGGCCCGGGGGTTACACATACTCTTTGAAAACCTTGGGAATTCAGGCCAGGTTCCTTGTTCCTGAAGAGAAAGTAATATTCTCCCCATTCACAAGAGAGGTTGTTGGACGAATCCTGCTTACTATTGTATGCTTGCAAAGCTAGATATTTCAGCAACAATATTTGCAAGGGTATTGTTGAATGAACTAAACCAGTGGATTAAAGAAGCAAAGATCTTACCCCATAACCAAATTGAATTTAGGGGACAGTCCAGCACAATACATAACCTGCTTATTCTTGTGTCAATGGTAGGATATACTAGGACTAGACATAATCTTCCCGTTTATGAAGCATACATAGATTTTAGCGCAGCATTTGACACCGTAATGAGGAACAGACTATGGACCAGGTTGGTTGTGTGGAACATTCCTCATGGCCTGTTAACCATGTTAATGCAGCTACATCATTGTCATGGGTATCGGGCAGGTAGTTTGGGCAAGCTGGGTCGAGGCTTGGCAGGCCTGGCATAGGCACACAAAGAACCCATAACAAACCACTCCTTTCATTCCTTCCTAGTGTTTGTAGTAACTTCCTGGTTACCACTTCCTGTTGCCAAACAGGAAGTGCATGATAACTTATGAGCTCTCTAGTGTTTGGGTGTGGCTGGCTATGTAAGCCACACCCAAGATTCTTCCAGTGCTTCGTGTTGCTTACTGTGAGCTGTATCAGCAACACACTTGCCATGGTCTGGATCAGCCAGCATCTGCTTACCTGCTCCGGATCATCCTGTTTCTGCTTACCTGCTCCGGATCATCCTGTTTCTGCTTACCTGCTCCGGATCATCCTGCTTCTGCTTACCTGCTCCGGATCATCCTACTTCTGCTTACCCGCTCTGTATCATTCAGCCTCAGCTTACCTGGTTCTTAATCCACGCCGCAGCTATCTCCAGTCAAGAGGGGACTTCTACACAGGCACCTGTTAGAACAAAGAAGAACAGCGTTAACACGCGCACATCAGTAACGCTGCACATACTCACTGAATCTTCCCGTGACGCTGGAATCCAGGTTAGTTGCACGAGCGCACAAACCCCTGTAAGAAAGCAGAGACATTATTAATTGCGCTCGCTCCAATAACGCGGACACTTAATTCACTGCGCGCTCTCTCTCTCTCTACGCGGTGCATACTTAACAAAAGCCTCTGTGCAAACTTACCTAACCACCAAGTCTCCAGTAGCGCTGAACCGGGACTCGAGGCGCTAATACCACATAATTTCTCCTGCAAGGGAAAGGGAGAGACATTACCAGGTGCGCTTGAATTGAAGGCGCTGCGCAAACCTACCAGCAGCTAGCTTCTACACGCAGCGCTACTCGCCCACAAAAATACCGGCAAACAAGACAATACGGACAATTTTGGACACTCAACATTCTCCGCACAACATTCAATTGTGGGAAGGACTTTCTAGCCAGGGAAGGACCTGGCGCCTTCAACTCTCGGCCTCGCTGTGAAGGCATGAAACAGCATTTGGCATCTGAACTCAGCCTACAGACATTGGCACCAATCACATGAGTGAATCGCGCCCCTGCAAATGCAGGTTGGAGTGTACACCCTACTAAAGATCAAGGTAAGCCCATAGGGGGACATGACAGCACACAGTAAAGGGAAGGGCCGAGGGGAATCGTGTGTATTCAGGTCTGAGTGTACACCTTGTATTTGACAGGTATTCCTCTGGGTGAAACAGGGGAAGTGAAGACTCGGGGTCAAGGGAGGCTTGTCCATTGCTCTTGCAGAGACACAGGTGAGTGTGAGAGAACACAAAGCCATCCTCAATACCTCTGCCCGAGCGATGGAAACCTCTGAGGTAGACCAGCTTTCCCTATTGTTAGGTGAACTAAGGGCAGAGATGCATGCAGCCCGCTCAGAGACAAATGCCTTAAGGCGCAAACTGGTAGTCAACAGGGACAAAACAGACGATTTGGCAAGACCGCTCCTACAGGCCCAAGCTGGTCTAGCACCCCTACAAGGTGGAGTTCCACAGGGGCAGCCTACCATGGCACCTGTAGTCACACCCGTTCAGGTATTGCTTCCAGGCAACATCCCTTTAGCATCCCCAGAATGCTTCTCTGGGGATCCCAAGAAATTTGGAGCGTTCATGAATTAATGCCGGCTACATTTCATATGCAAACCAGACACCTTTCTGAACGACCAAGGTAACGTAGCTTTTGTCCTCTTCTATTTAGGAAGGCACGCGGCAGACTGGTTTGTCCTGTTAGTGCTTAGGGATGACCCTTTACTGAGAAATTACCCAGGTTTTCAGCGTGAACTGGAAAAACTATTTGCCCATCGGACTCGAGGTCAGGCCCTGGATGATGAGCTACTCTCTCTGCGACAGGGTGGTCAGGATCTAATCTCAAATGTCGTCACATTCAATCGCTTAATAGCTGAATCAGGTTGGCTAGAGGAGAAACGAATAACGTTATTTTATCAAGGACTGAGAGGAGAATTAAAAGATGTCTTGGCGCAAGTAGTTAATCCTCCCGAAGATTGCAGTGAATACATCAACCTAACTATGCAACTAGACCACCGGTTACAGGATCGCAAGGCCGACCGAACCAGATCAGAGCATAGACCAGTGTATGTCCGACCAAAGGAAGCGTCCCATCGACAGGCCTCAGAAATACACTCAAAGCCCATGCAATTGGGTGTTCTCAGGGGACCACTCACCAAGGCAGAGAGAGAACGGAGGCATCAGGAAAAACGTTGCTTATATTGTGGCCAATCTGGTCACTTTCTCCGGAACTGCATGATCAAACCCCCACGGAAGACAATGGGGGTACTAGATAACATAGGGGAAGACACAGGTGCGGTAGTGGAAAACTCCAACACCCGGCAGATGTAGAGGTCGGTCTGTCGAGCCAGGAATGGAGCACTCTGATCTCACATTTCAGTATTCCTGTGGTTTTGGTAGACCCTTCACAGCCCACCCGAATGCATGCCCTCCAGGCTTTCATAGACTGTGGGGCTATTGGGAACTACCTGGACATAAACACTGCAAAGACCTTGGGATTAGCATTCCACCGTAAGGACACCGCAGAAAGCATGACAGCTGTGGATAGCACACAACTCCTTTCAGGACCAGTAACACAGTGTACTTCCACCATCACCTTAATCTGCCAAGATGGCCACAGAGAAAGTATTGGATTCGACCTTATTGCTGCACCCCAATTCCAGCTGATTCTTGGGATACGTGGCTAGAGACGCACAACCCAAAGATAGATTGCTGAGCTCGAACCTTAATCTTTTCCACGGAATGCGCCTCTTGTTACGACATCAAAGGAAGCCCATTGTTAGCTTCACAGGAAAAGATAGCAGGTTTAAGATTGGTGGGCACTTTACCAGAGGAATACCAGGAGATCCAGGATGCTAATACACTACCACCACATCGAGTTTACAACTGCCAGATCGACCTGCAACCAGGGGCACAAGTACCGTGCAGCCGCATTTATGCATTAACCGAGGAAGAAAGCACTCATCTACGGACCTACTTGGATCAACAACTGGCCAATGGCTTCATTAGACCATCTAAGTCACCAGCCGCCTCCCCACTCTTCTTCGTACCGAAGAAAGAGGGGACTTAAGAACGTGTATTGATTATTGGGCCCTAAATCAAGTCCCCATAAAAAATAAGTACCTGTTACCTCTGATACCAGTACACATAGACCAGGTGAGACAAGCAAAGATTTTCACTAATCTAGACTTACGCAGCACATATCACCTGGTACGCATGAAGAAAGGGTCGAGTGGCAGACTGCGTTCCATACCCGCTATGGCTTGTATGAATACCAGGTCATGCCCTTTGGGCTTTGCAATGTCCCGGCTGCGTTCCAGACTTTAATGAATGATGTGTAACAGGAATTCCTCGATGTCTGCGCAGTCTTCTACATCGATGACATTCTGATCTACTCCACCACTCCCCAAGAGCACGTAACCCATGTGCGATCTGTACTCCGCAAACTGCGTAAAAATCAACTGTACGCAAAGCTAGAAAAATGCTCTTTCCACGTCACTGAGGTGGAGTTTCTGGGATATGTACTGACACCGCAGGGGAACAAGATGGACAATAGAAAAGTGGAGGCAATACTCACTTGGTCCTCACCCACGTCTGTAAAGGGAGTACAGTGTTTCCTAGGGTTTGCAAACTTTTATCGACGCTTCATACCAGGATTCTCACATATTGTACATCCAATGACGTCCTTGCTGCGCAAACACCGAAAGTTAGAATGGACACCAGCGGCGGAAGAAGCTTTCCGAGCTCTCATGGAAAAATTCACCTCAGCCCCAATTCTGCAACACCAACAGCCCGATTTACCATACATCGTGGAAACTGACGCTTCATTGCCATGGGGGCCGTATTGTCTCAACAAAATCCTGAAACCGGATGCCTTCACCCCATTGCCTTTTGGTCAAGGAAATTTTCCCCAGCAGAATTAAACTATGCAATTTCTGAGAAAGAACTCCTAGCAATCAAAAGTGCACTGTGTGAATGGTGACATTACTTACTAGGAGCAAAACACACCATCACAATAATAACAGATCATCGGAACTTGCAATACTTATGCGCAGCAAAAGCTCAGTCTTCTAGGCAGCTCCGTTGGGCCGTATCCTTAATGGAATACGACTTTGTAATCACCTAGCGCCCCGGAGTTAAGAACGGGAAAGCGGATGCGTTATCCCGCATTGGCACAGGAAAGGAAGTCTACAATGCCCCTAACGCGGTGGAGATCATACCCAGCCATAAAATTCTCGGCCTCTGCATTGGCCCATCTCCGTTAAATACTCTGCAGGAAACAATAAAGAAAATATGTCTGAAGAAGACCTACTGGCTTGGGACACGAAGGGAGATCAGTTCACCATTCAAGACAAACTACCATACTACCAAAAACACCTCTACATTCTAACTAAGGATCTGCAACAAGCAATCCTATCAGACTACCACGACTCGCTGTTAGAAGCCCATCCGGGGATAGCCAAAACCATGAAGAAAGTAAGCAAATCTTATTGGTGGCCAACTTGGCGAGAAGATATTGCCACCTACATAGGCACCTGTGAGGTGTGTGCACAATGCAAAACATCAGGCAAAAAACAGCCGGCCCCCTTCAGCCAATCACCATTCCGCAGGCGCCCTGGCACACAGTATCAATGGACTTCGTCACTGATCTACCTCCTAACTCAGGTTATAATACCATCCTCGTAGTAGTGGACCTCTTCTCCAAAATGGCCCATTTCATAGCTCTAAAGGGTATTCCCTCAGCTCAGACCCTGGCGCAGGTTTTTCTAGACCGAATCGTCAAGTTACATGGATTCCCTACCATAATCGTTTCTGACAGAGGCAGCCAATTTGTATCTTGTTTTTGGAATAAATGTTGTGCCCTGGCAAGAGTAGAAGTCCGTCTGTCTTCTAGTCACCACCCTCAAACGGATGGCCAAACCGAGCGCACGATCCAGACCATGGAACAGTATTTGCGCTGTCTATTACACCAAACGAGCCAAAGCTGGACCGAAATTCTATGGATGGCAGAGTATGCCTACAACAACTCAACACATTCATCAACCCAAGCGACACCCTTCTTTACTATAGATGGTCAAAACCCCAGAACGTCTGTCTACGATCCGCCAGAAAGGATTGAAATACCCGCAGTAAAGAATCTACATGCCAGCATCATGAAAGCAGCCAGAGAAGCCAGCAGGAACCTACAGCAAGCCAAAGAAACACAGAAAAGAAACGCTGATTGCCATCGACGAAAAGCCCCAGATTATCAAGTGGGAGACTCGGTCTGGCTGGCAACTAGACCCATTGCTTTAAAGGGTCCCAAGAAATTTCAGCCTAGATACATTGGCCCGTATACAATAGAAAAAGTAATTATCCAGCAGCCATGAAACTGGCGTTACCTCAACATATGCGTATACATCCCGTATTTCACGTGTCACTATTAAAACCAGCACACCCAGGAACACTAACTTCCACACCTCCCGCACCCATACAAGTGGGTGAAGAAGCACCAGAATATGAAGTAAAGAACATATTAGATTCCAAACAGGTATGAAATACCCTGTATTATTTGATTGACTGGAAGGGGTACGGACCCCAGGAAAGATCATGGGAACCCAGCACGCACGTGCAGGCCCCCCAAATGGTGCGGAAATTCCATCGGGACCATCCTGAGAAACCAAAGCCCTCCTACACACCATTGGGAGGGGTCTTGAGGGGGAAGACTGTCATGGGTATCAGGCAGGTAGTTGGGGCAAGCTGGGTGGAGGCTTGGCAGGCCTGGCATAGGCACACAAAGAACCCATAACAAATCCCTCCTTTCATTCCTTTCTAGTGTTTGTAGTAACTTCCTGGTAACCACTTCCTGTTGCCAAACAGGAAGTGCATGATAACTCATGAGCTCTCTAGTGTTTGGGTGTGGCTGGCTATATAAGCAACACCCAAGATTCTTCCAGTGCATCGTATTGCTTTCTGTGAGCTGTATCAGCAACACACTTGCCGTGCTCTGGATCAGCCAGCATCTGCTTACCTGCTCCAGATCATCCTGCTTCTGCTTACCTGCTCCGGATCATCCTGCTTCTGCTTACCCGCTCTGGATCATTCAGCCTGAGCTTACCTGGCTCTTACTCCACGTGGCAGCTATCTCCAGTCAAGAGGGGACTTCTACACCGGCACCTGTAAGAACAAAGAAGAACAGCGTTATAATGCGCACATCAGTAACGATGCGCATACTCACCGAATCTTCCCGCGATGCTGGAATCCAGGTTATTTGCACGAGTGCACAAACCCCTGTAAGAAAGAAGAGACATTATTCATTGCGCTCGCTCCAATAATGCGGACACTTATTTCACTGCGCTCTCTCTCTCTCTCTACGTGGTGCATACTTACCAAAAGCCTCAGTGCAAACTTACCAAACCACCAAGTCTCCAGTAGCGCTGAACCCGGACTTGAGGCGCTAATACCACATAATTTCTCCTGCAAGGGAAAGGTAGAGACATTACCAGGCGCGCTCGGATTGAAGGCGCTGCACAAACCTACCAGCAGCTAGCTTCTACACGCAGCGCTACTCACCCACAAAAATACCGGCAAACGAAGGCAATGCGGACAATTTTGGACACTCAACATTCTCCGTGCAACGTTCACTTGTGGGAAGGACTTTCTAGCCAGTGAAGAAACTGGCGCCTTGAACTCTCGGCCTTGCTATGAAGGCATAAAACAGCGTTTGGCATCTGAACTCAATTTACAGACATTGGCACCAATCACATGAGAGAATCGCGCCCCTGCAAATGCAGGATGGAGTGCACACCCTACTAAAGATCAAGGTAAGCCCATAGGGGGACATCACAGCACACAGTAAAGAGAAGGGAAGGGCCCAGGGGAATCGGGGTGAATTCAGGTCTGAGTGTACACCTTGTATTTGACAGGTATTCCTCCGGGTGAACAGGGGAAGTGAAGACTCTGGGTCAAGGGAGGCTCGTCCATCGCTCCTGCAGAGACGCAGGTGAGTGTGACAATCATGAAACTAGTTTAAGAGTAAGAATGAATGGAGAGGGCAGAGTTATCAATCTATTCCCTACCTCTAGGGGTCTCAAACAGGGTTGCATATTGGACTCGACCCTCTTTATATCTTGTAAACCTGGCTGAAACTTAGCACATCTGCTACTAGTCCTGTCAAAGGGAATGCATTAAAGATTAGTTGGCTTGGCTATGCAGATGACCTACTGATACTAGACGATACCCCAAGTGGGCTACAAATAATGCTAGATGCTTTGTTTGAGTATGCGAATAAATGGCCTTTGCATCAACATTGGTAAAAAAAAATAATGGCGTTTTAGTGAAAAAGGAGAAGTCATTGCAAATACAAATGGAAAATAGATAATCAGTTAGTTGATATTGTCCGCACTTACAAATACCTTGGTGTTATGGTAGATGATGAATTGAACTGGCCATTCACTGGGTTGAGCCACAAGCTAAGTGTATGTGTATTGACAGGTGATGAGTACATTTATTGCTAGACAAGGTGGTTGCTCAATTAAGACCATCTTGTTGTTATACTCCTCTAAAATTGTTCTGTGCATGTTATATGGAGTGGAAGTGTGGGGTGAGGGATATCAAGTGGCCATTGGGAAACCTGAAAGTAAAATATATTGTGGAGAATAATAACAAATCAACCATGTGCTATGCTAATCTTTTGTGATTAGAAATTGTAACAATAATGGTTGAATATTTTTTGGCGGTCAGGAACTTGAACAACTATATGCGGACTGGAATATTGGGGACACTGGCTTAGCTACATATCCATGTAGTAAGTTTAGCTAATAAATAGCAATATGTTGTTAGCACAGAAGAAATGGGTTAGATACAAATGATGTGAATACAGCAAAGAAGTAGATATAGTACGCCTGGCATCCTATGTAGATAGTGGCCCCTTCATTCAGTATTGGATAGGACGAACGGAGGAGCCGCACTGTATACAAGCTTATCCAAGTTGCAATATAGTTAGCCAATATTTGCTCTTCAAGTTCAATGCGACTAGAGTGTTAGAGATTGAAGGCCCTAAGCTAGGGATAGCAGGAGCAGATCGTCCATGTAGGCTATGTGGAGAAATGGTAATGGAAACATCTGAGCACATAATGTTGCAGTGTGTCAGCCTGAATGCCTTGAGATACAAGTATATGAAATCGTACAACAGGTTGAATAATGAGGATGTGTATCCTTTATGGAAACTAGTAATGGTAATTAATGATGTTAATTGCTTAACTCATGATTAATTTTGAACAGAAGTGTATTGTGATTTTAGATGAGCTGTGAATGTTTTTTAATAATGTGATGATGAAATGAGGTATATAGCGTTTTTTCATTTTTATGTTTTTTCTTTCCTATACATATACAAAGTAAATTTGGCTATGAGTATATTAATAAGAAATTAAACAACCAGTTCCCTTTGTGACAAGTCTGTGCAATTCGTCCCTTCTTCCCATGGGGGAGCCACCCCCTTTGAGGCTCGGAAGGGAATCCTACTAAGCAAGACCCTCCCTAGGTGTCTAGGAAAGTGGGACCTCACTGGGAGTGACTCCCATTCCCACAAGGAACTCCCTACAAAGAACACTGTCTGCCTGTATGGAAATAGAAAAGACTGGTAGTATTGCTGTGGATTGGCACCTCAACATACTAACTGTTCCCCTCCCCCCATGTCTTTGGCTGAAGGCAATGCTGAAATCTTGGTGAAGGCAACAGCTGCTGGAGATCAGCACGTCCCCAGGAGGTATAAAAGGGACAAGGAAGCTGGAATGGAGGAGAATGAATCTTATGCAGAGGCAAGCCTCTGATGTCTGAACGTGCTGGTGGGCCGGGGCTGCGCTGTGCAAAACCGCATAGCCAGTTGTAGCGTGGAGAGATTGCGGAACAGGCGCCAGAAGGCTGGGGAACTAAAGGGTGAAAACACTGAAGTGGAGGTGGTAGTGAGATTGTCTCACCTGGTGGCGCTAGCACACATCAGCTGTGGTGGTCTGGAGCCTGTTAACCGATGCTGAGACCAGGATGGAGGTTGGAAGCCAAATCCAAGACCTCTGTGCAACCACTGCCGAGCCGGGCATGAAAAGGGAAGCAAGCGTTCCCACAAAGGTAAATGCAGGGAGAGGGGTGTATGGTTACGTCCTTGAAATAAGAAGCTCGGGTAGCCAAACGGGTTATGGGAGCCTGAGAAACCCAATTGCTGAGTACAGGCAGACGATAAAGAGAGACCCAAGTGTGTAGGAAAGCCATTTTGCATGCAGTGTTTTTACAAAATTGTTAACTCTACATTTGTCTACAGAATTCTACACCCTGATCTCGTTCTGAATCTATTCGCCGCCTCCCACTCCTTACCATGTCCTGCACCATGCCAAACAATTCCAAGGCCAGAAGAGCCCTCTGAAGCATCAGGAACGAGAAGCCCACCTCCCCCCTCCACCTCTTCACCTTCCAGTGCCCCCCCACCTTCACAGCTCAGATTGTCCCCTCCCCTTCTCCCACTGAAAGACCCCCCTCCTCCCTTATCCCCCTTCCCCACAACGCCCTCTCTCGGCACTTTCCCAACCCTTTTTTTTTAACACTTTATTTATGTTTTCAGCAGAAACAATTACAAGTTGAAAACTTGTTCTGCCCAACTGTGGGTTAGATGACTTGCACCATAACAACCCCACCCGCCCCCGCCTCCCCCCACCACCCAGTCCCGCCAATGTTCTCCTATGCCTAATATTGTTCTCCTTTATTGCTTCTCCTATGGCATCCCTTCGTCAGTGTTCAGCTTGCTAGTTAACTTGGGGATGAGGGGGATGAGGAATCTCCTTTGGAATTGATCAGATATGCTACATGGGGCCACCAAATGTCCGGAGGATGTGCGTGCAAGAGTAACGTTTTAATGAACTCGGTCGCCACATCCTGACAGTACAGTACATCCTTCTGCCATTTTGCAACTGAGGGGGCTGGGTCGTGACCCCAGGCCATGGCCACTCTTCTGCGTGGCTGTCAGGAAACGCCCTGGTAATCGACCTGTTTCCATAAGGGCACATAGAACTAGGCTCTGCTTTCGGATTAAACACCCCATCCATAGCTCCCGATTGGTTAGAAGTCCGTCTCGGACTTCACAAAACTCATTGGCACCTATGAACAGCCGCTGTTTACTTCAGAAACAGCGTTGGTCGTTACCTTGGAGACGCGCTCCTTCAGCGTTCCTGCAGTCACGTGTTTTCACACGTGAGTCTTGTTCATGGTATCACGTGACTGCCTCCCTACTTATGCTCCACCTTTTCCTTGTTTCCCTGCTTCTGAATTTGTATTCTACAGCCTTGCTACCTTGCCTTGTGTTGCTCTCTGCTTTTTGAACCTGGTTACGTATCACGGAACTCCTTCGTCTTGCCCCTTACCTGCTGCCTGGAAATCCTGCTGCCGACTTGGACCGTCCACGACCTTCTCTCTCTTGCTGGATCGTGCTTCTGCTGCCCGCAAGTTATCGACTCAGAACTGTTCACGGAACTTCACCGTCTACCCTTACCTCCTGCTTGATTAACTTGTTGCCGACCCGGATCTCTCACGACTTGCTCCGCCTACTGAAACAGTACTTCTGCTTACACGGTAACCGACTCGAAACTCTTGACCATTCTAATCCTGCATCCAAACTCACGCTCTCACGAACTTACCTGCTGCCTTCGGCTCTACTGATTTCTATGTCTACAAGAACTGCCAAACGCCCGCATTCCGGCGGGCGCCACGTGCTTGCTGGTACTTGGAGTCATTTTCGGAACAACATTAGGCGTCCTTGTTCCGGCGGGTGCTAGGTGGATCATTGCTTCATGTGAACTCAGACTTTCCACTGGTAACCATCTACCTCAGTTCCTCTTTCAGCCTGCTTTTCCCTTCCCTGGTCCTATGGTGCAATGGTAAGACCTTTTGTTGATGTTGTCCTTTCTCATTTTCTATTAAGCACAGAATTATTGGTTACTCAACCCTTCTACCATTATATCTTGTCATAGGATCGTCCATACTCAAGTCAGGAACAGTGACCTTGTGTTGGGGGGTTGATTCTCTTAACAAGGTACTTATTTGCGATCTTGGTGATTAGCTACTTCTGTGTTAAACTTGGTACTAATCTTGACCTTCCCTTGCAGGTCAGCGGTATCCTGTGACGTCCATCCATCTTTGGGTCAATTAACTCCTCAGGCGATTGTTTTCACATCCCTGAGGGGTGCATTGGCAGAAAGAACTCGTCGGCTACACGACGAGTTCAACTGCTGGAACAGAGCTCCCACCAGGGATTCTTCAGAGCTCTGACATATTCAGAAGCCTCTCATTAATGGACGTTTCCACAGACCCACTGACCACTCTGGCCCAGATAGTGGCAGATCTTAGGGCTGCGCCATTATGCAACCCTCGGGAGCCAGCACTTCATCCCCGAGACAAGAGGGAAGTCCCGTTTTTATGGCAGCTCAGTTTCCTCTCGCCCCACCTGAACGCTTCCATGGGGACCCAAAACAATACCGTACCTTTATTAATCAATGCAAATTGCATTTTCTATGCCGGCCATCCTCGTTTCCAGACTCTACCACAAAGTCAGCTTTTGTGCTATCCTACTTGGGTGGTACGGCAGCTGTTTGGGTGAATCCTTTATTGGAACAAGAGAGCCACTTGCTTCACCATTGCGACGCCTTGATTACGGCCATGTCAAGAGTGTTCGATACCAGTTATAAAACGCAAGCCAATGATCTGGAACTCTTGTCTTTGCAGCAAAAGGACACTCCTCTACTGTCATATCTCGCTCGTTTCAACCAATTGGTCGCCGAGACAGAATGGCAAGAGGAGAAGAAAGCGGCCTTGTTCTACAAAGGCCGATCTGATTCACTAAAGGACGTTCTAGCCACTGTACCAGTTGTGCCTTCCACGTTTCCGAACTATTGGACCTGGTCCTACAGCTGGACACTCTGAGGACAGAAAGGAAGGGTGAAAGAAGAGGTGTTTTCCTCGCTCCTCCTATGGCCATGCCCTCACCTGTCGCCTAAGGGGAGCCCATGCAGATCGAGGCAGTCGGGGGTCCATTGTCTTCTGAGGAAAGAGAACAACGCAGAAAAAACAACCTACGTTTCTGTTGCGGTTCTGCTGAGCATTTCCTTCGTGAGTGTACTAAGAAACCCAAGAAACAGGGAAATGCCAGAGCCCGACATTAGAAGGAACCCCTATGTCGAGCAAGGTTTCCCCGGGTTCCTGCTTATCGGTGCCTTATGTTATCCATGCTCAATTGACTGTTCTGTCCGGGAGTTCGTGGGTGGTGCAGGCTGTCCTTGATTCCGGAGCTACCGGGAATTATGTTGATGCCCAATATGTTCATGACTGAAAATCCCGGTCATCCACAAGGATCATCCTGAGCTGGTTAGTGCGGTGGACGGTGCCACGCTAGTATCCAACTTGGTCACAGAACCCACCGCCGCGCTCGTTATGACTCTCACTTCCGGACATACAGAAGAGATACACTTCGATGTGATTGCGGCACCACAATTCAAGCTCATCCTAGGGCTACCCTGGTTGGTGTTGCACAACACTGGGTCAACTGGCAAACCGGTGTGGTCAAGTTTACCTCTAGTCATTGTACTAGTCACTGTTTCTCTGAGATGACCAGTCCTTGCCTCCCGCTATTGGACTCCATTGCGCTAAAAGGGGGGGTGGGGGTGTTCTTCTGTTATGTGGCCCAAGGAATATGAACAATTCCGGGACGTGTTTGATAAGGTGGAGGCGGAGAAATTACCACTGCACCGCCCCTATGAATATCCTATCGATCTCGTGGAAGGTGCCAGGATTCCATCCGGACGGGTGTATTCTCTGACACAAAGGGAGAATGTAATTCTTAAAGAATATCTAGACACAGCCTTAAAAAATGGGTTCATACGTCCATCCCAGTCTCCAGCAGCATCACCCCTATTCTTTGTGCCTAAGAAAGAGGGGGACCTTCGTCCATGTATCGACTATAGAGAACTCAATGCCGTAACCATTAGGAACCAGTACCCAATACCCCTCATTTCAGTCCTACTAGATCAACTGGGTACCTCAGAATACTTCACAAAGTTGGACCTGAGAGGTGCCTATAATCTTGTTAGAATGAAAAAGGGGATGAATGGAAAACGGCCTTCAAAACCAAATACAGGTTGTTTGAATATTAAGTCATGCCCTTCAGACTCTGCAATGCTCCAGCCACGTTTCAAAGATTCATAAATGACGTCCTGAGTGATATGCTTGACCGCTTTGTTGTGGTTTACCTAGATGATATCTTGATCTACCCCACTTCATATCCAGAACACATTAAGCATGTTTCTACAGTCTTAAAGAGATTAAGAGAACATTGCTTGTAAGCCAAGCTGGACAAGTGTTTGTTTCATGTCCAGGAAGTAGAATTCCTGGGTTACGATATCACTAATCAAAGAATCAAAATGAGTAACGTGAAGGTTAAGGCTGTGTTGGATTGGCCCACCCCAACCTCACTCAAGACATTACAATCATTCCTTGGTTTCCCGAACTTCTACCGGAGGTTCATTTAGTCCTTTTCAGAGACTGTTGCTCCTCTAACAGCATTGACCAGTAGCAAAAGGCTGTTTGAATGGACATCCCAGGCCCAACTAGCGTTCGAGGCTTTAAAAGTGGCCTTCACGACTGCACCAGTCCTCCAACATCCGGACCCTGAACTTCCGTTTCATGTGGAGGCCGATGCCTCGGAGGTTGCGGTTGGGGCGGTTCTTTCTCAGATTTGCAACGACACTGGGTTATTACACCCTGTGGCCTACCATTCTCGGAAGCTTACACCGTACGAACAAAACTACACGGTGACTGAACGCGAGTTGTTAGTGGTTCGAGACACGTTCATAGCTTGGAGTCATCTCCTGGGTACCATCTCTCCCGTTCAAGTGCACACCGATCACCGCAATCTCCTAGCTTTATAATCATTGAAATGTACCACCGCTCGTCATGCCAGATGGCACAAGTTTTTCTCCATGTACAATTTTGTGTTAACCTACCGGCCTGGGCGCTTGAACTCGAAGGCAGATGCTCTCTCTCGGGTTCATGGTTTGCCCTCACGCTCTTGGGATGGCACCTTGCTCCTTAAAAACCAAGTGGTTTGTTCATGTACCTTGCAGCCAACACTCAAGTCCTTGATACAGGAGTGGGTGGCTAAATCCCCTAAAGAGATTCAAGATTTCAACATGGAGATAATCAAACAGCTCCCATACGTACAAGGGCGCATCTACATACCCGATACTGTTACAAGACACATGGCCTTGCAATGGTGTCATGATTCATTAGTGGTTGCTCATCCTGGACTACGTAAAACGTTGGAGTTGTTACGACGCTGGTGTTGGTGGCCCTCTATGCACCAGGACGTATCTTCTTACAACACCTCTTGTTCTATATGTGCTCAATGTAAAGGTAATACAGCTAAACCCATGGGGTTGCTACACCCTCTTCCGATCCCGGAACGTCCATGGTCCATGATCTCTATGGATTTTATTGTAGAGCTTCCTCCGGTCATGGGGTATGACACCATATGGGTGGTCATTGACTATTTCACAAAGGTCGGTCTATTTATCCCTTGCAAGGGATTGTCTACCGCTCCTGCCCTTGCGGAACTATTCCTTCATAATGTTTTTCGTTGTTTTGCCCTACCTGAAGTGATTGTCATGATGCCTACCCATGGGGATCCAGATCAAGTCCAGCAGCCCCGGAAGCAGGCATCAAGTTATTCCAAGCAAGCACAACAACCCCTGCTAGGGGCCATTTGGGTGCAGTCCTGGCGTCTATGGCGCCAGGCTCATATGGAGAGTCAGTCCTGGCGCCATAGGCACCAGGCTCATAGATTAAAACTTACCTGATGCAGACCATGCGGCAAGAGCTCCAAGCCAAAAGAGGCTTGGAAGGGACTACTTTACCTTGGGACTATTTTTTACTCTGGTCGGGGAGGAATACTTACCTGGGACTACTTTGGAGGCTATTTTAACCACGCCCGAAGAGCAGCACACGCTTCACGTTATTCTGCATCCAGCAGCATAACGCTCACCGTGCCTGCAAGTCTGCATCCAGTCTTCTGCCACGCCCGCCTCGAGTCTGGAGCTCCTAGAAAAAGGGAGAAAGAAGGAGAAAAGGTTAGAACAAGAGCAATACCTTTTGATCCTTACCTGAATTCCCGGTCCAACGCGCCTCCAAGCTGGAAGAAAGAAGTTATTTTATGCGCATCGCCTCGCCTGCTGCAGCGCCGCACTGAACTCACTGGCCTTTGCAGCATCTTCAGTATCCACCACATCCTTCTGCATGTTCCCGCCGCACTCCGGCACCTAAGAAAAACACAAGAACAGCAAGGTGAGCCAAGGGAATAAACAGAGGCGATATTAGTTACCCCCCATAGACTTACCTGATTTTACCACTGGGGTACTATTCCTCTTCACGGGTCGGCGCAGCCTCCACCGCATCTTCGCCATACCCCGGCCCCTAAGGGGAACAAAAGGACAGCAAGGTGACACAAAGGGACAAACAAAGGGAAACCTCCTCACCACAATAGACTTTCCTAATTTTACCGCCGGAGGCATTATTCCCCGAGACTTCATACTTTCTCTCAGCACCTGAATAAGGGAGAAAGCAACAGGTTACATTCTGACATTATTTTATCGAACTGTGTTGGATAATACAAATCCTTACCTGAATGTTACCAGTTGCCACGAGGAACTCTTCGCTAGGGTCAAGCTGCAACCTGCAAGGAATCGGACAAGAGTGAAAGTCAGACATTTGAACTCTTACAAACTATATACTTACGGCGTCTTGCCAGAAATCTCAGTCAATATTGTTCTGGAACTCACCAATTCCTTCGAATCAGTGAAGCAACTGGTTATCTACGCGCCCCTGCTCTCAATGCAGGATGGAGAGCTCATCTTTCCAAACCATCAGGTGAGACTATAAGAGGGAACATTAAAGGTGATCAGTGGGGAGAACAGCGGGGGTGGGGGATTTACGCTCAACTCCGCGGGTGGTTAATTCCCTTTCTCCATTTGCAGAAGAATACTCCTACGGGCCAAGCAAACGAAGCTTGGTGGGCCAGTCCAGTCCGTCATCTCGGCACTACGCGTCACATTGGTGGAGACCGCAGCTGTCCGGTTCAGATCGACGCCCCTGTGGGAGCCAGGTGAGCGTAACAGTTTGTTTGTTTATTTATTTGTTGTGCGCACCGGACCCTCGAGTAGCAGGGCGCATAAGACAAGGAGGTTTACAACTTAGATGCAGAAAGGTTACGCTTACAACATATGACAGAAAAACAGGAGATTTTGGCTCCACAGGGTGAGGCATGTACAATACAAAAAATGTGCAGCCACACATTCAATTTATAGCTAACGTTTGCATAGTAACAGGTCAGTCTATAACAGGTGAAATGCATGTAGTGGTGGGTGGGAGAGTGACCGTTATATGGCATTTTCGGTAAGCCATTTTGTAGTGTTCTGAATTTGTTGAATGTTAGGTCAGATCTAAGTGCCTGGGGTAGGGAGTTCCACAGTAGAGCTGCCTTGACAGGGAAGCTGGAACCTCTGATTGTGGTTAGTTTAAATCTGGGCACTAAAAGGGAATTAGGGCTGACTGTCCTGGTGAGTCTAGTAGGGTTTTTTCTAGTAAATCGTTCTATAAGGTATTTCGGGGGCTTTGTTGTTTAGGCATTTATGGATGAGGGATGCGGTTTTAAGGTTGATTTTTTTCTTGGGTAGAGAGCCATTTGTGATTGCGTCTTATTTCAGAGATATGTGCTCTTCTCGGGATGCTTAAGGCCGGTCTGAGTGCATTGTTTTGGAGCACTTGTATTCTGTTGATTATTTGTTTGGAAGTCCCTATAAAGAGGGAGTTGCAATAGTCTAATTTTGATAAGATGAAGGCTATAGCTAGGATAAAACAGCTGTCTTCTGATAAGAATTGTTTTCCGGCTCGTATTAATTTGCATGTATAGGCCGTGGATGAGGCCAGTGAATTCACCTGTTAGTTGGTAAAGGAGAGAGTCGAGTCAAGGTAAAAACCTAGAGTTTTTACTTCTTTAGCGACCTTAATAGTGTTCCCATCGATGATAAATGCAGAATAGTTTCGGTTGATTTTAGAGATACGGGCAGCAGTGCCCAGGATGATAGGCTCTGTTTTGTCATCGTTCAAGCAAAGGCTGTGGTTGGCCATCCATGCTTGAACGATGCTATAGACTCTGTTCACCAAAGCCAGATCTTCCACATAATCCCCGGTAAGTGGTAGGAGAATCTGGGTATCATCTGCATAGTTAGTGCAGGTGATACCCAGACTGTCAAGATCGTCAAAGAGTGGCTTGGTGAAGATGTTGTAGAGTGTTGGCGAGACGCATGATCCCTGGGGCACTCTGCAGGTGATGGGTATCGGGTCTGCTGCCGCTGAAGGGGAGAATACCCTCATGGTCCTGTCGCTGAGGAATGATTGTATCCAGACTATGGCCTCTCCTGAGAAGTGGGCTGCCGAGTCCAGGTGATTGCATAGGACTTTATGGTCCACCAGGTCAAAGGCGGCTGAGAGGTCTAGTAGGAGGAGGAGAGCTACTTTGCCCTCGTCTCTGAGTGAGTCTATTTGGGCCTTCAAGTCAATAAGGGCAGTCTCTGTGCCATGTAAGGGTCGGAAGCCGGATTGGCGGACGCCAAGGAGCTGGTTCACCTCAAGGAAGTTCTGAATTTGGGTGTAAGCTACCTTGTCTAGTATTTTTAGTAGGAAGGGCACCGTGGTGATGGGCCTGTAGTTTGTTCGAATGTTGGGGTCCAGTGTTTGTTTTTTCAATAGGGGGAGTACCCAGGATTCCTTTAGGTTACGTGGAATGGTGCCTGTGGTAAAGGAGGCATTGATGTGTTTTGTGATAAAGGGAGCTAGATCTCTAGCAGCGTCCTTGATCAATTGTGCTGGGCATTGGTCTCCTTTGGTCTCCTTTGCAATTAGATGGTTTGAGAGCCAGAATAGCTTTCTCTACTTCAGTTACTGTGACCTTAGAGAAGCTGAATTGGGTACATTCATTGAGTTTGGGTGTAAGGATTTTGTCCGTGGGGATTTGGGTTTTGGCTGGTAATGAGGCTTTCTTTAGTGCAATTTTAGTTTGGAGGTTGGATACTTTAGTGGTGAGAGCCAGCTGTATGTCAGTGCACCAGGTTTTATCTTTGATAGTCATCCTGGCATTTCCAGTTCTTTTAGGATGGAAAAGAGCTCCTTCATGCTAGAATTGGCTTGGGTAATCCTATTGTTATGTTTCTTGTTTGGCCAGGGTGATGTCCTTTTTGTATTGCTTAGAGATGTTTGTTAGATTGGATTTGTTTTCAGCGGTAGGATGCAAGTTCCATATTGTTTGGCATTTTCTTTTTTGTAGTCTTAGGTTTTTTAGGTGGGGAGTAAACCAAACGTTTAGGTGCTTTCTTGGTTTACTATTCCTAAGTTTAAGCGGAGCGACGCTGTCAAGAGCGATGGTCATGGCATGATTGAATTCCTCCACTAGAAGGTCTGGATCAGTATCTTCTGATAAGGAGTTAAGTTTAGGTAGGATATGGGACAAGATATTATCTGCTGTAATATTTTTCTTATTTCTAGTTAGAGTGGGTACGGCTGGGGGGGTGTTGGAGCTATGGGTCTTTTAGTGTTGATGGTGAAAGAGATTAGATGGTGGTCCGTCCATATTTGGGGGGCAATAGTTATTATGGAGGGGTTACAATTGTGACTGGCGATCCAATCAAGAGTTCTCCCTTTGGCATGGGTGGGAGTATTCACCTTCTGCGTGAAACCTAGTTCTGCTAAGGTGTTGGCTACTGCAGTGGCCTGGTGATCATTGATATCATTGTAACCTAAGTTGAAGTCTCCTAGCACTAAAGTTTGTGAGGAGTTTTTTAGCTTCTCAGAGATAACAGTCGTGATATCTTAAAGGAGCTGATAGGGCCTGGGGGTCTGTAGAGGAGATGGATGTTTAATGTTTGTGAATTGGCAGTGGGTAGTTTGATGGAAAGAAATTCACAAGATTTAAGGTTGGGTGTGGAGGTGATTCTCATGGATAGATTAGTTTTGGCGATAATCGCTATTCCTCCACCCCGTGCATCTGGTCTGTCAACTCTGAGGATCGTATAATTGTCTGGGACTGCTAGAGTAAGTGCAGGACCTGCTGCATCGTGGAGCCACGTTTCCGTAATGGCGATGAAGTCAAGGTCATTTTCCCGGATAACGTCCGCTATGTCTGTAGCGTGAGCGACTAACGATCTGGCATTAATTAAAGCAGCTTTTAGGTCGGGTTCTGGTGGATCTATAGACGGCAGTTTGGCAGTAGGCTTATTTCTTTTAGGATGAGGTTTACGGCTGTGGGGGTCGGTAGTTTCTAGAGGTAGAGGTAGTTTCGGACGAAGGTGGTCCAGGTTAATGTTGTATTTATTAATGGGTTCGAATATTTTAGGAAGTTGAGCCCGGAGTCTATGGTTCCTCTGTGCTAAGATGCAAGGGGTTGTGAGTATTGACTGTATGTGGACTCCCGGGTCCTCGAAAGGCTGGAAGGTTCGCATGGTGATGTAGGCAGTGGTAATGAGTATAACTATCAGATTATGGAGTGATACTCTGAGTGCTAGGTTAGGCATGTAAGAGTACATAGTGTTACTCCTGGTTAAGCTAGGGCCTGTTGTTCCCTGCATTGATCGAGTATTAGCAATGGCAGGGTAGGCTATGTATAGGGAAGATGGACTAGATGCAGCAGTTAGATACTAGGCTAGATGCAGCAGTTAGATACTAGGCAAAGTAGGCTAGGAACAACCATCAAGTAGTAAGCTCAGATATTGGGCTAGATGCAGCAATCAAATACTGGGCTTAATGCAGCAACAAATATTAGGCTGAGCGCAGCAATCAGATATTGGACTAGATACAGCAATCAAATATTAGGCTAGATGCAGCAATCAAATACTGGGCTAAATGCTGCAACAAATATTAGGTTGAACGCAGCAATCAGAATTAGGCTAGATGCAGCTATCAAATACTGGGCTAAATGCAGCAACAGATATTGGGCTAAATGCAGCAACAGATATTGGGCTGAACGCAGCAATCAAATATTAGGCTAGATGCAGCAATCAAATATTAGGCTAGATGCAACAATCAAGTACTGGGCTAAATGCAGCAACAGATATTGGGCTAGATGCAGCAATCAAATATTAGGCTAGATGCAGCAATCAAATATTAGGCTAGATGCAGCTATCAAATACTGGGCTAAATGCAGCAACAGATATTAGGCTAAGTATAAACAATCAGATATTGGGCTAGCTGCAGTGATCAGGCAGTACAGAGTATGACACAGCTAGAATCAGATTTCAAACCTAACAGGTGGTGTAGCGCGGAAGGCGGCACAGTTAGATTAAATTTACTGTTTAGAAAAGATGCACATTGAAATATTGAGGCTGAACGTTATAGGCAGGTAAAGAGTACTTACAGTACTGCCACGAAGAATAGGCATTGAAAATGCATGGTGCAGGGTCATGTAGCAGACCGCACAGTGCGCTAACTGGTTTGCCCATGTATGGGGATCCAACACGGAACTTCGGTAGGGACATGCAAGTTGGGAGTAGCGCTCCCATGCGCCGAACAGGTGCAAAACAGGGCCCTTAGCCGCGGCCCTTCGCCGGAAGGGCTGCAGCCGGCTCCTTCCGCCTGCTGGCGGAAACGTACACAGGGGTTGCTAGGCAATGCTAATTGTTGCCGCGAGCTGGTTGTGGGCGGCCATTTCGGAGTGAGGCGTTTTCGGTTGCTGGAACTGCAGCAATGTGATGCACGGAAGGAAACATGCTTAACAGTTCAACATCTGCGGTCGGTTTCTAACCTACTTCAGTGCAAGGCCAGAGTCGCTGTGGAAAGCCGTCTGGCATCTGGATGGCTGCTGGGGGGTTGAAGGCTGCTCCTGCAGCTTCAGATCGTCCCGGTGAGGTGGAGAAGGGCTCCTGCCCTCTCCGTGTGTAGGGTGGGGGAATGCTGGATCAGGCACAAAACAGGGCCCTTAGCCGCGGCCCTTCGCCGGAAGGGCTGCAGCCTGCTCCTTCTGCCTGCCAGCGGAAACTTACACAGAAGTACACAAGGGTTGCTAGGCAACGCTAATTGTTGCCGCAAGCGGGTTGTGGGCGGCCATTTCAGAGTGAGGCGTTTTCGGTTGCTGGAACTGCAGCAATGTGATGCACGGAAGGAAACGTGCTTAACATTTCAGCATCTGCGGTCGGGTTTCTAACCTACTTCAGTGCAGGGCCAGAGTCGCTGTGGAAAGCCGTCTGGCATCTGGATGGCTGCTGGGGGGTTGAAGGCTGCTCCTGCTGCTTCAGATTGTCCCAGCAAGGTGGAGAAGGGCTCCTGCCCTCTCTGTGTGTAAGGCAGGAATGCTGGATCAGGCGCAAAACAGGGCCCTTAGCCGCGACATTGATAGTATCGGACCGGGGGACACAAGTCACCTCACGTTTTTGGAAAACTCTTACTTCCTCGATTGGAATAGAAGATCGCTATTCTAGTGCCTACCATCCCCAAACCGACGGACAGACTGAACGTCTTAATGCCACGCTGGAACAATATCTACGCTGTCTGATATTACAATACCAGGAGACCTGGTACTCTGTCATTGTCCATGCAGAATTCACCTACAACAACTCATTCCACACATCCATTGGTACCACACCACACCATTCCATGCCTTGTACGGTCAACACCCATGGACTATTCTGGGGGATCTAGTCCTAGACTAACCCAGCTGTTCAAGCCTGTCTTGGGGACCTCACTGCTGTGCATACAGCAGTGGGCACCCATTTAAAGGAGGCCCAGGAAAAGGCTAAAACCTATGCTGACCATCACCGTCGGGATGCTCCCACGTACGACATCGGTTCCAAGGTGTGGTTGTCCACAAAGAACCTCTGCATTCCGGGTCGTAAATCATTATTGCCTCGCTTCATAGGCCCATTCCCGGTTTCTGCAGTGATTAATGCTGTATCGGTCAAACTAGAGTTACCTAAATCATGGAAAATCCACCCAGTTTTTCATGTGGCATTGCTCAAGCCATGTGCTAGTTCTACTAGGCTGCCCGTCCATCCACCTCCTGTTATGGTTCAGGGTTCAGAGGAGTACGAAGTCAACGCTATACTGGACTCCAAGTTCTGCAGAGGTACTCGGCTGTTTCTGATAGACTGGAAGGGCTACGGCCCAGCTGATAGAACATGGGAACCCGCTTCCAATATTCACGCCCCCTGTCTCATGTCTCGGTTCCTTGCCTCGGAAGCGGGGGGTCTTCATTGGTGGAGGATGCTGTCAGGAAACGCCCTGGTAATCGACCCGTTTCCATAAGGTCACATAGAACCAGGCCCTGCTTTTGGATTAAACACCCCATCCATAGCTCCCGATTGGTTAGAAGTCTGTCTCGGACGTCACAAAACTCATTGGCACCTATGAACAGCTGCTGTTTACTTCAGAAACGGCGTTGGTCGTTACCTTGGAGACGCGCTCCTTCAGCATTCCTGCAGTCACATGTTTTCACACATTAGTCTTGTTCATGGTATCACGTGACTGCCTCCCTACTTATGCTCCACCTTTTCCTTGTTTCCCTGCTTCTGAATTTGTATTCTACAGCCTTGCTACCTTGCCTTGTTTTGCTCTCTGCTTTTTGAACCTGGTTATGTTTCACAGAACTCCTTCGTCTTGCCCCTTACCTGCTGCCTGGAAATCCTGCTGCCGACTCGGACCGTCCATGACCTTTTCTCTCTTGCTGGATCGTGCTGCTGCTGCCCGCAAGTTATCGACTCGGAACTGTTCACGGAACTACACAGTCTACCCTTACCTGCTGCTTGATTAACTTGTTGCCGACCCGGATCTCTCGCGACTTGCTCCGCCTACTGAAATGGTACTTCTGCTGCCCGCATGGTAACCGACTCGGAACTCTTGACCATTCTTATCCTGCATCCAAACTCACGTTCTCACAAACTTACCTGCTGCCTTCGGCTCTACTGATTTCTACGTTTACAAGAACTGCCAAACGGCCGCATTCCAGTGGGCGCCACGTGCTTGCTGGTACTTGGAGTCATTTTCGGAACAACATTAGGCGTCCTCGTTCCAGCGGGTGCTAGGTGGATCATTGCTTCATGTGAACTCAGACTTTCCACTGGTAATCATCTACCTCAGTTCCCCTTTCATCCTGCTTTTCCTTTCCCTGGTCCTATGGTGCAATGGTAAGACCTTTTGTTCATGTTGTCCTTTCTCGTTTTCTATTAAGCACAGAATTATTGGTTACTCAATCCTTCTACCATTATATCTTGTCATAGGATCGTCCATACTCAAGTCAGGAACAGTGACCTTGTGTTGGGGGGTTGATTCTCTTAACAAGGTACTTATTTGCGATATTGGTGATTAGATACTTCTGTGTTAAACTTGGTACTAATCTTGACCTTCCCTTGCAGGTCCGCGGTATCCTGTGACGTCCATCCATCTTTGGGTCAATTAACTCCTCAGGCGATTGTTTTCACATCCCTGCGATTCTTCAGAGCTCTGACAGTGCCAGGATCAACAATACATTTGGGGGGGCGTGGCTAACTAGCCATGAAATAGGACGCGCCTAAGGGAGCCGCTCCGAGGATCTGGAACCGATTCGGAAAAAACATGCTTTAAAAATGAACATTCAGCCTTAAGAATGTAAGCGTGAGCGTGTGAACGAGAGGCCCGGCTATGGCTGCAAAAACCAAACTGATTGGGAGAGCAGCTGAGGTGAAATTAACATTGCAGTCTTCAGCAGCCCCGATACAGAGTATCCAAGATGGCGGTAAACAAAGGAGGTGTAGCCGCGATAACATGTTCAGCCGGATAGACCCCAGCGTGAGAAGAATACTGAAACATTGTCTCTGGGCGGTCGTGTGGATCTCTGCACTGGGTGCGGTGTGTGACGAGCGGCAGCGAGGTCGCGAGTAGCCGCGGGGGCTCAAAGTGACGGGCGGACCCAGCCTGCAAGTATGGAGACCACATATGAAGAATGGAGGAGACCGGTGTCTAGAGCCATCGCAGCCCCCCAGGCTGCATAAGACTATCGCGCGTGCGGCTCTCGGCTGCCGCATGTGAAGACACAGGGCTGCAGACCAAGAGTGGAAGAGGCGGTGGAGGACCGGAGTGAAAAACGGCTGCCGGGCGCAGTGTCCACTAGGAACAGAGGTCCAAAGTATGTACATCGGGTGCTTCGTGAATACATGAAGGCTGTGCAGCAGGAATGTTAGGTTAAGGCTCGCGGAGCTCAATGATGCATCGGGAGTCAGACCGAGCGGAAGGAAAGAACAGTGCGGCTGGATGCACATTGTTACTACACGATAAGCAGACCCAAACGCTGATATAACTGAAAAGAAGTGCTGCGGCTGCACTATTGGAAGCACAAGACACAGGCATAACAACTAGGAGCCCCTTGAAGAAAAGAGAATTGGTTGGGAGGCACTACCAACAATAGTTAGTTTACTATAGGTAAATTTACCCAAAGGGTCTTAGGAACTCTGTGTCATTCAAGTATATAATATTTCAGGTGCAGCAGGGAGAAGCTCGAAGCCACTCGAGATTCAAAATACTGAAGAACAAGACCTGCACCGGCCGGTAACCCTGTGCTGCACTCCTCGCGGGAACTAGTCCAAAGTAGTAATTCTGCCTTGCAGAGACTAAAGACTCCCTCGCGGGAATATTTGTTCGACAAGGCTCAGTTTTCACCAGTCTTCGGAATGGTGTGATTGGCTTGATCTAATGTTCAGATAGTCAACCGGGCACATTCGGCCCTGTCTAGCTGTGAGTCTCCAACCAAGAATGAATCATGCTGAGAACAAGGAGTGCAGCACAGGGTTACCGGCCGGCAACGGTTGGTGCATGTCTTGTTAACTAGGAGCCCCTTGCCACACAGTCAATACAGGGCTGACTTGCCCAGTGAAGAAAGGCTCTCGCAACGAATGTTGGCAGGGTGCAGGAGCAGTTAAAAAAAAAAAAGGGCAACCAAGCTGCAAGGGAACATTGACAATCCCCTGAGTGGAGCATTCTTAAGTAGACCGTCACTTGAAGCGAACATCACATGGCAAGTCGTGCTGGGTGAAGTATTTCGGCATGGTGTAGCTTCAGGCCATACAATGAAGCTAATTAAAAACATGGGAGGACATAACCCACCTAAAGACAAGCTCAGTGCACTTGAATCTGTATGGGCACGCCAAGGATAAATACCTGGGCCGGTGCTGACTGACTGGCGGCACGGCTTGATGGAGAGGTAGAGCTGCCGCACCACAGACGCAGTAATCGAGGAAACTGGACCGAGTTTGCAGGATGACAGGGAGAGTGGTCAAGGGCAAAAGCAAACAGCCCACTATGGAAGCGTTTGCTAAGACGCAGCAGTCCCCAGCGGTGCCGAAGCACAGTGGCGCAAATATACCCACGGAAAGTTCCCCAGAGACTGACAATCACCAGATACTAACTGCCATCACGGAACTGAGAGACTCATGGGGGACAGCAATGGAGGATCTAAGGACCTCCCTGGAGGCAAAAATAGATGCGGTGGGGATAGAAGTCAATCTGCTGCGACAAGACGTCAGGGCGCTGGCAGACAGAACTAGCAGCCGGGAAAGTGCAGTCAAAACTAACACGACCCCTAGCACCGATAATGCAAAGGAACTCCACATACTAAAGCAGCAAGTGGCTAACCTGGAGAACCGCACTGAGGAAGTAAAAGGAAGGGCGAGATGCAACAACATTCGTGTGGTTTGGCTGCCGGAAGGAGAAGAAGGCCAAGACCCTACGGATTATGTGGAAAATATGATCCTACAGGAGGTAGGGGCCGACAAACTCTCGCAGGGATTCACAGTAGAGCGAGCGCATAGAGCCCTCATGAGGAAACCAAAACCTGGAGCCCCTCCCCGCGCAATAATTGTCAAGATACTGAACTATAAAGATCGTGAGAAAAATTGGGAGTACTTTAGAAAAGGGGGAACGATTGAAAGAGCCTCGGCTACCATTACGGCTTATCCTGACTATACAATGCTGGTCCAGAGGCAGAGGTATAACTATGTAGAGGTGAAGAGGAGGCTGCGCATGGCCGGCATCAAATATATGCTTCTGTACCCTGCTAGACTGAAAGTGGTGCACAAAAGTAGGGTGGTCTTTTTTGATACCCCAGAGGAAGCTGGACTTGCAGGGCTGCCCGGAACAAGAAGCGGAACAGGCCCGAGTAGAACAAGGTAAGTGACAGAGACACTCACTGAGACGCTATATATACACAGGCGTATCACACTGGAGGGTATCCTGGTAGATACTGGCTGGGTCATGATGGACGTGTAGGGATGGGAGGTGTCGAAGCCAGATTATGATATCCTTGATTCAGCTGATATGTAACGAACTGGAATATAGAGCAACATATGAGTAACTTGATAGTAGCATGTGGTTGAATAGAAGCAGATAGGAGCGGTAGAACACAGGCTCCTTACCCCCCAAGTAATAGTAGAAGTAGTAGGATAGCCATTAGGGCGACCTCACCCTGCTGGGCTTAGAGTACAGGCTATTGCCAGAAAGAGCTAGATGCGGGGGTGCCTGAGATCCAGGGATGGAGCGGGGCAAAGTTTGGGAAGGGAAGGGAGGTGGGAGGGGAAGGGGTATGGGTGTTTGGGTTAGCTGGGCAACAGTTGGGGAGGGTTTTGTTGGGGAAGGGAAGGGAGGTGGGAGGGAGTGGAGAAGGGGTGTTTGGAGTGTTTGTAGTCATAGGAAGTTTGAATTGGGGAATGAGCCTAGACAGATTGAGACGGAAGTGGGATCTGGACTGCACCGGTGGGAGGGGAAAGGGGACTCTAAAGGGCCATGGGGGATCTTAAAATAATCACGTGGAATGTCAGGGGACTTAACAGTTATCTAAAAAGAAATAAGGTCATGTTGTACCTGCGCAGACAAAAGATAGACATTGCACTGTTGCAGGAGACACATCTGACACAGGAAAAGATGGAGATGGTTGTAAAGAAATGGAAAGGGGTTGTGATGGGTTCGACATACACTGCTTACGCTAGAGGAGTATTCATCTGGGTTGCGCCGCATGTCCCGTTTCAACTATTACAAGAAGTGGCGGAAAAGGATGGGAGGATGGTTATACTGAGGGGATTAGTGAAGAATAAGGAGATAAGCATAGTAAATACATATGCCCCCAATCAGAGCACGGCAGCGTATTTCAGAACTAACCTTAGTATGTGTATGGGTAGCGCAGTGATCTGGGGTGGGGATTTTAACTTTGTATTGAACCCCAGGGTGGATAGATCAGATGGCAAAATAGATAGACCCGCCCCAGCAGCTAAAGCATTGCAGACACTGCTAGACGACTTTGGTCTGGCAGATGTGTGGAGAACGAAATACCTCCGAGAAAGGCAATATTCGCACTACTCCGCCCCGCAGCAGCTACATACAAGGATGGACTATATCTTTGCCACGCCGGATGTAATAACAGAGATTACTCAAGCAGAATATAAAGCGAGGGTCCTCTCAGACCACTCGCCCCTGGTCCTCGGGTGGCAATATCGCCCCCCCGAGAGCACGGATTCCGACATGCCGCCTCCGAGCAGAGGCACTCAAGGACCCTGTTTTCAGGGAGGACATAAGAGAAGAGATTACAAACTATTTCGAGACGAATACTGGTAGCGTTGACTCTGCCAGTACATTATGGGAAGTCTTCAAGGTAGTGATGCGAGGGGTGGCCATAGCAAAATCAAAAGGGCTGCAGGGTGGAGTTTTGGCTGACCTACAAAGAACGGAAAAGGAACTAGAAAAGGCATTAAAGAAAGGAAGTGTAGACAATGAGTTGGTACTTAAGCTACAGCAGAAATGTGCGGAACAATGGGAAAGACTGAGCAACCTCAACCACAAAGAATATATAGAGAGACAGCATGCAGGAGGAGATAAAACAGGACGGCTTTTGGCATGGTTATACAAGAGCGAAACTCCCAGACCCACGATCAGAACGTTAATGCGAGGAGATTGTAGTGTAGTGGACACCCAGGAGGGAGTTAATCAGGAGTTTGCGGATTATTATAAGTTGCTATATGGGGATGAAAAGGGAAGTAGCCATGAGGAGATAACTGAAACATTGGAAGACATAGGACTGCCTATGATAAGTGTTGAGGAAAGAGAGGAGCTAGATGCGCCGATTACTCTGGAGGAGTTAGAAGAAATGGTAAGGCAGCTGCCTACTAGTAAGACTCCGGGGGCGGACGGGTTCCCAAGTGAATTTTATAAAGTATATGGAAAGTAAGTGCTCCCCCAATGCTAGAAATGCTAAATGAAGCGTTTGAGGTGGGACGGTTGCCGGAGTCACTTAGAGAGGCGATTATAATACCGCTTCCCATGCCCAACAAGCCTGGGCATAGCTGTGGCTCATACAGACTTTTGTCAATGTTGAACCAAGACAGCAAGATACTGACGGCTGTCTTGGCAAACAGATTGCGAAGAGTTATTGGCAAACTTATACACCCCGACCAGACGGGCTATGTCCGGAATAGAAATATAACTCATAATCATAGACGACTCCAACGGTTGTTGAATGGGGAAGTAAGAACGAGGGAGAAATGGCGATTGTGTCCTTGGACGCGGTAAAGGCGTTTGATTCGGTCAAGTGGCCGTGGCTGCTGGCGACCCTGGCGGGGTATGGAATGGGACCAGAATACATAAGGTGGGCGAAGATGCTATATAGCGAACCACTGGCTAGAGTTAGAACACGATCAGTGATATCTGAGAGATGGCAACTTAGTAGAGGCACCAGAGAGGTGTGCCCATGGTCCCCAATGCTTTATATACTAGCCCTGGAGCCTCAAGCAATATACCTTAGACAACAATACGATACTATAGGTATCGAGGTGGGGGGGTGACACTTGATCTCCTTATATGCAGATGATTTGTTGCTGTACCTGAGATACCCGGAGGGAAATCTCCAGTACATCCTAGAAGTGATGGAGAGATATGCGGGGCTGTCTGGGATAGCGGTGAATCCTCAAAAGTCTAGTATTTTCCCGTTGGGCAGCTATAAGGGTACCCCTGTGAGACTGTTACCTGTGTTACAAATACCATGGGCGGTTAACACGTTCCGGTATCTTGGGTTAGATGTGTACCATACGGTTGAAGAGGAACATAGGCACAATACCGAGGTGGCCATTGCGAAAATCGAGAAGTGTATGAAATTCTGGGTGAAGTTGCCCTTGGCAATGATGGGACGAAGTGCAATGTTGAAGATGGTGGTCCTACCTAGGCTCCTGCATTATTTCGGGAATATCCCATACATGATACCTAAGAAGTTTTCTGCTAAACTGAACAGCATGTGTAGAGATTTTCTGTGGCATGGTACCCGGAATAGAGTGGCGCTATGGAAGCTGCAGAACCTTTATGAAAAAGGGGGAATAAAACTGCCTAACTATGAAGTTTATTATGTAGCGAGCCAACTGCAATATGTTGCCAAATGGCTCTCAGATGACGCGACCCCCGAATCCAGGTTGTTCGGACATGATTGCACCCCATTCTATTTAAGAGATGATCTGGCTGCCTAAGACAGAAATGAGAGAGCGCCCTAGGATGATGGTGCTTGGATGGAAGATGTGGCGCCGAGCATGCTGGATGATGGAGAACTCATTCCCATGCTCCCCGCAGATACCACTAGTTGCACTGATAGGGGAAGATAAGCAGCTGAGGATGACAATCAGGAATCACTGGGAATTGGTGGGGCTGGTAACGTTAGGAGATATCTGGCAAGAGGGGACTATTACAGATTTTGAGGTGCTGGGGGAGGAAGCGGGGTTACACACGGGCCAGTATATCACACATCACAGAATGGTGCAGAGAATCAGGAATATAATCGGAGGGGAGGCATGAGATCTCCAGACTGTACGAGATGGTGATGCCTAAGGTTGGGAAGGATCTAACACAATTGAGACTGGATTGGGAAGCGGAAGTAGGGGCCCCTATTGAGGATGGGATGTGGGAACGTGCCCTGGGTATCATAAAAAGGTGTCAAAAAATGCGAGGCTGAAACAGATACAACTGCATATTACGCACAGGGCATATATGACACCTCATAGGATATCCAGGTTTGAAAATGCTGGACGACAAGCATGCCCCAAATGTGACGAAGAAAAGGCAGACATGGTACACATGTTTGGTCTTGCCCAGTAATTGAGCGCTTCTGGGGTGAAGTGGCACAGAAATTACCGGAAAAGGGGGTCAAGATCATCATAGACACAGCCTCGGCCTGCTTGCTGGGGGATGTTCCCCAGATCGCAGAAACTCAAACATGTTGGCAAATTAAAAGATCTAGCATATGTGCTTGCAAAAGGGATTGCCATGGGATGGAAGACATGTCACAGGCCGCGGGTGGAGGTCTGGTGGAAAGAGTTACAGAAATGGGCAGAGGCAGAGACCATGGTATGGCAAGAGGCAAGCAATGTAGGGGGAGAGGAGGAGGCGGGAACCCTGATGGCATGGAAATCATTAATAGTGGAATTGTTTGGAACAATACAAGACCTGACAGAATCCACGGAAAGTGAGACCCCACCACGTGCAGCAGAAACGGAGGGTGTGGAATAAAGAGGCTGGTGGGAGGGGGAAAGCAGTGACCGGAATTAAGCAATGAACAATTGAACTGTTGATATATGCACTGCGTGTTTGGTTTGTATTTTTGTTTGGTTGAATAAAAATCAATAACATTTTTTAAAAAAACAATAGATTTGCTAATTTCCATGTTGTAGGTGTCAGGTGTTTAGTCATCCCAAACAACGCTACAGTGGGGATGGGCTTTAGCTCCTCTCCTACTGTCGCTTCTGTCTCTTGGATGACGTGTAACCAAAATTTGGACCACGCCGGGCAGCTCCAGGCGAGGTGAAAGAAGTCGGCAGCTGGCTTTCCAAACCTCTCGCATTTCGCCGCTGACTCTGGTCTGTGTATGCACCTTTTAGCTGGGGTGTAATATGTTTGGCATAAATAATGAAAGTGGATAAGCTTAAACTGCAAATTCTGTGCAACCCTCTGAGTTTGATTGAGTATGTATGCCCATTCTTCTTCGGGGATGGTAGTCTGCAACGCTTTTTGCCACCTCTTTTGTGTGAACGTTCTCTAGTGCCGTGTCTGTTAGGAGCGATCTATATATTGAGGACACCAATTTGCCTTCCCCTTGTGCTTGTATTACGCCATGGAGTATCAACCAAGTTGGAGGTTGCCTTGGGAATGAGGGGAAGAGAGTTGGATAGTGTAGCGCAGTCTGAAGTATATGACTATATCTAGAGATGAGGTGCTGCCTCTCTCCTTGGCTTGTTGGGGTGACGAGAATGTTTCTTCAATGAATAAGTCACCAAGTGATTGGATTTGTACTTTGTCTACCCACTGGAGAAAAACCTTTTAATTTGTAAGGGGTATCCCTGGTACAAATTTAATGGGTAAAAGCAGCGAGTATCTGGTTATTACCCCATATTTCTTTGGCAATTTTCTTCCAAATTGCATAAGTAGCCAGCACCACATTTAGTGTGGTGTGTGGTACCAATTGTTGGCTAATGATGACTGCTCTCAGTAAATTGGGTGATGCCAGGGCTTGTTCTATTTGCACGTGAGGCCTGACAAAATGAGTAGCGTATCAGTGACTCAGAAAATGCGCCTGTGCGGCCCAATAATAACGTTCCAGGTCACGGAGCGCGAGCCCACTCCTTGTTGTCGGCAGTATGAGCGTCGTATAGGCCACGCTTGCCGGTTTGCCAGCCCAGATCCGGTCTAATGTAAGACTTTTTAACTTCCCCAAATAACACAGTGGGAGCAAGAGTGGTATATTTGTAAACAGGTAAATGATTTTTGGTAGGATTACCATCTTGATCAATAACGCCCTTCCCCAGAGTGTCAGTGGTAATGACTTCCACCTATTTACCTTCTCTTAAAGTGATTTTAATGCGGTCTCATAGGTGTCCTGGAAAATATCTCGGTGGCTGAGAGACGGGAGAATCCCGAGATATCGCACATGGGAGCACTCCCACCTGAAATTGCAAATTTTCTGGTACAAGGTGTTAGAGGAAAAATTATCGACTTGGAGTGGTTGATTTTCAGGCCTGAGACCGTGCTGAATTTGATTACCTCGTGCAGTATGGGGTTTAAATTTTCAGTGGGGTTTTGGATGAATAGCACCATATTGTCGGCGTAGAGGGAAATTACCAATTTATGTGGACCTATGGTAAGACCTCTTTGGAGATGCCGAGCCCGCAAGCCGGAGGCTAGCGGTTCCATCACCAGCACAAATATTAGCGCTGAAAGTGGGCAGCCTTGTCTGGTCCCGCGTTGGAGAGGGACATGTGTAGATTTCGCTGAGCCAAGAACGATGGTTGATGAGGTTTATTACATAATAGCGCAACTAGTTTGATAAACTGGTTCCCTAAGCTGTGTTGTCTGAGTACCGCAAATATGAAGGCCCACTCGATAGAATCGAAGGCCTTTTCAGCGTCCAGGAGGACTGCGACTGCCTGATGTGTGGGCTCTATCGCTGCCATGGCTCCGAACATTCTCCTGATGACGAACGTCGTGTTGCGTCTGGGAGCAAAACCAGCCTGATAAGCGAGCACCAGTGCTGGCATCAGAGGGATTAGTCTATTGGATAGAATTTTGGCCAGTATTTTATTATCTAGGTTTATTAGGGAAATCAGTCTGTAGGAGCCACATTCTTCGGGGGGGCTTGTCTTTTTTATGCAGGAGAATTAAATTAGCTTACCTTAAGGTCTGCGAGAGGATGCCTGTCTCTAATGCCTCTTCGTAAACTTTCAGAAGGAGGGGGGCTACCAATGAAGCGAATGCCTTATAAAATTCACCAATTAGGCTGTTTGGCTGGGGGCTTTGGTATTGGGCAAGCTTTTTATTGCTTCCAGAATCTCTTCCAAAGTAATGGGGTCATTTAGGGGTTCGCGTAATTTTCTCTCTACCCAATATAGTTCTGTGTCTGCTAGATAGTTGTGTAAATATTCAGGATCGTTTGAGTGTGTTATACTGTAAAGATCTTGGTAGAAGGTGCGGAAAGTTTCAATTATTTCTAGTTCTGTGTGGACTAGTGTCCCCTGTGGGGTTCAGATTCTTTCCACCAAGGTGGGTTTTCTGTCAGGCGATCAGGGGGGCCAAGAGCGCTCCAGGTCGTTGCCCCTCACCATATTGGCGTATCTGGTGGCCTTGGCGTAAGAATTTCAACTCTCATTCTGCTATGGTTCTGAAGTTGAGTAGTTCTTCTTTGAGTTCCGCTTGGGCGTGTTTGGGATTGTAACAGTGTGCTGCAGTTCTAGAGCCTTCAGGCGATCCTCACTGCTTGCTAACTCACAACGTATTGTCTTCAGCATTCCGTTTTCTTAGACGATGCATACTCCTCTTGCATAACACTTTAACGTTTCCCATAGCGTTCCCGTTGAGGAGACTGAGTCTCGATTAATGTCTAAAAAGGATATGATCTCCTCTCGTAGTTCAGCTGCAAATACCTCGTCCGTCAGTGCTCCTGGTTTAAAGCACCAGTGCGGTGCCGTTGGTTTTGCGCTGGGGAGATTACATTCAAGTGTCACTGTAGCATGATCCGAGACATTTTTTGGAAGGATTTGGCAACATCCCCATTGGAATGTGCTTTGCGCTGAGATGAACAGATAGTCTACGCGTGAGCTGGAGTGGTGAAGTTCGGAGTGAAAGGTATAGTCGCGCTTCTCCCAGTTTCCATGCCTCCATATATTGACCAGATTGTACGCTTTGCAGATCTCTTGCACTTGACAGCTAGCTCTGGATGTTTGCACTGTGGTGGCCTATGATTTGTCTTTGTGCGGGTCAAGGTGGGTATTGAGGTCGCCGCTCCAAATAATAGTTGTTGCTCCACTCTGCGCAAGATGTGAGAGGACCCAATCGAAGTTATTTGCTCGGTCCACGTTGGGACCATATGCATTTACGAGTGTTGCGTCCTTTCCCGCTGTGACTCCCTGCACTAGGAGGGCTCTGCCCTCAGTCTTTTTCCACTTTTATCCGGCGGAAACCGACTTTAGGGTGGATGAGAGTGGCCACCCCTCTGGCGTACGACGAGTAGGAGGAGAAGTAGAGTTGGCAGCCCAAATTTCGGGCCCAGAGGTGTTCTTTTTGTGGGATGAGGTGTGTTTCCTGTATCATTGCCACATCTACATTGTCACGTTTGAGGAACTGCAGGATCTTCCTTGTTTTTTCTAGAATGTTACCTCCCCTAATATTCCACGTTGCTGCCTTGAATTGAGCTGGTAGGATCCTTGTTCACAATGCTTGGGCTGGATGCAGACCTCTGGTGGCCTGTAGTTGAGCAGCGATCTATCTGTAGGTATGGTTTTGCTTGTTGAATTGAGCGCTGTATGCGGCGGGCCGAGGCAGAGCGGGGCCAGGGCTGGCCGGTGCGTAACCATAACAACTCTCATGAACAGTACCTTACACAGATAACCCCCAACTTGTCCGTTTGGTCTCCCCCCAAAGTAAACGTAATGCGCTGCGTGTGGGGCGCTAGCGACCCCCCCGGGGTAGGTGCTCCTTTAAACTGTGTGTTGTATCCTGACATCTAGTGTCGCTTGCCGTGTCTTCAAAGCATTAATTCTTTTGTGGTTCATGGTGGATTTCTCTCGGCACGCTCCCTCCGCGGAGCCGCCCGGCCGCTGCTCGGAGCTTTGGATCCTTGCTTATCAAGGCATAGGGTGGGTTCCTCTGGCGAGTTGAAAAATTGGACTTTCCCCTCGAACTGGACGCAAAGTTTTGCGGGGAAAAGCATTCAATATGTGATTTGGTTCTCCCGTAGCCGATGTTTGACTGCTGTGAAAGATCTTCTTTGAGCCTGGACTGTTGGAGAGAAGTCGGGAATAGTTGTATTGCGTCCCCATCGTATTGAAGGTTCCCTTTCACCATTGCCAACCGCAGGATGGTATCTCGGTCCTTATAATTCAGCAGCTTGGCTATAATCGGGAGAGGGGGTGCCCCTGGGACTGGTTTGGTGGTTGGGATCCTGTGAGCTCCTTCTATCACGAACAATTGAGAGAGA